>NC_142089.1:28019087-28319087 GCF_054644295.1 Miniopterus natalensis
GAGAGGGAGTGCGAGCGCCCAGTGGAGCCCAGTCTTCTGCTGTACCTGCCTTCTGGGGAGCCTTCCTGAACTCTCCACACCAGCCCAGCACGCAGCTGAATACCTCGAGTGATCTCACAGGGGAGCAGAATGGCCCAGCTGCTTCTCGCCCAAATCCCTGACCCACAGGTTATGAGTATAATAAAGGGACTGTTAAGCCACTAAGTCGGGGACGGTTTGTTATGTGGCAATAGATAACCCCAAGGTCAAGCAGTGAAAAGTATCATGAGGCAAATCAAGGGATATAGAGTGACAGGGATGTTACTTTCTAAGACTGTGCCTCTCTGGGAACGTGATATTTGATTCGAGGCTTTAACAAAGCGGGGAACCAACCATGGAACGATCCAGAGGAAGAGCATTCCATGCGGGGACAGGAGGGAGAGTCAGGGCAAGGGGCCTGAATTGGGAAGGAAATCAGCTCTTTGGAGGAACAGCGACGCATCCAGAGAGGCTGGAGTACAGTGAAGTCGGTGGGAGACCAAGAGGCCCTGGACGTCAAGAGGCCCTGGGACAGCCTTTGCGCTTCCTTCTAAGTGTGGAGGGAAGGAGGCATGGCAGGGCTAAGCAGGCAGCAATGTGCCCGGGGTTAAGCTGGCAGCAATGTGCCCAGGGCTAATAAGGATGTCTCTGGCTCCCGTAGGAGGGAAACAGCACTGAAGTAAGGGCACCCATTGGGCAGGTACTGCAGCTCACACAGGTGGCTTGGGCAAAGATGGTGACAATGGGAACGGTGGCAAGAGGCAGGATTCAGAATTTAGAGTGAAGTGGCACAGCCGGAACTTTCTGATGGGTTGGATCTGGGGGTGAGAGGAAAAAAGGAATCGAAGACGGCTGCTGGGCTTTGGCCAGAGCCGTGCACCAAGACGAAGCCTTGGGGAGGAGCAGCTCGGGAGGTGCAGGAGGGGTACTTGCCATGGAGGGCTCTAAGATTCCTGACAGACATCCAAGAAGAGTTGCTGAGTAAACAGTTGGAGATACTTGTCTAGAGCTCTGGGCTAGAAATAGAAATTTAGGAGTAATCAGCATGCTGCTAGCTAGCTCATACTTATTACTGAATCCCTGTAAGTCCTGGCCCCAATTCTAAGACCTCCACATGTGTCCGTGATATAAGCGGACAGTGTAAGTGGCGTACAGGCATGGCCTGGCCCAGCAGGTGTCTGCTGGACCACCCTCCTCCCAGGTAGCTGCTCAATCAGGGGCAGCGCTGCCCAGGACTCTCTGCCATGATCGGCATGCTCTGGACCTGTGCTGCCCAGTACTGTGACCGCTCTACATGTGTAGTTATGGAGCCCTTGAAATGTGCTGGTGCAACTGAGAAACTGAAATTTTAATTGAGTCTAAATTAAATTTAAATAGTCACAGATGGCTAAAGACCGCTCTATTGGACAGCACAAAGGGCAGAAGGAAGGTGGGGGAGGACTGACGTTATGAAGCGCTTAGTATGTGCCAAGCTTTTGACTCTGTTTAACATGTTCCTCTTCACAGTGATCCTGTGAAATGGGAAATAATGCTACACCCATTTCACAGACAAGGAAACTGAGTCTTGGAGAAAGGTGGTGAGTTGTTGTGGTCCTTCAGCTTGAATCCTGCACACAGGTCTTCTGATCCTTAAATCTCTGGTTCCTTCCACCACATCAGGCTGACTCCACGCCTCTCCAGGGTCTGACCCTGAAGAAGCTTTAGTGGGAGACCCTTCCCCACTCTGATGCCTCCGCCCCCAGCTCAGAGCGCGTAGGGACAGGCAGGGCTGCTGCAGCCCACTGGCTCAGAGGTGTCTGGGGACATGGCCTGAGTGTGGTGGGGCACGAGGGCCCCTGGCTGCCTGTGGGAGGGGCCCGAGGCCCGAGACTGCTAGCACTGGATTCCCGTTGCGTGAGCAGCTTTGGGGAGCTCTCTCGTGCTGTTGTAATTTATTGTTTCTGCTCTAATGATTGCTCCATGTCTGATTATAAATGCCTTCTGGCTGGGGGCCCAGATTCAGAAAATTCCCATGATCTGCTTCCAAAGTTGATGGAACCACAAACGGGACCCATGTTCCTTTTCCGTCATCGGCCACATTTCCAAGGTAGGTAGGGGTGGGAGGAGTTCAGGGCCTGACACAGGACTCTGGGTGGGGCTGTAAGAGGAGGAATCTGGTGGCCTGGAATTCCAATAAGAGTCACAACAAGGCATCTCCTGCATCCTAAAGAACCTTCAAGATGGCACTTAAATGAACCTGCTCCTCTCCTCTCAAAACAAAAGGCAGAGTCTGAGTCAGAAGCAGCAGACAATACAGCTCACAGTGAAGGGGCCCCCGGCCAATGCAGCCCAACCCTGCCAACACCCTTCTCATCCACCTACCAAATTCCCACTCATCCTTCAGGAGGCAGCTGTGTGTCACCTCCTGCAAGAGGCCATTCGCCCTACAGGCAGTCAGTCCTGCTACCTGTAAACCTCCTCTAACTGAGTATACAACAAGTACCGAGGCTCTCTTCACCAGGTGCTATGCTGACTGCAGGGTGCCCCTTATCTCAGCTCATCCTCACTCCATCCCTGTTGGGGAGGCCCCACCTTTATTCACATTTTATATAGGAGGGAACATAAGCTCACAGAGGTTAAGTGACTTGCCTAAGGTCAACAGTTGTCAAGTAATGGAGTTGGATTTGAAATCAGAAGATTCTAAAAAAACGTAACCTCACACCTGTCATCTCAGCAGTGCAGCGATCGGTTTCATCTCTCACTTCTCTGGAATGAAACCTCCGGGAGCTGGAGGCAGGTCTGACCCCACACAGGACGGGTGTTCAGAAATGGACCACTGTGAAGACAGCCCCGCTGCACACAGTAGGTAACAGAATTAGGGCAGTCCCTTAGACTCGCAGTGTGTTTAAGCAGCTTCAAAAAAAGCAGTGAACAAATGCTTAATGAGCAAGCAAGACATGACTGCAGAGATAAATGCTAGCTCTCAGCAGGGACTAAGAGACCTGAGTTTTCTGGGTTAGTCTTCATTTCAAATAGCACATCCCACTAGCTGCTTATGTCACTGGAGTAGCCCAGAAACACCAATATTTAGATTTCTAAACTATTACCTAAATGATTTCTCATGCCCAGAAGAGGCATCCCCAAGGTCCCACCACGGCTTGTGATTTTCAATTTGGGAAATAAAGCCACAGAAGGGAAGAACATCAGCTTTATGGGCAGGGAGACCCATGCGCAAATCCGCTTTGGCCACTTGTTAGCTATGCCATCTCGGGCAAATTCCTTCCCTTCTCTGAACCTCAAATGCAAAAATGGGGCTAAGAGCTGCTGTCTTGCAGGACTGTTAGGAGCAGTAAACAGAAGAACCTATGGGGAAGCACCCGGGACAGTGCCTGGCACCCAGGAGGGGCTCAGGAACTATGAGGTCTCTCCCTCTCCCTCAGATGAAGTCAGGAAAGAGAGAGGCATTCTAACAACAGACCTGGCTGAATGCAGAGGTGCGGTGCTCTGGCGGACCAAGGATCAAAGAGAAGACTGGCTGACCTGGGGCTGCCATCCTGAAGTGGATGCTTCGTCATTAGTGGACAGTGTGAATCAAACAATAGTCTAGTCTAAGACCTGCCCAACACTAAGGCAGAGGGAGAGAGAGAGAGATGGGAAAATCCTGCCCCCCCCCCCCCAGCTGTGAGCCCACAGAGTGCTGGGGTGAAACAAAAGCAAAGGAGATCAGGACCCGGCAGGCATGGGGGCAAAGGACAGAGAGACAATGTGGGGACCTAGATGCCAATGAGCTCTGCCAGGCCTGGAGACATCAGGGAGGCCTGTGGAAGAGCTGTCTTAGAGAATGGGTAGAACTTGTATGAAAGGGCATCTCCAGTTATGGATGGGCACCCCACAGGCAAAGGAGAAAGCAAGGAAAACGAGAAGAAATTTTAAAAATTAGATTGCCATTATATTTTAGACTTGGAAAGGAGCTCCAAAAAATCTACTGCGCCCTCCTTGCTGTCAAAGGTGTTCTGTTTCTCTCATTTATGAGCCGTGTGATCACGCCAAGTCAACGATCAATGCCTCAGTTTTCTTATCTGTAGAAAGGGGATGATCATAGTACCGACTACACTGGGATGTTGTAAGGAATAAGTAGCGGAAACCCTTTATAACATATTGATGAATAAATAAGGATAATCGCTGTCATCACCACCATCACTGTCATCACCATCATCATTACTACAGATGAGGAAACTGAGGCCCAGAAGAAGGATTTGGCCAGGCTGACTCAGAGAGTTGGAGGCAGGCCCCAACACTTTTATTTTTCTAACAAAAATAGGATTTTTAAAAACAAGTTTCCCATGACAAATGGGAGCTCAGAGATCCCAGGTAAGGGAGCAGGGGTCCTGGAGATGGGGACACCCAGTCTTACACAAAGGAATCTTCTCTCCAGGTCAGTCTTCCCACCTCCTGCCCTGCTGGTGCCACTGTCTTTCTGCCAGGCTCTCACCATCTGTAGTCGATGACAGAGGGCAGCATCCCAAACCCAGACACGAGAGAGAGGAAGCAGAGGCCCCAGACTCAGTGAAGTGTTGGGGGGGTGTGGGGGGGCACATCTGTCACAACTTCCTTGTTCCAAGAGGAAACGGGAAAACCCCCAGCTCCCAGCCCATTCCCACAGCGGTCTCCAACAATATTATCATTCTCAGCTCTCCTCCTCATTATGTATTTTGCCAGCCACAAACGGGGCCTAAATTACATATCACAGCTACCAAACCTCGGGCACAGGCCCACAGAGCAAGGCTTGAGGGAAATTAGGAGAGACCAAGGGAACTCAGGCCTGGGAGAGGCTAGAAGCCAAACAGAAAGGGAGGAATGGTCCACTCACAGGACCTTTCTCTCTCTGGGGAGAGTGGGGTTCAAGGTACAGGTGTGGAGAGGGCAGGGCAGGAGGAGGAGAGAGCAGAGGGGACAAGGGACTAAAGAGTCACAAAGCCTCTGGACTACTCTAGTCCCAGCTCTATTCATCAGCAATGTGGCTTTCTACAAACCTTGTCACTTTCTGTCTGTTTATCTGGAAACCACACCCTCTTCTGTCTCCAGTCCTGGGATAAACACAATGCTGGGCTGGAGGTGGGAGGTGGGCATGAAGATATGTGCTCAGTCTGTATTCTTTCTGGATCCACCGGGGAAAGACATTTTTCTCTCTTGCCTTGAGAAGTGGTGTTTTCTGTGACTTTAGCATACTAACAGCTGGGGGGCGGGGTCCCAGAAGAGCTCTGTTTTTTGGAATTGGGGCTGGGAAGGGAGCAGAGGGATCTTTTCAGTGGCATCTTGTGCTCCTACTTGTAAAATGATGGAGTTTTGCTGGATTCAATTCAACTTGAGCATGAAGCACACGGCACTTGAGATGTGTGGGGTGGAGGTGACACGCACAGCCAGAGAGAAGGCCCTGGCTACTCTACGAGCACTTATAACAGACAAACAGGGCTCAGAGAGTGTTGGGGACAAGATCCACTCCTGGAGGCAGAGATCTGGGAAGGCTTCCTGGGAAAAGTGGGATATGAGGTTGACTTGGACAGATGCGGAATCTCACAGAAAAGTAAGAGTGTGCGCATTTGTGCATGTGTGTGTGAGAGACAGGGAGATACGCAGACAGACACGGTGTGAGGAGGAAGAAACAATTTAGGGAAAGATCTGAAGGCAGGGAAGAGCTGTCCAGCCTCAGTGCCTCAGGTAACAGCGTTGAGGAAGAAGCAAGGACCAAGACCCCTGAGATCACACTGGGAGAGCCCTGAATTCCTAATACCCACCAGGACCCTGTAATCACTGTTAACTCATCAGTTCTCCTTTGAACAGGGTTTGGCGTGGAAAGCAGGGATTGAAAGAGTAGGCAGAGATGTTTTAAATTTTTGCAAGTTGAAGTCCAACAAAAGCCAGTTGACAATGAAGAAAAGACACTCAATGAGCAGCCCAGAGCACAGGGGACAGGATGCAAGGACAGACATGGTGATTGAACTATTTAGATACTTTGTTATCATGAAGTAATAAGAAAAGATTTTAAATGATAGCAATAATAAAAATATATAAGATAGCAAAAACAACAGCAACGAGAGATAACAGGTTTGCTATCTGCCAGGCTCTGTGCTGTGTGTTCTGCCTGGATCTGTTAATTCTCTCAATAACCCTTTGAAGCAGGTACTACTGTTAACCCCTTTGGGGGATAAAAATCACAGTGGCTCTGACAGGGTAACTCACCCAAAGTCACCCAACTAATGAGAAACCGGGCCGGGGGGTCTAACTCTGATATTAATCACAAGACTATCTCAGTATCATTGTTACAGAGAAAAAAACCACCGAAGTCCCCAGAGGACAGTAACAGCAAGCCTGCCTCCTCTTTCCAAGTTATTCACTCAAACACCTATGCAGAGCCTCCTGTGTCACAGCCTCCCCGAGCCCAGGCCTTCAGGACCCGTCTTCTGGACCATCGCACAGCCTCCGCCCTGGCTGCCGCTCCGGCCTCTGCTCTGCAGCTCATCCTCCACACTGCACCCAGGGTGGTCCTGAGATCCAAGCAAAGCCAAAAACCTTGCAGGGCTTCAGTGCCCCAGTGAAAACTCTGTCACTGAAGGTCCCTCACAAGCTGGCCCCAACCTGGCTGTCCAGCCTGTTGTCCCACATCATCTCCAAGGCCTCCTTCGCCCCAGCAACATCTGAGCATCTGGCTTCTCCCTGGCCCCAAGCACCACGCACTTTCCCAGGGTGGCTCTGCTCACACTCTCTGCTCCTCTGTTTACCAAGCCCTTAGACCTCTTCTCTGTCCTGTCAACTCTAACTTTTCAAGGAACAACCCTGGGAACTCTCCTGACTCCCAGGTGCTTGCCAGCCCCTAGCCGACTGGTGCAGCGGGGTCTCACTTGCCCTGTTTCATGAGTAGTCTCCACCATCAGACTGTGAGCATCTCAAAAACAATAAAAAGGGTGATGGAATGTGTCGAGGGTTATTACGGACAGGTACTACTATCACCTAGTTTATGGTCTCATTACTGGTCTCATCACTGTTATTAGCTCAGTTCCCAGTCCTTGGAAAGGACTGAGCTGGGGCTGACCGTGACTATCTGATACAGAGGCCACATGACAGCCACTGTGTCACCACATCTCCCAGAGCTATGACCATTACACACTCCCTCTAGTGACCCGAAGAGCAGCGGTGCCAGCCCCGGAAGCCTCCTACGGCCTGCGTCTGTGCTCTGCCCCATCTGCCAGGCTGGCTTCCTGGGCAGGACCTTGCCGCCCAGCCGTGAACCCAGTCACATTTCCCAGTCACATGTTCCTGGCACACAGACACAGACAGCAGCAAGACCTGCGCCTGCTCTTCTGCGTGGAAGCAAGGGACAGAGGCGGTGTGTGGGAACGGAGATAGACAGGCTTCAGTCAGAGAGAAAATAAAGTGAGCAGTGTGGGCTGGAGCTTGGGGAGGGGGCATGGCGGTCCAGGAATTTGGAGGGGAAAATGCCCATAATGGCATATTTTCCAGCAGTGAAAAACATTAAGACCCACTTTAAAAATGTAGTTCTCACCACAGCTATTCCTGGACGCCAGCCCAGCAGAGCAGTCGGGGCGTATGAATGACACTCTCTGCCCACACTCACCCACTCCCAGCTCTCTGTCCCATCCCAAACATCTTGCTCCCATGCACCTCCTCTCTGCTCACTGTGGCCCCTCAGCAACAGAATGACAGAGAGGAACAGGACCTCTGAGACTCTCCTCGCCCACCCCTCACCCCATCGCAGAGATTAGGAAGAGGGAAGGGACCTAATTAAGGTCCCAGGACCTCAGTGGTAGAGCCAGGATGCATACCTAAGTCTTCTGGTTAGAATCCCTCAGAGCTTCCACCAGCAACATTGTGTCTCACTCAGCACCCTTCCCAATCCACCTGACCCCCTCTAAACACATGCTCACACATGCATGCACGCACACCTGTGCACACACATACCCACACATGCACACATAGAAATGCATGTCTGTGAGCACACAAACACACATGCAGATATCTGTGCACACACATGCAAACACAGTACACACGCGCATACACAGCCCAGAGTAGAAAGCACTAAATTACTATATTAAGAGCCAGGAAACCCAAGTTCCAATTTAACCTGGCCACTGACTTGTTGTGTGAACCTGGCCATGCCATTTCACAGCTCTGGTCCTCTCACTCATTAACCAGGCTAATAATCCTTGCCTCCCTCATAGGGTTGTTGTGAGGCTGAGCGAAGGCACAAGAAGGTGCTGAGGAACTACGTGACCTGCCTTCATCCCTTGAGAGGCCGAGATGTGGCAGCATGAAGCTCAGCTACTTGGATGTGAACTCCTTCTTCGCCTGCATCAGCTGTGTGACCCTGGGCAAGTCACTCATCTCTCTGTACCTCAGTTTCCTCATCTACAAAATAAGGATATTCATAGAACCTGCCCACCCGGTTTTAATATGATTAAGTGAATCCACAATTGTGAAGCTCTTAGAACAATGCCTGGGATTTTATGTGTTCAATAAATGTTAGTCAATAGTATACCATCGTCAAATTAACACTTATTAATGTTGTTTTGCAACACAGGGAGCTCAGGAAATATTTGTCCAATGAATGAATAAACACTATTGGGGAAGGGGAGTGAAGCTGTGAGATTTCCTCCCGCCTGGAGTTGGAGAACTGCTCTGAAAAGCCTTCTGGTTCCTTTGCTTCTTAGATCCCTCGACTCACTTAGATCCCCCAGGAGCGCCTGTATGCCATTTACGTTGTCACGTAGCACACGCCTCTTGCTCTCCTGGAAAATAAGCAGAGCAGTTCCTAGGCTCATCAGCCCAGAGCACTTAAGCCCTTAAGACAGAGCAGGGCCAGAGCTGGGAGCAGGTAGGGTTGGGTGAAGGGCCCAGAGCACGGGAGGCTGTATCTCCATAGCTGGGGTATTTGTTTACACATGTTCAGGGTCCTGCTCCAGCAACCAGCAAGCAAACACTCCACAAAGCTATGATCTCCCAGGCTAAGTAGGGCTCGGGCACTGTGAGCTATGATCTCCCAGGCTAAGTAGGGCTCGGGCACTGTGAGCTACGATCTCCCAGGCTAAGTAGGGCTCGGGCACTGTGAGCTACGATCTCCCAGGCTAAGTAGGACTCGGGCACTGCATGTTCCTCTCCATGAGCCAATGGGCTGGACTACAGCCTCGCAGCTACAGTGACATTCCCCAGAAGGACATCCCTTGCTACCACCTAATGCCCTCCACAATAGAAGAGCCAGTAGAAATCTGCCGGATCACAGTGATAACAATGACAATGGCTACCACCACCACCACAATAACGTTAAGGAGAATAATTCCTAACCCTTACTGCACATTGACTAGGTGCTGGGCAAGCACTACTTTAAGCTCTCTAGCATATTAACTTATTTGATGTAACAACCTAGGAGGTAGGTACTATTATTATACCCATTTTACAGGTAAAGAAATGGAAGCAGAGGAGGTTGAGAAACTTGCCCAAGACCGGAAAACTAGTAGGGGACAGAGCCGGGATTTAAACTAGGCTGGCTATGTAACAGCACATGGCCAAGCAGCCACTGACCTGGCATTTCTAAACACTTTAGAGTTTTTTATTGTTTGTGGGGTTTTTTGTTGTTGTTTTTGAAAGTCTAAGCGCAAAAGCACTTGACCTCAATGGAAGAGCACAGGCTTTGGAGCCAGGCTGCAGTGGGTTCAAGATCCAATCCTTTCGTGGTCCCAAGTCTTCAAGAAGTTGCTTCTTCCTCTGAGTCTTGGTTTCCCAGTCAAAGCCATGAGAACAACACTGTCTCCCTCAGAATGGGGTTTGGAAGGTTTGGCGAGGAGGACATGCACCTAAAATCTCTCCAGTCGGACTGACACACAGCTAATGTACAATAAATGTTGGTTTTCTTCTCCCACTTTTGGCATGAAATTTCAAATGTGGGTGAAAGATACCTACGTTCCCCACAGGTTAACTGTAAAGTGCAATCAATATAAAGTTATAAAGTGATTATTAAACATCTTTATAATTTTGTGTTATACCAAGTCAATATGATGAACTCTCAGCCTTCGTGGAGAAAGGAGTTGGGGAGAGGAGAGAGTACAAACAATCTCACACAGAAGACCTCATCCAAACTCTTTCCTATTGGTTGTGGACCATAGCGCAGCATCTAGTTCTGTAAGGACTGTGCAATTCAGAGCCTGATTCTCTATCACAGCTGCTGAATTTGAGGCTCAAAGGAGGGCAGGGTCACATAACAAGCTGTTGGCACAGCCACCCAGGCTAGCCCTTCGGCTCTCGATTCCATCCTGGTGTGGATAAGGCATCACATGTGTCCTATGTCTCAGGAAAGAAATAACTCAATGTAGGAGGTCTCACCTTCTCTTTCTTTCCTAGCTGTGCATGAGATGTATCAACAAAAAATAAAAATTAAAAAAACACATCCACAGAATATAATAGAAGGAACCATCAGCTCCAATCTGTGAGGGAGGCCATCAAATGGAATTTACTGGAAATCAACTATGTGTATTCCCCACATTATCTCTTTTAATCAGTCCTGACAACAATCATGTGAAAGTCACTCAGTCAACTTGCAGTCTATGCACGCTAATACATGCTGTGCACTGTGGGGGGCAGTCACCAAGCCAGGTGCTATCGCCTGCGACTTGTAGGAGGTCTGAAAGGAGGAAGCTAACTAGGGAATGAGAGATGGCATTGCAAGACCCAGGAGTGCATAAGCCCAGGATGGAGGGGCCACAGGACATGGAATCCCTGTGCGTGCTGGGCGGAGGACAGAGACAAGTAAGTCAGATCCAGCTGGGTGCAGAGGGAAGGCAGCAACCTTGACACTGAGCTGGGGTGATGGGTGCTGCGAATGGTGGGGGGGAGTCTGTTGAATGAATGAATAAATGTCTGAATTAAGAGCCAGTGGAGGAAGAAGTGAAGACCAATGGGGGAAAAAGGAATAACCAACGAGACGTCCTTCTGGAAGCAGAAGCCAGACAGAGCTAGATGTGCAAGCCATTTGCTGGGGGCAATGCTTGCAAAAGGTCAGGGGGCTGGGGAGCAGAGCAGGGGATGTTTTCAGGCGGTGACGACGGCCATGGTCCCCACAGTCAAAGACATAACAAGCAGACTGATTCAGGAGCACTGCAGAGGAAGCCTGCAGCTCCGACCTCAGGGGACTCCCCAGGAAGGAGTATCTCAGGGGGGCCTTGCGGGTTGAGAAGACAGGAGGAAAGGGTGCTGGAGTTCCTGGAATAGGGATCAGCCCCACGAAGCACCGAGGCGGGACTGCGTCTGACTTCAACAGCAAATACGAAGTAGTTCAGTATGCCTGGAGCTTAGGAGGGGCTGGGGAAGTCATCATGGGCTCTGGGATGGATTCAGACTTCACAGCACAGGCCATGGGGAGCCTTTGGAAAGAGGGGCTGCGTGTGTATTTGTTTTAGATCTGTGGGACAGCATGTGCAGGGGACAGAAGGCAGGGAGGCTGAGAGCAGTGAGGAGGCGGTTGCCATATTCCAGGGAGATGACAAGCCCCCAGAGAAAGTCTTGGATTGGACAGAGATGTAGCAGTGGCTTTGAAACTAGTCTGAGAGACTCATCTCCAGGTTTGCCTTTTCCAGAATATCATAGAAATGAATCATACAGTATGTGGGCTTCTGAGTCCGACTTCTTTCACTTAGCATAACGCATCTGAGCTGTCTGTATCGACAGTTCCTTCCTCTCTTCGCTGAGCTGTATTCCACTTGTACGAACATACCACAATTTATCACTTTCCCAGTTTAGGGGCATTTGGGTTGTTTCCAGTGTTGGGATAAATAAAGCCACCATAAACATTTGTGTACAGTTTCTGTGTGAAAATAAGCTTTTATTTCACATGGGTAAATACCTAGGAATGGGATTTGCAGGTATGCTAAGTGTATGTTTAACTTTATAATAACCTGCAAAGCTGTTTTTACAGAGTGGTTGTTCCACTTTGCATTCCCAGCTGCCCTGCAGAGAGTGGTAGTTGCTTCATAATCTTGCCAACATTGGATATTGTCAGTTTTGATTGTAGCAATTCTAATAATTCTAGTGGCAGTCTTATTTCAAATTTTCCTAACAACTAAAGATATTAAGCATTTATAATGTGCCTATTAGCCATCCATATATCTTCTTTTGAGAAATGCTCAAATATTTTGCTCATTTTAAAATTGCATTAGTTTTCTTATTATTGAGTTTTGAGGGCTCTTATACAAGGTGGGCAAACGTAGGTTTACAGTTGTTCGTATGGAAAATAACACAATAATTAATAAATAATAATATGAGAATAAATCCTGTTTCAAGTACTCACCACTGTAAACCTACTTTGCCCACTCCTGTACATTCTGGACACAAGTCCTTTATCAGGTAGGGGATTTGTTTTGTTCTCGATCTTAGGGGGAAAGTATTTCATCTTCACAATTATGTTTGATGTTAGTTGTAGGTTTTTTTGTAGATGTCCTTTATCAGATCAAGAAAGTTCCATTCTAATACTAGTTTACTGAGAGCTTTTATCATGGATAGTGTTGAATTGTGTCAAAGCTTTTTCTGTATTTAATGAGATAATCATATAGGTTCCATCAATATAATAAATTACATTGACTGATTTTTTAACATTAAACCAGCCTTGTATTCCCAGGATAACAGTTTCTTGGTCATGTTGTATTATTTTTTTTATATATTGCTGGATCTGATTGGCTAGTATTTTGTTGGGAAATTTTGCATCGATCCACATTCATGACATAAGTTTATTATTTGTCCATAGTTTTCTTTCTTGTAATATCTTTTCTAGTTTTGGTATTAGGGTAATGCTGACCTCATAAAGCTGGGAAGTGAGTTGGGGAGTGCTCCCTTCTGTATCCTCTCAGAGCTTTCTGTTTTCCCCTTTCACTACTTTGTAGTCTCTTCCATCAGCATTATCAGTTTTGCTAATCAGCTGACTTCAGAGACTAAGTTGTGTTACACACAACAGTCCAAGGGGTGCAGAAAGGCAACTAAGACTAGGTTTCTTCTACAAGGAAGTAAAGATAAACAATAATAATAGGTACCTGCTCTTTTCCATGCATTTTACTAATATTAGCCCCAAACCTCACTGCAATCCAGTTATGCCAGTTTGAAGGATTTTTAGGATGAGAAAGTTGAGGCTCAGGAATGTTAAGCAGACTGCCTAAAGTCAGACAGTTCTCATGGAGCAGAGGCGTGGTTTGAGCCAAGTTCAAAGTTTATGCTCTTCCCACCTTGTTTCGTCATTTCTCCTAATATTTATGAGTACCTACTAAGTGCAAGCTACTTTAAATGCTTTATGGCTAGTAGTCTGTCATTGTCGATCACTGCGACTTTCTGAGGTATGTGTTACTTTCCCCATGTTAACAGTGAGGAAATTAAGATGCAGAAAGGCCAGGGGCCTCACTCAAGGTCAGTCAATGGTGTTAGACACCAAAGACTCACAGTGACAGGGCACAGGAGGTAATGAGCATAACATAATTAACATTCATATACAACCTATACATAAAGCAGCTTTGTAGAGTGCTATAATCGAGGCATAAAGGGAGGGGGTGAAAGCAGGGGAGGAATTCATTGTGACGTGGGTACTCTTGGAAAATGCACAGGAAAGCCAGTAAACAGTGAAACCAGACGAGAGGGCTGGAGGAGCCGGAAAGTGGATTGAGTTAAAAATCTGGGCAAACAGCAAAGGGTGGACATGGCCCATGGAGCAAATGAAAGCCAAGACAAGCAGGGCACGTAGCTGGATTTTCCAGTGTCACGATGCTGACGCTGAGCAGGACTGACAGGCACTAAAATAGGAATAGCTCACATCTGTGCAGCACTTTCCTTTCCAACACAGTATCTTCTCCACCCTCACAAGCACCCTCGGGGTTGTGTGATCTGAATCTTAGAGGTGAGGAAACTGAGGATCAGTCAGGTGCACGGCTTGTTGGTGATTCAACACAGCCTATCAGAAGCCCTGGGACCAGACCTGATTCCTGGGTCCAGGATTCTGCCAGGGGTGGAAAGGCAGGGGAACAGCAGACCAGAGAGCATGGATCTGAAGTCAGATAAGTGCCTGAAAAGGCTCTGGGACTTTGTTAACATGGCTCTAAAATCTGAGGCAACCCAAATTCTGGAATTTGTGGGCCATGGGCTTTGTGATCTTGAGGTAGAAATTTCTGAAATCTTGATGACACAGGCTATACAATCTTAGGGTCAAAGACTATGAAACAGTGGGGATGGGCTCTGGGATAGTGGGGACAAAGGTTTCTGTGATCCTAAGGGCTTTACCTGGGAGTAGCAGACCAGCAAAAGGCTCAAAAGCAAAATGGATTCATCAAAGATAAAAGGGATTAAGGCCAACATCAAACTTTCAAATCTGTCACCCCAGCCAACCTGTGGTCCCAGGAGTACCTGCTGGTAAGTACACCTCTCAGGCCATTAATAGTTCACCTCCTGATGCCCTTGACCCAAGGGTAAGGAGACAAGAGTTGGGCATAAAGTATGGCCTTCTGAGCTAAACCCCAATGTACTTTTCTCTACTCCTCGGATTTAAAAAAGAGGACAGTATTTGTATTTTCAGGAGGGTAATGGAGAGGAAACCTGGCTCAAAGATCTCACCCCAAATTCCTTTCCTGGCACTTGGCTTGTTGGGAACAGGAATGGAAAATCCTAACTCCTCCACAGGCTCCAGAGCCCTCCCAAGTGACAGAAGAAGATGGCCCTTCTCCCTCCCCTTCTTTTTGGCGCCTTATGCTCCATATTTATCCCTTGAAATGACAAGATGTTTCCCTTCTCTTGGTTCCTATGCTCTTCATTTCTCTGCCTCTGAATCGCCTCCTCTCACTGACCCACTTCACCTCCAGCCAAACCTCCTCACCCCCTCACCCACCCCGTGTCTCTCTCCTCTGCCCACAGGTCTTCAGCTCCCATGACTTTGCTAAGCACTTAGATGTGTAGTTTCTCAATACACCCCCACGACAAACCCATGAGACTGGAACACTGCCAATAGCCATAGGTGAGAAAACTGAGGCTTAGGGAGGCTACGTGACCAACATAAGGATACATGGGTTGTAAATGTCAGAGCTGAGTTGGAATAGTAACTGTACTATTACTACTAATAATAGTAAAAATATTTAATAAATAATAATAATAACAGTAATCGTAGATAACACTAATACAGTACTTACTATGGGCCAGGCATTATTCTAAGTGCTTTTTATCTATTAACTCATTTCTCAAAATAATCCTTGGGGGAAGTACTTTTATTATTCCCATTTTACAGATAAGGAAACCAAGGCACAAAAAGCTAAGGAAAATGCCCATGCTCCCATAACATGCTTGACTCTGAAGCCTGGTCACCTAACTTCTCTGCCCAATTTTGTTGGTGTCTTCCCATCAGTCTACCCTATGACAACAGTTTTCTAGGCCGTGGTTCTTCAAATCTGTATCTTCAAGGTCCCAGGAACTTACTAGGGAAAACAATAAAATATTCTGAGAAAAAGTCCCTGAGAATCAAGACATAACATTTCATATTTCATTCATTCATTAAAAAAATACACATATTTACCAAACTCCTAGAATGGGCCAGGCAAGGAGCTTACATCCTAGCGGGGAAGACAGAAATACAACACGTAAGCATATAATTACCATGATTTCAGAAAGTGAGACATGATATAAAGGAAAGGAGAGAAAGGTAAGGAGTTAAATAGTGTGCGTGAGAGGAGGCCATTTAAATCAAGCAGCCCCATTATTGGTCAAGGACCAGCCATGCCAATCTTAGGCAGATAAACTGTAAGTGCAAAGGCCCTGAGACAAAAATGAGTTTGGTGTGCTAAAGAAACAGCAGCAACAGAATGAGACTGGAGAAGGGAAAGGAAAAGGAGATGTACTGGTGAAGCTGGAAAGGCAAACAGGGAGCACGTCATTAGGACCAGGCTATGGCTCTGACTCTATTCTGCACATAATGAGAAGCTTTGGCCAGGTCACAGGAGGAGTGAGAAGAGGAGGCTGCAGAAAAGCAGGTAGGGAACACTGAGGTCACCTGCAGAGGCCGCCTTGATGGCCCTCAGCCTCTGCTGATCCACTGACCTTCGCCTCTACCCAGAGTGGCAGAAAGATGGGCCCCCAAATCTCAGCCATCAATACCTCATTGTGTGAACCTGACAAGTCGCTCACCCCTTAGAGCCTCCATTAGTCTGTCTGCAAAATGGAAATGAAAACTTAGCTAGGAGTAGTGGGAGGGACATGGGGGCTCTGCTGCGACCTGAACCCCGGGCCTCTCTCTAGGAGTGAGGAGAGCTTCACTTCTGTGGGCACAATGCCTGGCACAGGGCAGGCCCTCAACACATTTCTATGGAGTCAGGCTCCAAACAAAGAGATCTGGGGGGCCACAGGGGTGTGGTGGCCCCAGAAGTCCTGCAGGGCCTGGTAGGCCGGGCGGGATGGTGCAGCCAAGGCCTCAGGCGTCTCCCTCTCCTCCTTCCCAGCAGCCAAGTCAAGCGGGCAGCGGCAGGCCCATGGACCAAGGGCAGACAGGCGGGCGGGCAGGCGGGGACGAGCCGGCGGGCACGGGGAGAAAGAAGGGCATTGTCTGCCAAAACCCAACCAAGGGGCCAGGGCCACAATGCAGGGGATTCTTTCGGGAGAAACAGACATGCCTTTCTTTCCACCAACTGCTGCTAAAACAGCCCATTGGATCTGATTCTCTCCTATTTCACCCCAAACAAATGATAAATAAATAAACCTTGGTGAGCTCAGAGTGCCGGAGCCAGGACCCTGGGCCCATAGCGGACTGGAAGCGTCCACCCTGGGCAAGCACGCTCCAGGGCCAGGTGGGCCCGCCCACACGCCCGCTGCCAGGTGTGTGGGTGTCTTCCGGGAGCGGGGCAGGCTCCAGGCCATGTGCCTGAGGAAGTCCTTCCAGATGTAGGGTGGAGCTGCTCAGGCTGTGCTGTCCTCAAACCCTCAAACCTGAGGGAACAAATCGTGGAGAGGATGGGGAAGCACATCAGAGGAGGAGATGGGCCTGGCTGCAGGAAAGCAGGCTGGCAGCCTGGCTGGCGCCAAGTCAAAAAGGTCCTAATGTCCCCTGCCCCTCCAGTTTGTCTGGAAGTTGACTCGAGTAATCTCACTGGCACCTCTTCCCGGTCCTCCCAGATGCTCAGTGAGGCAGCAGAGCAGTGGTGTTTCACTCTCCCCACTTTACCCACGAGGCAGTGAGTCTTAGAAGGGATGCACCCTGCTCAAGGTCACAAGGCAAGGTGATCACAGGATGCCAGAGGTCCTCTCCAATGGCCTTGCTCTCCAGGTGGTCAAATTGAGGCGTGAAGTGGTAAAGGACACTGCCTGATGCCATAGGAGCCAGGTTATCTGACACTGACTCACACACTTGGCATCCTCAGTGGCAGGACCAGGGAGAGGCCACTCCTACTGCAGGAGCCTTCTCTTGACTCAAGGGTTCCTCCTCGGCGTTCACTGCCTCTCAGGGAAGTGAGCTACAACCTCATCTGAAGGTGCCAGACATTGTGCCATATGCCACTGCAAGTCACCCCTCACTGTAGTGCCCCCACCATGTCATGTTCCCATCCAGCCCCTGGTTCTGTGCACCTATGGGGCTCCTGCCCTGCTTTCCTTCTTACTTGTCCTCTCTCCTTCCTTCAGGCCACAGGTATACCTCCTCCTCCAGGAAGCCTCCCCAACTCACTCCTGCTTCCCCTGATCTAGGCCTCCTTATAGCTTCTGCTGGCCATTCCAACAGCTGGGTTCTACTGAGATGCCAGGCAAAGACAACCAGCAGCCCTTAGGTACCATGAGGAGGGCAGCCAAACCAACACTCGCCCCCCGCCAGGAGTGGGCCAGGCTGCTGCAGGCCTCTGCTCCTACCCACTGGCTATTGTTCCTTGTGTCTAAGACACTTAACTTTTTTCCTAAACTCTAAGTTCTCCTCCTCTTCCTCTCCTCCCCTAGCACCCAAGGCCCTCAGTGCAGCATGCCCCTCTGTCTAAGCACCTGTCACCCACTCTGAAGCTGACATGTGCATGCCTGTCACTCCCACTCCATGGTGAGCCCTTGAGGGTGAGGCACACAGTGCCGAGGGCAGAGCCATCCCCACAGCTCCTCAGTCAGTACCTATCTCCACTCATTCAGCATGTGCTGGGCTCCAAATGAGTGGGAGGAATTACCCTGCTCTTACATAACTGCACTCCCACATGACTTGTCTCCTGCCTGGGGACACTGTGACCTTCCCAAGGGCAGGTCCAGTCTTTCTCTCCCGGCCCTTTCTACTGTCAGCTCCCACAAGGAAGGGCTGGGTCTCCTCTCACAGACTCATTCTGCTGTGACAGAGGGACTCTGAGTGGCCCGCACCCCTGCCCCAGGTTCCAGCTCAATCCGCAGGCCACACAGGGTCGGGGGAATGCTTTCTTTGTTTTAATTTTCTTAGCTCCTGACAGCACATGATTGAAAAATGCCACACAGGACAGCCCAAATGTCCCAGAAAAATGGGACAAAAGGAGCCAGCTGGCATGTAGGACTTGTCCCAGTGCAGATGAAGCACAGAGGGGCCTGGATGGACTCCGAGGAAGAACCAGCGGCTTTCTGCGAGAAATCGGGACAGCCGAAAATTAAACACATACGTACGTGCAAAGGCCTAATTCCTCCCTTGGAGCTTTGGAGAGACACTTTCATAGTTTTTCATGACATCATGTCAAATGTTTCCAGGCATCCCAGACAGAGTTTGGCCCTAAACACTGTGTATTCAAGTCACACGGTCCTTTGCTCTTAGAACCATAGGGCTCAACAAGACATCCGCTCCCACTCTGCCTTCCTGCCCCTTCTCACACAAAAGAAAACCTCTGCTACTTCCAAAAGCTTCAGTGCTGTGGGACCCCCAGGCATCAGATACCCACTCGGGAGAGACTCAGTGACACAGAAGAAATACACAATAGGGCAACCTGCAACCTACCAGCTCAGTGACCTTGAGCTAGTCATTTCACCTCTTTCAGTTCCCCGATATTCTTAAATGAAATAAAGACCATGAATCAGTATGTGAACCGGTATCCCGGGGTGCTCTGGGGATTCATGAGATAAAATGCTGAGAGTGGAAGTGCACAGTTTCATGCCTGGCTCCAGAAGGCGCTGACAAAGTGTGGGTTTCTCCCTCCCTTCCCCAGCCTGGGGTCGGTGGCTGAGGAGGGGTGCCCACCTCTCACTCCAGTGTCCTTTCCAGTGACTGGCTCTGCCTCCTTCATAGGTGTTCAAACAACTTCAAACACCAGACACTCTGAACTCCATTCTCCCCGAGTGGTCAGTTTCTCTTCTTTCAACAGTTCTCATTTTACAGATGGCCGAGATTCATTCAAACAAGCATTCTCCAGGGCCCACTATGTGCCCAGTTATAGGAGAGGTTCGGGTGACAGCTTCAAAGGGTTGCAGAAACAAGAGATACCAAGTTACAAGGAAAGGTGGGTGAAGGTCACAGCCAGGTCACACTGGAGCGAAGGAGGACAGTAGGTGACGGGCAACTTGGAGATGAGTGATTCCTGGCAGGTGGAACCATGGGGTGTGTTCTCTCGATCACTCTTTCTCCCCTTCTCCTTCCAGGCAGGCTGCAGCCTCAAATGCCTTGGCTGAACACCCAAGTGCTTTTTCAGGCCTCTTTCTACCCCACTTCCCTTTTCATTGAAATTCTCCTCAATCACCTGGCACCCGTTCACTGAATACTGTCCAGGTCTGCAGCACCAGAGGGAGCAGCCCTGCAAAGGTCACAGTCTGGTGGGAGAACCTTCCATACTGCAGGTAACTGCAGTATCATCTGGTAAGTGCTGCAGAGAAGGTGGGGAAGGGGCTGTTGGGGTGAGAGGACAGAAAGCTAAAATGGTGGTTGGGGAGCTGCCCAGAGTTTTCCAGAAGAGATAAAAGACTCGAGCTGAAAACTGGCAAAGGTCACAGGGTTGAGCTGTGGTGCTTGCATGCATGTGTGTTTATGTTGTGTACTGACAAATATGCGTGCAAGGGAGGCATGGATTTCAGCAGCGGGCCAGCCCGGGCAGATGCAGGAGCTCTTGGCGTCTAGGCACAGGGGGAAGTTGCGCTCTCCCGTTTGTTTCCCATGTCTCTGGCCACTACAAACCCTCTGATGCTGCTATATTCCTCTCCCTTCTCTTGGCCCCTAGGATGACTGTTGTCCCAACTGCTTTCATTGGTCTCCTCTCTTTCCCTCTGTGCTCCATCTCTTTCCCACCCATGGCTTCAGTCCTGCCCCAAGGCCTCCTGAACTCTCATCTCCAGCCCAGACCGCACTCCCTGGGACCCCACTGCTTGACAGGCTTCCACTACGGCCCTCTGAATTCATCTCCCCTCCTAAACAGGGCCTCACCCTATACATATGTCTCCTGAATCTCATCAGCCATTTGGCCCCAGGGCTTCTTTCTTAGTGATTATTTCTCCTGGCTAGGCTCTCCTCTCACTGTTCCTACTGCCTCCACCTTGGCCTTTGCACTTTCCAGGCTGCTGATTACAATTAAGACACTGTTCCAACTGCCTCTAGTCATCTCCTCCCCCAATCTCGTGCTCCTTCCTCCACCCTACCTGAGTCTTGCCTCTCCTTCATGATCCAACAGTCTGCAGTACAGACACATAGAATAGTATAGACTCTATGCCACCATCTGATTCTTTAAAACAGTCTCCTCAAAAAGTGGCCAGTGGCTCTGTATCCCTGGTTTGGCTTTCAAGGGTCTCTTTCCCTGGCCTTCCCTCCTCAGTCCAGTCCCAGGGTGCTCCCCTATACGTACAGTCATCATCACTCTAGTCCAGGCACACAGGTTTACTCATGTATCTGGATCTCATCATGTACACTCCCACCTGAACCTTCACTTGACTCTCTCCCTCCAAGTCTTGACCATCTTTCCATCTCAAATCAAGGCCTCCATGAAACCCATCCCACTCCAACTCATTAGCCTCCGATGTCCCCAGGCCCCTTCTCCACCTCCCTCTATTCAGGATGAGGCTCACTGCTCACTCTGCTCCTGTGGGCCTCAGGTTAAGCCCCACCAGGCCAGGAGTCCACTGATCAGCAACGTCAGTAGCAGGGACTTGTGGTTTGCCTGTTACAGACTTGATTTCAGTTATACCTGTGAAGAACTCTGGGCAACTTGTATCTATTAGGCTTCTGCCTTAGTTTTCCTATTAGGTACTCAGATAAACCACTGGCCTACCTAGTTGGCTCTGGACCACCCCGCCTGGTCTTGTCCATTTCCTGGATGCTGTTTGTCAAACTCCCTGCCATCAGTAAGGAGTGTGAGTGTGTATGTGTGTGTGTGTCTGTGTCTGTGTGCGTTTATTGCTCAGAACTAGAACCAGGAGAGAAAGCTGCTAGCCACTTGATTTCACTTATGACCTCCTGCCTCTACCACTATAGAAACCCTCCCACTGGATAAGATCTGAGGGCTATAGAGAGTTAGTTACAGTTTCAGAAACTCAAGTCATACTGACTGCAACCCATCCATCAGTCTACTTCAGTTTCCCCTCCTCTCAGCCCTTCACCCCTCTAGAAACTGAGCTCCCGGAACCCTCAGATCCTGACACCTAGCCCTTCCCCATAAAAACAACAACGTGAAGATCTGATACTTAATTAGCACTTACTACATACCAGGCACTGTTCCACACACTTTGCATACAGTGATTCATGCAGGCCTCACAGAGCAGCATTTGCAGTAGGTTCTGTTATAGTTCCACTTTATAGGCAAGGAGAGAGAAAGAAGCACATGAACCTAAGCACTCTAAATTCAGAGAGTGTGCCCTTGACCCCTCTGTTACTCTTCATATCCTATCCCTCCCACCCAGTAGGGCCACAGCACACACTAGTGCAATCTGAGCCCTGCCCAGGACAACCATGCACTCAGTGTGGGGCTGCACACACCCACAAGTGCCTGCTTCTGTCACACAAAAGCACCATGCAGGTGAGAAACAAGGCCAGCCTGGCTGCTGATTTACCTATGAGTTGGAGCTAAATTTCTATAATTCTGGTACCTATTCATTCATTCAATGAATATTGATCATATGCCTGTGTTCGTCCCAGGGCAGTGAGCACAAACTGATTTAAACAGTCATATGCATTTGCCTGATTGACTTGCTCCCAAACAGGAATTCGCAGGTTCCTGATCAGGGACCGCCTCACAGACAGGCGCCTGGCAACAAGCAGCAGGTGACATTTGTAGAGGCTTGGCTGTCCTTTACGACCTCTGCCCTCAGGTGACAGGTGGTAAGCAGACCAGAAGAATGGAGACCAGAACCCATCCCTCCTGACCCTCCAACTGCTTGGAGGTGCCCTCTGGAGAAAGGGCAAGTTATTTCCCCACCAAAGCCCTTCAGAGAAAAAGAGCAGGCCGTTTCTTTAAGGAAGGGCATGGAGAGCCAGGATAGCAACTTCAGTCGCCTGAATGTGGAAAAAATTCTGAAGGTCAGAGGAATGGAAAAGGTAAGTCAAGAAAAAAAGTTGGCATTTAGCAGTGGAGATAAACTGAGCTGATAACTGGCCCTTGAACCCTTGGGTCATTCATTTGCATCAGTTCTTGTGCGGTTGCTAATTCCGGCTAAAATCCCCGGGTGCCCTGCTCACATGTGTGGCACATTCTGTATCCATCTTGCAGTGAGACAGACACCTCCCCTGGCAACTGCTCTCTGAAGTTTCAAACACAGTTGCATGTTTGCCTCCCACCACCACTGTGGCAGAAAAGAACAGCCGGAGTTTACTGAGCTGCTTCTCTCTGGCGGGGCTGCTAGTTAACAATGTGTTGTCTGCAGCAGGAGTTCAACAAACATGTGAGGACATGGACTTGGGCCAGGCCCCAAACTGGACTCACTGCAATGCTTTGTGAAGCAAAAATGGACGAGGGAGAGTCAGAGAGAGACGAGGGCCGTGGTAACCACGAGGCTGCCGTCCGAGGTCCCCTTTGCAAGATGAAGATGATTTGTTCTGGTAATTTTTTTTTCACATTCCCTCTGCTTAAACAAACCCTGCCAAAAAGAACTCCTGCTCTGATTGTCCATGGAAAGGTTCCCTGGAATGTTGGACCGAGTCTCTGGAATGTATGGATTTAACGAGCCAATTTGGAAATTAACGGAGATGAAAAGGGAGAGTTCTGGTTACATTACACACAGAATCACTACCTGAGGAGCGTGGGGGCAGGGCGGGCACCTTGGAGCTCCCCGGGAGCAGGCTTAGCACCTTCCAGACCCAAAGCCTTGGCCACCCTGCAATGTTAGAGTTGGAGAAGTCGACAAACATGGCTCATAGTCTTGGTGGGGGAAGGACATAATCCTCATTAAGAATTCTGAAATGCTGGAAACATGGTTTCCGAACTTTTTAACTGAGCAAAGACCTTCCCACCCAACGCCTGCTGAGTATCACGTTTTGAACTCTTTTCCCGTTCACGCTGCATCCCTGGCCCAGATGATTCTGTCCGAATGCTGGTCCAGGCTTCTGATCAGGAGGAGATAACGGGCTGAGCCTCGGACACTGATGTATTCAGGGGCTCAGAGCTTGCCATTTGCTTTATCTTTGCAGTTTTGCTTCCAATAAATAAAACAGTTCTTTAGTTGCTTGTATGTTTACTATTGAATAGCCTGGGGATTTCAACAAGTGCTTTCTGTTTGGCCGGGGAACCTGGGGCCCAGGCCGGATTGGTCACTTCATCCAGCTTCTCTCATGCTGCAGATGAGGTGACGGGCGTGTAGGAAAGGAACCCAACACATCCTCAGGTACCCACAGGCCAGGGAGGGGCTGCCCTCCAGCACGGCAGATGCCATCTCTCCTCATCCCAGGTTCTGCCTCACCCTTTAGAGCCTCTCCCCTCCGTTCAGGGCACTCAGCCATCTGACTGCGTCTTCAAAAAATAAATCTTTTTTGATTCGAGATGTCATCAGGGGCTTTAAGCACTGCACATGATTCTTCCTCCACGGTCTTTGATTTTTCTTCCAGGACTTGATCAAGTGGGTTCAACTCCAGCATCAAGGCCAGTTCAACCCAAAGTCTCGGGGGGGGGGATGTCCCTATAAGGGGGGAGATTGGGAGGGTTTCCCACAAGGACACAGTCTGACTTTCCTGGGAACTTGAGGGCGGCCCCCTCTGCATTACAAAGTGATGGGAATATCTGGCAGCGTCCAGGACCAGGTTACAGATCCAGACTTGCAATTAAGCACCCTCTCCTTGTAAAAAATCCGGTGTTGTAGGGCCAGAGTCTAGTGAACTTCTGTGTAGGCCGTCAGGGCAGAGGGAGAACCAGCCTGATGCCCACTGGCCCACCTGGGTAACATCTGACATCTGACTGCCCCCTCCCTCCTTTGTCCGGAGGATGGCTGCCCAGCTGACCATTGCCCTGCCCCCTCCCCAACCCAGGAAAGAAAGGAGTCCGCTTTGGCAGGGCCTCTGACAAGGACCCCATGATCTAGATGTGACTTCATATACTCCTCCCACTTTCACGGGGAAACTGGGGTCCACCTTCCTTCCACATGCTCTGATCTAGGGCTGCCTGAGTCAGTGTGAGTCCCTCCCGCCTCTATCCGCTGGGTATCCCAGGTCATGGGGAGCCGAGGGACTCACAACAGGTTCCAGAAACTTGCACAGCCCCTGCGCCATGAGGAGTAGAGCGAGGAAGGAGGAGCTCCCCGCTCTCTGCCCTCCCTATCCAGCCAGGAAGACCAGAAGATTCCTTTTCAGGCAGACACTCCTCACTGTTTACAAAGGGGGCAGTAAGTCCAAACAAATAAAAAGCTTCAGCCACACTCAGCGTCACAGCCACACGGAGCGATGTGCGCCACTTGAACAACTGCTGGATGCGGTTTACAAAGAGGCCTGCTAAGCAGCAGGGAGGTCGCCGGCCTGCACGTTTTGACATCTGGAAGCACCAGCCAGGCCATGGGAACCCAGGAGGCTGCTCCCCAACGTGGACACATGCAGCCCAGAGCCTGCCACATGCCTACAGCTGGCTCTTCACTGCCCTGGCTGTCATCTGACACCAAAGGAAATGTCACCCATTTCTGGTTGTGTAAGATGCAGGTCTCACTTTAGGAGCCAGGGAAGGACACAAGGACACTCAGCTTTCAATGTGAATGACAGAAGGCGGTGTTTCTAGACTGCCTGATGAACATGACCCAAGCCTGAGGAACTGAGACCTACCTGGAAAGAGGGTGATGTCTCAGCCTGGGCTGCCAGGTCAGTCACTTGGCAGATGTTTAAATCCCCTCAACCGTGAGCTTGAATGAGCAGTTAGCCACCCGGCCCTCGTTAGAGCAGCTCTGTGATGGGAAGTCAAGGCCCCTCCAGGCAGCCATTCCACCACTGGGCTTCTCTACTAGCTGATTCTTCCTCTACTGAGCTGAAATCGGCCTCCCAGAAGCTTTTTATCTACTAATCTGGGCCATAAAAAACACACTGGATCCTGGTTCCCAGAGAGAGCCGTTCAGAAATGGAATTAACTGGATTACCAAGTCTCTCACCTCCCACAGCTTATGAGTATATGTGGATAAACATGCAGACACACACACACACACACACACACACACACACATACTTCATGTATCCAGAACTCCCATATCTAGTAAGTTCCTATCCAGAGCACATGTTCACACAACAACACTGACACTACACTGCATTCCCACACTCTACTCCTAGAAAAATGCCTCGGCTTCTTCATCTGAAATTATTTAGTTTAGCTCTGGACTCACTTCTAATAAATCTGGTTCTCTGGCTTCCTCGTTCACAAAAGATTAAAAGCAGCCAGTACATGGCAAAGGATACTGGCTCCAGTAAGAAGTCAAAATCTTCAGCCTGACTCTGATGGGGGAGATGGATAGAGTCACCGAGAATCCCAGAAACTAGAGAATCACAGCAGTCCAGGGTCACCCAGAGAAAAGGCAACACCTGTTCTACACCTGCTCATGTGTGTAGGGCCACTGGGAATGACCCCAACTCTCAAAAAAAAAAAAAAAAAAGGAAGACTAATTGAAGAGTTTGCTGTTGTGTGTGACAAACATGCTTTTAAAAACTTCCCATCCAAAGTTGTATGTCAGCTAACACCAGGATACCTAAGGGTTGTGGTTTTATTACCTA
This sequence comes from Miniopterus natalensis, assembly GCF_054644295.1. Taxonomy (NCBI): domain Eukaryota; kingdom Metazoa; phylum Chordata; class Mammalia; order Chiroptera; family Miniopteridae; genus Miniopterus; species Miniopterus natalensis. The sequence goes on from NC_142089.1 coordinate 28,045,225, forward strand.
GATAATTCATTTTTAGTGGACGTGCTCACTCTAAACTGGTATTGCCTAAATGAAGTGTCGTTGTGTGTTATCTCACAGTGTACAATGTGGTTTTCAAGAACAAATAATACTGATGATTATAATGGTGCAGTGATGGGCATGTGGTGGGCACCACCCTGGTTGACTGATTCCCATGGTTACCGGAGCAAGGCAAGAAAGTATTGCCTAGTAGAGATACATTACCTGTTCTCATAGTGATAAGAACTGCTGAAATTAGCATATTAATATTTGATTCAAAACAAATATCATCCCTACCTTGTGATAACTAGGCATTCATGACCCAGATGCACATTTCCTCATGAATATTTATTTACAATTCTAATTTGCTCAGTGAATCCTTTTCCTAGAGAGCCCAGGAAGGTAAACTGCAGGCTGCTCCTCCCTATGACAATAATTGTGGTTTTACTCCCTCCACTACCCGAGTTCCCAAGCTCCCAAGCAAGTTGCCAGAAGGTCAGGACCTTGGACATGAGTGGCCAAGAAGGGGCAATAACTCTTAGTTGTCTGGGCAGCTGGAGGAAGTACAGCTAATGCTAAACAATGGTTAATCCGAAGTCATTCATCTTGGGTTCAGAACACAAGATCACACCCAGGTGTGCACATGAGGGAACACGCACGTGCACACACACACGTGTACACCAAGACAACACCACCCCTTGGAATCGCCTCAAATGCTCAGCATGTATGAGCCCCAAGGACAGAAGTATCAGCAACAGTTCGGGGGCAGATACTGCTCTATATTAGATAAGACTGTCTCGGGGGGGGGGGGGGCAGGGGGGGGGTACTTCAGAGCCTCCTTACCCTGTCCTGTTCCTATTCTCACAGCACACATTACCTTCCAGCCTGCTATTTGATTTACTTAAGTTTATTATTTGCTGCCTGTCTGTCCTCATTAGAATGTAAGATACACAAGGGCCTATAGGGGACATTGTTTTGTGCTGGAGTCGCAATCTCAGCACGCAGGACACTCCCCACACAGAGCAGTGCTCAGAAGTCATTTGTTGAATGAAAGGTAAATGAATGGGTGGCTGATCCTACAACCTGAAGAAAATTATCAGCCCTGGCAAGCACTTGGCACAGATGTGCCACCGGCAGGTTCTCCTGTGCCCATCATTAATTCATCACAGACTTGTGTCCCAGTAAGTCCAATGGCGCCTCAGAATCATTCTCAACCCAAGATTTTGGGGGAAGAGGGGTGATGTCTCCTGACCTGGAGCAGGTTCAAATAAATGCTCCCTATGTGAATCTGCTCACACAGGCAGGGTCTCTGGAATGCAGCCCATAACAAACAGGGCCTGGATCATCTTTCAGAGACTCATCAGCAGTGACTTGCTCAAGGTCACACAGCCAGCAAGGGGTAGACTTAGTATTTGAACTTAGGCCTCTCAGTGGCCATTTTACTGATGAGGAAATAGGCTGGGAGAGGTCCAAGACTAGCCCAAAGTCACTCGTTAGGGATTTATGAATTACTGAACTATGCGCTCCTCAAAGCAAGGGGCTGCCACTCAGTCATCAATGTCTTCTGGCCCAAAGCAGAATGAATGAAAGTATAAACACAATGCCTTAAAAAACTGGACAGCCTACTTTACAAGGAAAGTTCAAACATAGTTGGAGTTCACAAACTTACTAGCTCCTGCAGAACCAGCTGTGGCTTTCAGCTAGACGACAAGCAACACTGTCCAGGTCGCCGGTAAGGCCAGCAAAGATGACACTCACCCACACTGTGTCCTCATGACCAAGACAGGGGAGCATGCCCTCCTGGGAAGCAACCCCTTCCCAGTGCCCGCCTTCCACCTCTCCCACTATTCCTCTCTCACATTTCAGCCCTTCCTGCTCATGAGCCTGACCCTTGTTGCAAATGTATGAGTTTGTATAATAGCTACACATCCTACACATTTCTGAGGGCCTCCAACACAGCGTACTCCTCAAATACTTCACTCAGTCACTACGTATGCACTGAGAACTGCTCTGCGTAAGAATACCACGCAGGCCCTGAGCCGGGTCAGTGAATCAATCAGGTATGGCCTTGCTATCCTGTGGTGTGAACGAACCTCTTAACCCTCAGAGTGCCAGCTCTCTCACCCACAAAGTGCAGAGAAACAACCTCACAAACATGAGAAGACCACGGGAAGCTGGCTTGCCTGCACGTAGTTATAGGTGGAAAAAGGCCTCTATGACGCCCAGGCTAGTGAATCCTGTTGGAAGTGATCTCTCACCAATCTGAATCCTTAAAACAATTAATTACCATGTGGTTAATGGTTCATCCAATCAATGAGAATTTATTGAGGTCCACTTTGTGCCAGGAAGACCTGTCCAGCCCCCAAGTCCCTGCTTCCCAGACACACATTCTAACAGGGGAGACAGGTGCCTTCTTCCAGGGTATTGTGTCAGCACCCGGCGCAGCCTTATGCCCAGAATAGGTGCTCCAGAACCTCCTCAATTGATTTTCTCACTCTTTCCTGGAAACAGCCTCAATGACTGAGATTTCTACCAAAGCCTTCCCATTCACCCAGAAAGAAAAATGCAGTTAATCAAAGCAATCTGGACTTTTCTTTCCATTCCCACCACCCCTCCACCCCACACCACAGGGAAATCTCCCTAAGTGATTAAATGTTATAATAAGGATCTGGCATACTGACCTTGTCAAAGACTATGCTTTTGTGGCATCGCACGGAACACAGATTGGAAAGCCAACAGTGAGATGGACTATCAGCAGAGACCAACCAGGAAAAAACAACAAAACCTCCAAATAAAAAAGGCCCTCTTGGTCTCCGTCAGTAACCTCTAATCACACACAGACGGGGCCAAGCACTGAACAGTGCCTTTCCAGCAAAGAGAACGCTCATTAAATACTTATAAAAATTATTGCTATTATTAGCAGTATCGTTATTATTACAATAAATTAAATACTGGCTAGAAATTCAAAAGTCTTTCTTCAGGATCCAGCTCCTTCCACTTTCTTAGATACTGGTTTATTTGGCGGTGGTTCTTCACGGCCCAAGGCAACCCTGACCTCTGCGTCCTTGCATTGGAGCCCCTCTAGGCAGTGGTTATCAACTTTCCACTCACTCGTCCATCCAGCAAATAGTTTCTGAGCACCTATTCTGACCCTATGCTGGTCCATGGACCATAATTTTACCTCTCCAACCCTTTCTTCCTTTAATTCTCTAACAGAAATCCTCACCACATGGCCCAGTGCCTTTGATGCCCTTCAAATTTACAGCTGTTTCCACCTCTTTCAAGGAGTCCTCCTGGATGCTTCTAGGAATCCCTGGGGACATGAGTTCTCTCCCTTGGGGCCAACTGCATATGTATGAACGTGCTATCCACACTCTGTCCCCAACCCACCTAGACAACCTACTTAGCTCATGCCTAAGACAGCATTATACAGTAGTTGCTAGTCAATAAATACTTGTTAACTGACTTTCCTGTAGACATAACTCAACACAAACCAGAACTGTATATGCTTATTTAATGGCAGATGGAACAGAAAAAATTAATTCCTATGGGCTGAGCACTGGGAGATGCAGGAAGGTATCCGCTCAGTACCTGGCATACACTCTGAGGGACAGCAGGTGGCCAGGCCCCTCGATAACTGGTACACTCCTCACACCCATGTCACCTGCCATGAACATCTCCCATTTACATCTCATACTTCGATAGTGTGAACTGCTGAGGAGTGAGGTGGCATTTCAGTCAACACACATAACAACTCCAATCCTTCCAGGTGTGTGATATATCCTGAAGGGGCTGCTGACAGTGGTGCCAACAAAAAAGATTTTGGTGCAGTTTTTGTAATAAACCCTCAGTATCTCTATTTTTACCTTTTAAACTTGTTCTTACCGCCCCCCCCCCCATTTAACAGTACCACCGTGTGCGTCATTTCAGTTCTTGATCTCTCCACAAGCAACTCATCAGATGCACTGTCAGCTCTGCCTCCAACACCCACCTGTACCTGCTCCTCCCAGGCCCAAGTCACCATCATCCTTCACCCACACTGGTCTCCCAGGGTCCTCTGCTCTTGTCCCAGGGGAGCCCATTCTGCACACTGCATCCAAAGCCATCTTTTATACATAAAAGCAAATCAGATCTTCCCCCACTTTAAACCAATGGCTTCTATTGTTGAAATAAGATCCAAATACCTTCCTGTTATCTGTAGGCCTAGCAAGATCTCACCCCACTTCTTCTCTGCTCCATCTCCTGACACCGTGCAGTGCACACAGGGCTCCAGTCATGACATCCTTTCTGTTCCTCCAGTGGGCCTCAGGGTCTTGGCATCTATGGTTCCTCCGCCCAGGATGTGCTTCCCCAGGTGTTCACAGCTGGCTCCTCCTCACCCCTCTGGATTCAGCTGGAAAAGCACCTTCTCCTGAAAGCTGCTCCCTCCGCCCCAGCACCCTGGTCCCTCTCTAGCCTATTGCCTTTTTCCTTTATACCCCTTATCACACTTTATATTTATTTATTTACTTATTTATTCACTGTTAAACCCTCACTTGAATGAAAGTTCCATGCAGGGAAAGGATCTTTTCTGTCTCATTCACCACTATATTTTCAGCATCTGTAACAGTGCCCAGCACATAGTGAGCAATCAAAGCACATTAATTGAGGGGGAACAAAACTCCCTACTCCGTAGGTGTGGGCGGCTCATAGTGACATCTTTCCAAAAAGTACACAGTATGGGAAGATAAGAAAAAGAGTGACTTTATTGTAGAGAGACCTGACAAATAGTGCTTCAGCCCGGTGATCAAGGTCAATATCAACAGTGATAAGTCATGTTGATAGCAAGTAGGCGGAGAATGGTACTTCATGTGTAATCATCCTCTCCCAAACACAGAACCCCAGTCTAATCATGAGAAAAACATCAGATAAATCCCAAATGAGGGACAAGTGTCTGATCAGGACTGGATGTCAAGGTGATCAAATCCAAGGAAAGTCAGAAAAACTGTCACAGCCAAGAGGAGTCAAAGGAGAGATGACAAGTACATATAATATGGTGTCTTGGAACGTAAAAAGGACATTAGGGGGAAATGAGGAAATCTGAACCAGGAAAGGATTTTAGTTAATAATAAAGGATCAATATTGGTTCATTCATTGTGACAAGTGTACCATATTAATATAAGTTCCAAAATAGGGAAACTGGGCACGGGGAACTCTTTAGACCATCTTCTCAATGATTCTATAAACCAAAAATTGTTCTAAAATTTAAAAATTTACTTTAAAAAAACACATTTTTAACTGAGTGACTATACAGCAGTAAATGCTGCAGAGGTATTTTCATGTCCTTTCAAAGATGTCCTGAGTGAGCCCAGACTCCAGCATGATGCTAGAATTCCTGAGACCAACCCTGAAGGTGAGCACTTTTAGACCATTCTGTTGGCAGCATTATTTCATTAACACACACTGAAACACCGTAAAGGTAGCCCTCCCCCAACTGAGCTTCCAGTGGTTCAAAATGGGGAGAGTTGGCTCAAAGACAAAAATAACAAATCCTTCCATCTCTGAGGAAGAAATTTTTTTCTTTTGTGTTCACTGATACATGCCTAGTACCTAAAGCAATACCTGGCCTGCAGCTGGCATGGAAGAATGAGTGTGTTGGGAAGGTTAATTAATTTTTCTAATTAAACTTTTTATTTTGAGATAATTGTAGATTTAAATGCAGTTGTAAGAAATAACACTCTTCCCCCGGCTTCCCCCATAGTTATCATCTTATATAACTATAATACAATCATATCAAAACCAGGGCATTGACATGAATAAATCCACTGGCATGATTCAGATTTCACCAGTTTTATACATATTCACTTGTGTATGTGTGCATGGCATATTTAGTTTTATGCCATTTTGAGGGTTGATCCATTTTCAAGAGGAGGCCACTTGAAGAGTCACTGAGGAGGCTGGACATTTTCACATGTGTGAGCTCCAGACCACAACCATGCCAAGGAGGTAGGTACGTCATCCCCGTTTTACATATGTGAAAATGGCAGGGCTCAGAGAAGGAACTTGGAAGCCACACAGTTGACAAGCAGAGAAACCAAAACCCAGACCCATGGCTGTCGGGTTCCTTCCCTAGGGCTCTTTCCTGAGCACAAGAATGGCCTGAATAAAATAATTAAAATAAAATAACAAAATAAAATAATATAATATAATAAAATCGAGGAAGGCAGAGACCCAAGGGCAGGTCAGCCTCCAGGCGATGCTGAAGGGAGAGGAAACGAAGGTGGCGTGGACGTCTCTGGGCTGCTGCGTCAGGGAGAACAGAAGTGCCGTTCCCTGAAGGGGAATGGCAAACAGGATTCTAGGGAGAGAAGCACTCAGCCCAGATCTGATGTGTGATCTTGGGCAAACTGATTTACATCTCAGAATCCATATTCCTCATGGGGACAGGGGTGAGAAGGGACACTCACCCCATTTGCTCCGAGTGATGTAAAAGTAGCTCTTTGCAAAGCAAAAGTGACAAAACCAGAAAGAAGGCAACCCAACCCAGCGGCCCAGACTGCCTGCGGCCTCCCGAATGAAATGACTGGCTGGCTTTCCCAAAAATGAAAATGCAGAATTTAGGTCAGCACACACAGAGAACCTCGCTTTGTTTACAAGAGACAGAGAGTGGGTGTTCCTATTAAAACCTTTGAATCCTGGCGATGAGACCCAAGGCTGTTTACCACTTTGGGTATTTACTTTTCTCATATACAAATCAGCTCCGGGGCCGTCAGCGCTGACGCCACCTCACAACCAGGCCCTCTGACGTCCCTGCTCTTCCCCAGTGCCCACACATGGTTTGAATTTATTGGTTTTAGCAGCTTTCATTTATATTGTGTGTGGATCACGGAATGACCAGCAAACAGAAGCTCTGATCCGTGCCTTGGAAAACACACAGAAGCGTGAGGAAGGGGGTCAAGGAGGAGGGCTGGGAAGATGCCTTCAATCCTAGGAGAAGTAGCTTCCACTCACAGGGGGTCCAGTGGAAGCCCTTAGGGCCCCTGTGGGAATGAAGGATGAGCGGGAAACCACAGCTCCACCAGGAGACGGTCAGAGCCTGAGGGAAAGAAAGGATTCATTGGTCACAGCCACCAAAGCCAACCACCTGGGTTCCTGAGTGGTCACAGCCACCAAAGCTAAACATCTGGAGTCCTGGGAAGAAAGCAGAGGTAAGGTTGGGGACTTTCTGTTTCCCACCCAGATACTCAGGCGGTGATGTGTAGATACAGCTGGGAACTTTACAGCTACCCACTTCATCCCTGAGTGTGTACTTGGAGCCAGGCCCTAGGCAAGCCCAGATTCATTAGATGAGGTTCCTGCCCTCAAAGAACTTCAGACTATGGAGAAGGCAGACATGTAAACATATAAAAGACAATAAAATAAAAAAATGCCCTCTTCCAGTAAGGTCAGAGCCAGCTGAGAGAGTGGTTTTGCAGCAGTGGGGTGCGGTTTCTGGTTTACCAAGTGCTTTCACACTCGCTAAGGGAGCTCAGAGATGGGAGGAACCTGACAGGGCTCATGCAGCTGACTCCAATTCAGGGCTCGCATAATTTTCAGACCATTTACAGACCACAGGTCCTCCCACCCCCCACTGCCACTTGGGGAGTGATCAGAAACAACCTGCTTCACCCGCTCCCACTTTGAACAGCTGGAATCCCCCAAACCTGCCATCAAATGGGTCACATGAAATGCAGGGACATGCTATCCTTCAGCAGCTATTTTAGAAATGGTGATCAGGGTCTCAGGCTCCCTCACAAGAGGCCCTGCAATATATTTAGCTATGGCTGGTCTCATTCAACCATTAGACCACATTTATTATTCACTATCTAGTTTTTAAGAGAACCCCCTCAAGTTACTGTTCCAGAAGTGGAGAGTTGGTCTCCTCTGTCCCAGCAGTGAGAGCATCATGGATCTGATGACAGAAAAGAGCCTCATACAGCAGCTCCTTCCTCCAGCCCGGGGGCTAAGCCTGGCGAGATGCTCCACAATACACCCAGGATCAAACGCAAAACTTCTTAACACGGCTGATGAGGCTTCCTCCACGTGGCCCAATTCCGCAGTCTCTTGTGCCTCCCCCAAGCACTCTCCACTATAAGGACAGTCCCTCCCCCTGGATCAATATCACCATGAGTCCCACTCCTATACATGGTGCTTCTTCTGAACCCAGGAAACACCTCTTTGTCCTTCCATACTGAGCTCAGGTGGCCTTACACTGCCAAGTATAGTAGGAGTAGAGTATGAATACCTAGCCAAGCCAGCTACTCATAAAGAGAGGTCTGCCCATTATACAGAAATTGAGCATCTTCACCAGCAAAGACAACTCTTAGACAGCAAGGATGCAGTCTCATCCATCATGGTAGCTTCCATTCGGCTTCCAGAGGACTAAGTCCCTGCAAAGCCCCAGCTGCCATAGGGGTGGGGTCTCAAGGTTAGGGCTCAACAATGACAGAGAGATGGGAACTGATATTACTGTCCAGCTACTGTGGCAAATTGAACAGAGACTCCTCGGGGCTGGGGTGCTGGGAGTGGCTGTCACCTTTCTCCACTCTGCACCCCCCTAGAGAGCTCTGCAGAGAAGCACTCCAGCCATCCAGACTGGTGCTATTAGAAATGGAAAGCTCCCACTTCTGCTGGGCCCTCAACCTGCTATGCCACCCCTTCACCTGCCAAGGTCAGCTTCTGCTCGCAATCCCACCACAGCCTCTCTCCTCGCCCGAGGTTCTGGCAGTCAGACCACCTCACTCCTTCCTTCCCAAAGTGGCAGCCTTCCTCAGGAGAGAACATCAAAAGTCTACCAACTCCCTGCCCTCCCAATTTTCCATACCTCCAGTCTCAGAAAAAGAGCCACCCTGCCTTCCCTAACTATCAGATTCAGGTCCTTTTCATCAGGTACAGAGAGGTTGAGAGCACAGGCTCTGCAGCCAGACTTCCTGGGTTTGAATTCTAGATCCTCCACTCATTGGCTGTGTGACCTCAGGGAAGTGAATTAACCTATCTGTGCCTCAGTTTCCTCACTTGTAAAATGGGGCTGAATAATAGTATGTACCAGAGAGACTGTGGTGAGGATTAAGTGGGGTGGTACATATAATGGACTCAGTCCTATTCTTTTTTTTTTTTTTTAATTTATTTTAGAGAGAGAGGAAGGCATAGAGAGAAGAGAGAGAGAGAGGGCGAGAGAGACATCGATTTGCTGCTCCACTTATTTATGCATTCATTGGCTGATTCTTGTACGTGCCCTGACTGGGGATCAAACCTGCAACCCTGGCATATCAGGAAGATGATCTAACCAATGGAGCTACCCAGCCAGGGCAACTCACCCCTATTCTTGGCACTCTGCTGTGAAGCACCGCTCTCTGGGGTCTCTTCAACCCCTCCCTTCCTCACCAGCCCCTGGAACTAAGCCAGGCACAGTGTAGTTCCCAATACTGCTTGTTAACAAATAGAAGGATGAATGAACAGTTTCATAATAAATTCAATTCCCCAAGTATTTACATGGTATTTCTCTTTGGGAGAAACAGAAAAGGTATAACACTGCATACCAAGTACTGAGAGCACAGAGCACATCAGAGCTAATGAAGTCCCTCCCGAGTTTTATCTCTTGACTGTCCCCACAAATGAGTCCCTGCCATGGACATCCAGCCCACCTGCGCAGTAGAGAAAAGGGACCCTCAAAGAGGGAATCTAACCCCTTGAAGAGCTGGGCCTCAAACCAGTTCTCCAGCCTAAACTTATGATCTCTCCTTTTAATGTGTCCCCACTCCAGGCAGCAGTGGGAGATTACAGGGAAGCTGAACCAGAATGAACAGGATCCCACATTCACACTGCAGATGGTGGAAGAAAACTGACCACACTCCCAGTTATCAGACTACATGGTTCCCATCAGGACAACCAGCCACCATCCCTGCTCTGGACGAGGTTCATAAGTGAGACACTAAAGGATCCAGAATTGTATTCTCTATGGGATGGGCTTCACCTCAAAGCACAGACAGTGTGAAAATGGGCCAATAACAATAGTTAAAATAACCATGACTTAAACCACCACAATTACCATTCATCACCTCTTACCATGTGCCAGGCACCCAGCTCTGTAGTTTATGTGCATGACCTCACTCACTCTTCACAACACGCCAAGGGGTAAAGACTATTGTGAGTTCCGTTTTTTCAGATGTGGAAACAGAACTTCAGTCGTCCAGCCAACATGGTGAAGCTGGAATTCCAACTCTAGTCGAGTCTCTCTCTTTAGGCATCAAAAGATCCAAATAGAAATCCTGGCTCCATCATTTTGCACAAAGTACTTAGCCTCAATTTCCTCAAAATAGGGAAAATAATACTTACCTTTCAGGATTGTTTTAGGAATTTACTACAATAAACCCATAGCACGTAACAGGCACTAACAACGGCTCTCTTGGGAAAGGAAAGAACAAACCCAGTGGGGGGAGGGCAGAAGCACTTTGTTTTGCATGCCTTCTGCATCTTCCCAGCCTGGCACTTTTGCAGAACAGTCTCCTTTCCCCCAGGCACTGCCTTTCCCACTCCCATCTCCAGGAATCCAAGTCCTCTTCACCCTGCAAGGTCTCCATCAAGCATCCTGCTTTCCTTTCTCACCACCCTCTCCCTAAAACTATAGCGATGGAAGCAGAATAATATAAAGTCACTGCAAGACCACCAGCAGGCTGTGGCACTGGGATTAGGTAGTCCTGGGTCAACTAATCATCCCTGTCAAGGTCAAGCACAGTGACCAAGTATTATTACCACTGAGGACCCAAAAGGTTATAATTTACCCATGACCGAGCCACTGCTCTTAAAGCTGCATCTCAGCTCCCACAGATGGCTGGTGCTCAAAAATGTCTCATAATCCAATAGACGCTATGGCCACTCAGCTGGAGCAATCTACAGGGACCCCTGGGAGTCTGAACACTGGGGGGTCAGAGGGTGTTGGGGGGAACTGGTCTAGCCCTTTCTAGGTGTCCCCAGTGGGGTTGGGAGGAAGAGCAGTGGCAGTGCTGTGAAAGACTGAAAATTGCAAACCAAATGCAAATGGTTGGAATTATCATTGCCAATTAGGCTTTTGTCTCTTCTCAAACTCGGGGCTGAGCAGCCAGCTCAGGAAAGGGAAGCCTCCCGAACAAAGGCTAAAGGATGAGCCAGAGAGATTTCCAAAAGGCTTTTTCCACCGGAATCTTCCTTTCTATGAAGGGCTTTCAAATGGGACCTGAGGCTTAATTTGCGAACTGCCTAGAAGGCGCCTTAAGTCCCCAGGAGATAAAACTGGCAGGAAAACTTTAAATCACCTTAATAGGAAGGAAACAGGTAAGCCCTTTGAACAGAGGAGGGGAAAAACAAAAAAGGCCTTGCCTTTTATCTTTGCACCTTACTTTCTGGGGGCAGGGCTGGCAGGGGAAGTGGGGGTTTGGCGCTTCCCGAGGTGCCGGCCTGGGCCACCTGCTAGGTCCTCAGTGAGGTCCCCAGCCTGGCCTAGGCGTGGGCAGGAGGTGAGGGGCTCTTTCAGGAAAGGAGCACCCGTGCTCGGGACCCCCATCCAATCCCATCACGGGAGGCGGAGACGCGGCCGGGCTAGGAGACGGGGCTGGCGCTTCTCCGCCTTCTGCCCAGAATGGCGCCGGGCAGAGGCGGAGGTGCGCAGACAGCAGGCAGGTGGTTTCGTTCAGCCGCAGTTGCCACAGCCCACGCAGCCGGGCCAAGCTGAACTTCCGACAGTCTGCACCACTCCACTCCTGGCTCCGGTGGAGGCACTTCCAGTCTCCTGGGCCTACAACCTCTCAGCAGTTGCCTGCTAAGTTTTACTCCCTCAGTTCATGGCTTCACCTGAGCTTCCTCCAGGAAGCCCTCCTTGATCTCCCAGGACTAAGAAATGTGCCATCTTCTGTGTTCCCACAACACACCACTTTACCCCCCAGGCCATCCTCATCCTGTCATAGTATAAGGCACCTCTGACCATTCCCCTCCCCACCCAGAAAGGGAGCACATTGCACTTTTATGTTCTTGTTCATGTTTTTTTCTCCAGCATATATCCCAATGTCTGACACACAGTGGGAACTAAAGATCATTCCTTGAATTGTAGTAAAATGATGCTAATTTAAAAATACACTAATAGCTATGATCTAGTCTTTACTGAGTGCTCCTTGTATATTTGGCATTGTCCTCACAGCAATCAGATGAGGTTGGCTAATGAGGAAACTGAGGCAGGGGAAGGTTATGCAACTAGCCCAAGGTTACTTACACTCCCAATAAGTGCAATGATTCTGGGCACTGAAGGAGTGCTGGGCTGTGGAAGCCCCACCCCCCAGCTGGGTTGGCACCATGCTGTGTAAATTTATTTGACTAGTTCTTGGTTCAAAAGTAGAATCAGACCAGGATGTTACTCTGAATGAGCGACCTGGGGTGGGAGCTTTATGCAGAGAACACAGGCTCAAAAGGTAAGAGCAAATGAAAAGTAAATTTTAATGCTTCCCCCTGCCCTTCCTGACTCAATGGGAAGAAAAGGGAGAACCCAAAGAGAAAAGGTGATAGGATGTCAGCAGGGAATATTTACACTTCCCAAAGGGGAGGAGAATGGTGTCAGGTACTGATCTGAAAGCCTGCAGGGTCCCTCAGGGAAGCCACCTTGCCTAGTAGGGGAGGATCATCAGGTGCCACTGCAGAGACTGCACATGTCCTAAGGCACCAAGCTGTCATCCAGAGATGGCCTCAGGGCTCGACTTGTATGGACTCTGTCTGGTGACCTTCTGGCTCTTTTCAAGGACAGTCAAGCATTCAGGGTGACCCAAGTACAACTCATGGATCTGTGCCTCAGTTTCCTCACTTGTAAAATGGGGCTTCAGTTGTTGAAGCCCTAACCTCCAACAGGATGCTACAAGGAGATGGAGATTTTGTGAGGTAATTAGGTTCGGGGGAGATCAAGAAGGTGGGGCCCTTGTGATAGGATTAGGGCCCTTCTAAGAAGAGACACCAGTGAGCTTACTCTCTCTCTATCTCAACTCATACCTCTACTCCTCTCTCTGTCCCTCTCTCTCTCCACCCCTCCCACTCCTGCCATGTGAGGACACAGTGAGAAGACAGCTGTCTGCAAGCCACAAACAGAGCTCTCACCAGAACCCAACCAAACTGGCACCCTATTGCAGTCTTCTGGCTTTCAGAATTGTGAGAAAGTAAATTTCTGTTCTTTAAGCCACTGAGTCTATGGTATTTTGTTATGGCAGTCAAGGAGACTAAGACACCCACCGATCCCTTTAAAACACAATGTAAAAACAAACAAACAAAACAACCACAATGCAACTTTGCAATATATACAAATATACAGTCATTACATTGTATACATCTAAAACTAATATGTTATGTCAATTATACCTTGATAAGAATTTAAAAGTAAAAGGAAAAACCCCACAATGCTAAAAGCCAATCACATCATGGCACCTAAACTCAAAACTCAAACTGCTGAGTTATGATCAGGTAGCATCAGCCCATGGAGACAGTGCAGTCTTGTGACTATGAATAAAGCGCTATAAAGGGCATTTATTTGAAGAGTCCAGACTTTTAAAGTGGGCTGCCCTCAGGAACTCTGGCCGCTTCGGAGGAGTAAGAGTTCACCAGACAATAAAAACTGGGCAGGTAGAGGGAAGAGTATAAGCAAACGTACGGAGGCATGACCACGGTTTGTGTGTGAGGCAGGGAGGCAGGAGGGAGAACCAGAACAGGTCAGCACTGCTGCAGCCCAAAACCAAAGGAGCAAGTAAGGGGTCAAATGAAACATTTTAAAATGAAAACAAAGTGGGAGGATGGGGCGAGCCTGGAGAGGCTCATGTGTGTTCTGGGGAGTAAAGACGAGGAGAAAAGAGGCCTTTGTTTGCAAGTAAGAGATGAGGGAAAGGAAACAACAAAGTGTTCCCGGCTAGAGAGAGATCAATCCAACAGGGACCTATGGATGCTAGAGTCCTGACCAGATGGGCCAACATCAGTACAGAGCTCATCTACGCAGCCCAGGTGGGAAGTCTAAAGGCTTTCTATGCATATGGAGGCCAAGATGCGGTCCGTTTTTAGCATCCAAAGCTGCCAACACCTCAAAAACAGAAAGTACCGCAAAGCCCCAACTTCAGACCTGGAGCACCTTCAGTCTAAATTTTTGTAGTCAATTGTAAGCATATTTTAAACTAGGTTTCGAATCTGGGTCCATTAGAAAAAAAAAAGACTGCCTCAGTAATCATTATAATATAAAGTAAAATATGTAAGTGCTGAAAGAATATCATAAAAGGTCATTAAAAATTCCACAGAGGGGAAGAATATGTGTGGCTGAGGCATCAAGCAATATTTTTGGATCAAGTCTTCCCAAGCAGATTGGATTTAGGAGCATTCTGGGAAGACTTCCTGGAGGAGGTACAGCTGTGAGCTGAGCCTTGCAAATCTCATAGGATTCAGGAGTGGAAGAGAAAAGGAGGAAATTCCTGGAGAGGGAGGGGCCCCGGCACAAGCAACAGTGCTTCCAAGCTTGGGGCAACAGTTTAGTGTTGCAGGGGCTACACGGCACAGGCTTAAAAGCCAGCGGAACCTGGAGGAGCTGCTCGGCGAGACAGCTTGGCAGCCGCCAAGCAGAGCTGAAGGCTGGGCCACCGGCTGCCTGTGGATTAAGTGGGCGGCCAGAGAGCCAGTGCTGGGAGATAAAAGGGAGTGAAGTGGATAATATTCAGAGGCAAACTGGAGGGGAAGGACGTCGGCAGCTTGGCTGGCAGGCCGCGGCGCTCGGCGCATTCTTCAGTTTCCTCCCTCGGAAAGCTGCATTACCAGGAGACCTCTTCCTGGCTTCCAGAGATGTCCAAATGGGAACTATTAACAAAGGCACGCTCCCATTTTTATCTCCGTCACAAAATGCTCCACCGCTCAGGCTTTCCGTCTTGGGCCTGGGATTGACTGGCGAGTGTGTTGCGGGAAGGAGATCAATGGGTTTTCAGATGGGGCTTCTTGGAAGTTTTGAGAGCTGGTCCCTTCCAACTCTAAAATTTTAGAAGTCTGCTATGAGCTGAAAATTCTTCAAAGCTGAGAGGCTAGGATTTCATAACGTGAAGATTCTTCGAGTCCAAAAATGCCTCTGAGTCTAATGTTCTAAGATTTCACCATTCTTAGATTCCCTGAGCCTCCGAGTCTGGCTTAGGAGTCAGAGATTCTGTAATTCTGGAAGATTTCATCCCGTACATTTCTAATTTTGAGACTAGAATATTTTGGGACAGCTTGGTCACCTCTAGCTTTCTCACTCTCCTTCAACAGAGGCACCTAAGCCATCCTGCGCATTTGCTCCCGAGTTTGTTCCTACCCCTCCCACCTTCCTACCCTCCTGTTAATATATTAAATGTTAAAGTCTGAGTTAACCAGGTCAGAGAGAGCGGACAGAGCCTGCCATTACAGCAGGGGCGCTTGGCCAACAGCTCTCTGGGCACAGAAAGAATCTGAGATTACATGTGCCTAGGGGTCAATGCTAGCAGGTCCTCCCAAGGCACCTCTGTACCACATGATGGACATTTGCTGAACAGCTCCCAACCACAGGGCTTGGTGTGGGAGACACAATGGGTGTGGCAGGCTGTAGATGGGGCCAGAAGAAGCCTGTTTCCCAGTCTAGGAGATGGAGTTATGGGTGCACGCTAGGCCAGCCTGTGTTCCGATCCTATACTGACTAAAGGGCTCACTCTATAGGTGACTTCCAGGGAGAAGAGGGCTCAGCATCGTCTGTAGGGTGCCCAGCTGCCTTGGGGAGGTGTTTGACCCCTCACTCAGGAGGGCACATAGATCTGATGGGAAGCCACCGGTAAGGACGAGTGCTGTGCACTTGAGGGACCACTGGTTAGTGCTGCTGTGACTGCCACAGAGGCTCAGAGAAGAGGAGGGCTCAGGAATGGCCATTCTTGGAGAAGGAGAAATGAGAGACAGGTTCTGAAAGGTGGGAACAGATGACAGGAAGGGAAAGAGAGAGCGGGGCCTCCATGAGGTGTGGAGAGCCAGGACACAGGACAGTGTGATGCGCAGGTGCTCTGTGCCTCAGTTTCCACAGATGTATACAAGGACTAATGAGACCCACTCTCCCTGGCTAGTCAGTGAACTCTGCAGGAAAAATGAGGCTGTTCCCAGGTCTCTGCTCCCAGCAGTGCACTGGCCTGACACTAAGGTGCTCTGGCTGAATGAGTGAGAAAGTGAGGGAGAGGAGTTCTAACGACAGAAAAGGCTCCAAGGCTGGGCAGGTGTCCAGCAGACTGTGTTGCGACAGGCTGGGGCTCTCTCTGCTCTGCAGACTGCGGCGGGAGGCAGCAGGATCAGCCACCGGAACCAACGGGCTCCCGGACAAGCAGGGAGCAGCAGCAGCCAGCCGCAGCCAGCCAGCCCCCCACCTGCGGAGAAGGCAGGCTCAACATCTCAGGGCGGCTCAGGGTCCCCAAGATATGGGGATCAAAGCCGAGCACTGCAGAAGTCAGAACTGAGCCAGCCCTGGAAAGCATCAAACCAACACTCTTGTGGGACAGGGGGGACAACCCAGGTCCAGAAAGGAGAAAGGACTAGTCCAGAGTCACAAGTAAGGTAAGAATGGGGTTCAGGAATGGAGGCTGCTTTGTATTTGCACGACCCACTTGATAATTTTCACATTTTGTGTCCTTGCAGGAAGGCGTGGAGCTATTAAAGCTCAAGGAGGGGGCTCCTCATTTATGCAGTCTCTCTTCATTCATTCATTCATTCATTCATTCATTCATTCATTCATTCATCTATTCAATAGTGCTGGATGGTGGAAGGAAGGGAAGCAGGGATAGTCATACCATGGTTTCTGATTAGTCATTCATTCATTTTTTGAATACCTATTGAGCACCTAATAATGTGTGCACGCCCTGCAGGGTGTAGCTACAGGAGCTCTGACTATAAACCAAGCTGACTCTCCTTTATTTAACTGTGCCTGCTTAGCCTGTGTTCGGGGTGCCATCTTCACAATGGTCCTTTGGAAAGCTGGGGATGTCTTTGAGAATTCTAACTTTAGAATCACCTTTAGATCCAATTTGTAAGCCAGGAGAAAATCAGTGTCAGCTCTTTTGAATTCTCTCTCTCTTTCTCTCCCTTTCTCTCTCTCTATATATATTTCATTTTTTTAAGCAAAATATGACCATCTCCCACCACTCAAATACACATCCACACTTCACATCACCAGATAATGCCTTCTTACTATTAAAAACAAAAATCAGGTCAGCTCTCGCATGCCTAAGAAGCATGGACTCTGGCATCAGACACACCCGAGTTTGAACCCGGAGTCTGCCTGGCCTGATTGTGTAATCATAACCAAATGACTTAATCTTTTTGAGCCTTAATTTATTGTCTGTGAAAGAGAGATGATGATACGTCTTGCCACATCTCTGTGAGGTTTAGAGATGATGTACTTACAAGGTCTAATGTAGCACCCTGTACAGAGACAGAGCTCAATAAATAATGATTTTCTGGTTTCTAACTCCCTAGGGAGGGGACGGTAGAATTTTACAAACATTGTGGATAGCCTTGGCAGCCATGCCCAGGTGTTTAGGCTCTGCACACACTGGATGGGTGACATCGCATGTTTGGGAAAACAAACGAAGTACAGAATGGCCGGTCCTCGTTTTCTCACTCTGCCTCAGAGAACCACATAACTTAGAGGCCCTCTCAGGCAGCTCCTCCACCTACAGGTGGGGGAAGACTGAGGCCCTCTAGAGGGAGAAGGGGGTCTCCTAATCAGCCCAGCAAGTTAGTGGCAGCTGGTACCAGTCCCTGGAGGCAGCTGACAAAGCTGATTGAAATCTGCAAGTCCCAAGACTGTTACAAGATCTGGACTCAAGGCTCAGGTACCCACAGGCCCCTGGGGGCAGGGGCCACCACCAGCCCTTATTACTCCAGCTTTACTCTGTTCAACAAAGAATGGGCAGTGGACATGGCTGCTAGAAGAAGGTGTTAATTAGGCAGAGATAAGGTTCCCTCCTCTTTTTTTCTCAGTCCTGGAGCTGGCCCACTCTTTTCCAAACACTGGACCTACACCTAGGTAGTCATTTTACCCTCTCAAAAACCTCCCACATGTAGAGTCTTCTCCTGTCCTCTCAAAACCAGCTCAATTGTGAAAGACTGGTCACTACTGCCCCATTTGACAGACAGGAACACCAAAACTATACACAAATCATTGGCTTTAGAGCCAGAGCTGGGACTGAAATCTAGAGGCTACTCTCTTACCTCTCAGCCCACCATGCTGAGCTGTCTGTACCACATCAAGGAAGTCTTCAGAGGACCTGCCTTCACCCTCCCCGCTTCAGCCCCATGGCCAAAGGAAATAATTTCTCTATAGGTATAAATTTTCCAAGAAGTAAACTTTTAAGCCCTCAAGTTCTAAAGGGGAGAAAGAAACAGAAGAAGGGTCTGAAAAAAGGCCTGCAAGAGGACACAAAATACCTAGTCATATGGGTGGCAGGAAGCGTGCATCCTTCATTTAGTCAGGCAGACTGGCTCTGTTCCTTATTAGCCATGGGACCTTGGGCAAGTCACCCAACCTTTCTGATTGCTCACCTTAGAAAACCACAGCTTGTGAGAATCGAACAAAATGGAAAAGCATACTGAGCTTCCTGCAGAATGCCAGGCACATGGAATTGATTATAACCGTCCCATGGAATGTCAGGGCTGAAAGGGACTTGGATGATGACCTAATCCTGGTGTCTCATTTCACAGATGGGAAAAACAAGGCCAGAGAGGGGAACTGACTTGCCCAAGGTCACACAGCAAACTCATGGTGATGTTGGATCTAGCACACTCAGTTTATATTAAAACCACAGATTAGGGCCACTGAGCCCAATCTTCCAAGCTATGCAAAGGTGGAAGAAGCTTTTTCAGTGGTTCCCCAACCCATAGTGTCCCAACATGTAAGCTTCCTTTCTCCACTTAGCAAGAAAAAATGTGGTATTTCTGCCCAGAAGAAAATATAAAAATTTGAGAAATACTCAAATTAAAACTAAAATCCCAGTTCTTGACAAAAAGGTGCTCTCTCTTAAGGTTTCTATTTCCCGCCTTCCTCTCTCATTGCACCCCCCCAAATATTTTGCAATAACAGTAATGCTGAGAGGAAAGAAAAAATAAAAATCTGATGCACTTAACAGATATTTTGGTACAATAATGCATCACAGATGTTCATATCAAACTGTGCACGCGCGCATACAATTTTACTGAGAAGGCTCTTGCATTTCTGACTTTGGGGTGGGGGATCCCTAACATCCCCATCCACCCAAGCTCTGGAAACTCTCCCTCCCAGTTAGCCCACGGTGGCCCATGGGGATGGAGGAGAGATTTCATCACCTCGCTCCAAAATGATAACAGAACAAATTGGTGGGGGTCGGACACTCTGGCAGGTGGTGAAGGGTGTGGAGATTAGGGAACCAAGAGGAGACCTGTTTTCTTTTGTTTGGGACTTGCTTCCTGCAGCCCTCTTGAGAAGCTGGACCCAAGAACAATTTTAAGAGCGGGCCCAGGCTGGTGATGGGGTGGGCGCGTTTGTGAAACCAGAGATTTGAGTCCGTTTGATCTTCAAACATGGGCTTTGGAGACTGTCAGCGGGCTCCTCGCTGGCCGATGAATGGCTCTCAGGAACTTTTCCTAAAACATAACCTCACACACTTTCCAGCAAATGTTTTCAACCTACCAAAGCCGTCATTCGGTTGAACAGCCGTGTTTCCAGACCCCGAAGAAAGATAGTTTTGTTGTTTTAAGAGAGACAGATTAAAGCCAGGGGCTGTTTAACCAGGGGGTTTTTGTGCTCCCTTCAGCTCTCACGGATTCCTCAGTGGTTGGTACAAAGAGGGTGTTGAGAGTGATGGTGGATCCCCCACCTCCCCAGCCTAAAAAAGATATCGAGGCCAGACGTGAGGCCTCTGAACAGAGGGGCCTCCCACAAGCCTGCCTCCAAAATGAGATGGGCGGTGAGTGCTGGGGAGCCTAACACAGATAATATCAGCTCTCGAGGCTGGCAAGGGAAAGTCACTTCAGAGGGAGAAAGCCGGTATGTTCAGAGGAATCAGCGCTGGGCCAGAGAATGCACAGGATTTTCCCCCGTGGAGAAGGAGTCAGGCGTAGTCAGAACCCTGCGGGGCGTGACTAACTGCCCCAATATTCCTGCCACCGGGGCCCTCTGGGTAAGGACTCCACAATTATGGGAGAGCCAGCAGGAGAACCGACAAACCCGCCTTTCATTTGGCCGGCAAATCAATCTGGCTTCTTACCTCCCTGGGGACAATATTGCATTTCCCCTGGAAAAACAAAGGCCAGAGATCTCTGAAGGGGGATCAGTTTCTGCTGCTGTTTCCCTGGTGAAGAGCTTGCAACATCTTGGGAGCAGCAAGCAGCTCTGGTCCCAGTGGTAGTTTCTAGCCTGGCCAATTTATAGGACTGTCTTCGTAACAGAGGAGCATGCCTCCAGGGCCATGCCTCACTCCTCACTGGGGCATTGGATGGAGCCCCATCTGGGGGCCTCCTAGCTGGAGCCCCCAGCCCTGATGAGAGCCCCCATCCCTGTTCTCAAGGCACAGATGTGAACTCATTGTTCCCGGGGCCTCAGAGTTGAGTTTGGGGCCAATGAGTGGCGAGTGACCTCTGCCCATGGAGACAGGGCTTTTAATGACATTTTGCTGGATCAGGTCTTCTCTGGCAGCCAGAGACTTTAAACCTCCTAAGCTCCTCCCTTCTCCCTGCCCCCACTCCTAGGTTCAGAAATCAGAACTGTCAACCTTTAAGTGAACACATTTCTCTGAAATTATTAACCCCAAAACTATCCTGGCTGGCTTTCACCCAGCCTAGGGAGGCAGTCCGAGGGTTGCCTGAAGCTTTGCAAAGGTCCAGGAAATCCAACAGTGCTTAATATCGAACAGCAAGCCACAGACACCAGGTCCACTCACAACACCTGCCCTGCGCCCAGTCCCAGGCACCACGTCTCCCTCTCTGTGTCCTCTGTTTACTTGCTGCTACCTGCATGTGTCCACACAACAACCTCCAGACAGCCTCCTGATCTTGAGATCAGGGGCCTCGAATGCAAACTTTCAGCTCCCTCTTTTTGTTTTTCATCACTCTGATGCTCCCAGGGAAATTCTTTCTGCTCAGGCAAGCACGGCAGGTGGGAGTGTATATCCCCGACAGGTAACACCACTGAGAGGGACGCAAACACCCAAACTCTTACCCCCAATGCCAGCACATACCAGTTTGCCCTCATACCACCCCAAAAGCAACTGGCGAGTCACTCCATAGTCCAAAAGACCTTCTCCCTTTGGGGGAAGGATAAGCTCCGGCTGCCAGAGAAGGAAGACAATCAGAGAAGAGAACAAGGGCGCATAGGGGCTGCCCAGTCCCGGGGACCAGGTGCCCTGTGCCTACCTGGGAGAAGTTGAGCCCATTGAGCGGATGGCACTGCTCCTCCACCCGCTCCACAGCCCCCGTGCTCTTCTTCATCTTCTCGGCCTGCTGCGCCAGGTAGAGGTCTAGCACAGGCACACCCCGGGAACGCACGTCAGTCTCAGTGAGCGAGTTCACCATCAGCATCACCCACACAGGCCTCTTGCGCTCCCAGTTGCCTGCGATGGCGTTGAACAGGTAGTCCGCGTAGAGCCCCTTGCCCCGCTGTGCAGGCGTCATCCACGAGGGCATCATCAGCTTCACGTAGTCCAGGTGGCGCTTCAGGCGCCAGTAGAGTTCCCGGGGCAGCACATCCTGCAGGTTCTCCCCATGGGGCAGCAGCTGGCAGCTGGCCAGCGCAGAGATGGTGTAGGGGTCTGTCAGGTCCAACTCAAAGTAGACGCGGGCACTGGCCTCGAAGGCTGCCTTGGAGTTGTCCGGGATGAAGTCCCAGACGCGTGTGTAGGGGACGTGGATGGTGCCAAACAAGTAGGCCGGGGGGTCACGTCGAATAGTCCACAGGAAGGAATTGAGGTCCCTTTGCTGCAGGGGGAGAGGAGAAGGAAGGCAGTGAGGTTGATGGCAGCAGAGCAAACCAAGGTTAACACAGACGGGGCAGGAGGAGGTGGGGATGGAAGGCAGGCAGACACCTACTCGGGGCCATGGGAAAGAGAGAGGTCTTTGAAAGCTGAAAGACCCACAGGCAAATCCTGGCTTTGCACTGTCTTAGCTGTATGATCTTGAGCACATTGTTTCAATTCCACAGACTCAGTTTCCCCATCTATAAAATGGAGGGGTGAGAGCAACTACCTCAGGGGTTAATGGGAGAATAAAAACACACAATATATCTAAATAAGCCCTAAGAGCAGTGCCAGGCATGGAGGAGGAAGGGGCAATGAAGGAAGCTCTCATTATGATTAGCTTTCACTGTTTGTGCCAAGGTCTGCCACATCACCTGAGAACATTCATGCTTGGCCAAGCCAAACCTTCACCAGTGGTGTTTCATAGGGAGGGTGGGGAGAGGGGGAGCAAGAGTACTGCTCTGGTAAGAAGGGAGGAAGTCATATAACTGAAATCCAACCATTAGAAGATACTTGCCAAGAGCACTTTGAAAGCAGAACACCTATTAAAAATAGCACACCTATTTAAACAGCGACTTCCCATTCATCAGGGTGGATACGGTTTTCCTTTTGGAGGGCAGATCTGAGTGTCAGCTACTCTGCTCAACCAGCTGAAACCACAGATGAGAAAGTGCTTTAAAAGCTACAGGCTAAGTGAAGTCTCAGGCCCTGGCTTGGGAGCGGAGGATGCCATAGAGCCAGTCCCAAGAAATGTACATGCTCTGGGTGCTTTCCGGGCTGCTCCCCTAAGTAAGGTGCACCTGGTCTCCAACCCCATTTTTCTGTCATCTATGACCTGAGCTCTGACAAGGGTGTGTGTAGGGGTGAACAGAGAGGGGCTTGGAAGCAGGGGTCATTTCTCCAGATTCAGTTTAGGGTCAGGGGTTAAGGGGCATGAGAAAGCAATTGTCATTTCTCACAGGCCAAGTCATTTTCCATCCAGAAAAAAAACAAAAAGAAAAAAAAAACCCTGGACTGTCAGTCCACACAGCACCTGCAAACTTAACTCATAACATTTTTCTACCCGATTTTTTAGCAGTGAAAAGAATGTTTCCGGGTGGGTGCAGGGAATGGTACCTTACTTTACTAACAACCAACAAGTGTAAATCCCAGCATGCTGGAGATATAAGCTGGCTCTGAGCGCCCAGCAGGCCACCGAGCTCCCTGCTTCAGCAGGAGTCAGGACGCTGGAGGTGCACCTTGTCCAAGGTCAACTACCTCTCTGCTAACAAGGCAGTGAGTGAGGACCCCACAAAATCACCTCCTGGTCCTCTGGCCTCCAACTTAGGGTTATTTTCAATGTATTAATTTACACTTTGAGGGGGTATACTGTGGGAAATCAAGAGATTCCTTGGTTTGGAAGGAAAATTAGGAGAACCAATAATTACTCAACCCCGAGGAAATATTAGGGCAGCATGTATTTCCTGGCACTGCTTTTCCTCTCCTCTGGAATCTTCCCCTTTTTTTGTGAAATAGGGGCATTTGGAAGAGTGGGTGCTGGGGGCCTGGGCTGGAAAGGGAGAGAAAAATGGGAAACTGCACTGGGGAGAAAGTTTGTCTTGGGTCAGAGTGGGAGAGCAGGGGCGCCGGGAAGCCTGGGAGGGGGCAGCGTGTGAATGAGAGAGGGTCTGATGGAAATCAGAGGGAAAAGGGCAAGGGATGGTAGAAACAGAAGTCACGGCGGGCAGAGAGAACTCAGGGGGATCTAGGCAGGATAAAAGCGAGGAAGTAACGAGCCAGAGGGGCACAGAGAGGAAGCATCCGAGCAGGACCGAGAGCTGAGAGCCCAGAGCGTCCGCGTGTGCAGGAGGAGCGGCAGAGGGAGCGCCCATCTCGGCTCACGGGCGGAGCTGGAGCCGAGACGCCGGGAGCTGGGGAAGGGCGCCCGAGGCAGCACCTGGCGGGCGAAGGTGGAGCGGGCGGGCTGAGGTGTGTGCAGACGGCAGGACCCCAAGCCATCGTCCCGGGGGTGCCCGGGCAGCCGGGAGAGTGGCCGGGCAGGCGCTCGCTCACCGATCCGGGCGGCCGGCACTGTCCTCCGTCCGGGGGCTGCGGGCGGGCGCGAGCGGTGGCGAGGAGGACGGCGAGCAGCGGCCCCGCCAGGGCGGCGTGCATCCTGCCGGGGCCCGCGGGGCGCGGGGGACCCTCCTGGGCGGCGCCCCCTTAGCGGGGCGGGGAGCCCCCAGCTGGGCACCGAGGTTCCTCTGGAGCGCGGGGCTCGTTGCGGGATGCTGGGAGCCCTCTGGGGCGTGGCTGGATGTCCCTGCAGAACCTGGGGGTCCCTCGGGGGCGGGGCTCCGTCAGTTGGAAGAGGGGTACCCGCTGGGGCGAGGCCCCTCACCCGGGCGCGCAGCCCCGTCGGCCAAGCCCCGGGGCTCTGAGAGCGCGCGGGGGTCGCGGGGCGCGCGGAGGTCCTAGAGCTGCGTCGCGGTCCAGGGGCGCGCGGGGCTCCCGGGGCGGTACTGGGATCCCGCGGCGTGCAGCGTCCCGGGGTTATGCTGGGGACCCGGGGCGCGCAAGGTCCCAGGGGTGCGCCGCGCTCCAGGGGCGCGCAGGGGGACAAGTGCGGCGGCGGGCGCGGCGGGGGCGGGGGTCGGATCTGTGCGCCCAGCTGCCCCTGAGCCGGGCTCAGAGGGGCGGCGGACGGCCGCGCGGCCGCTGCCCGGGCTCCGCCATGCTGCTCCGCGGCCGGGAGGGAGGGAGAGAGGAGGGCGGGAGAGCAGCGCGGAGCCGGGCCGGGCGGGGGGCTGGGGCCGCCGGGGCGGGGGGAGGGGAGGACCCGGCGCGGGACGCGGGGGGCGGGGGGCCGCGCCGGGCCGGGCCGGGCCGCTGGGAGTCCGGGCTAGCTCCGCGCCCGGGCGCGGCGAGGCGGGGTCTGATGGGCATGGCAGGCGCTCGCTCGCTCCTCTCTTGCTCCCTCGCTCGCTCCCTCACACACGCGCGGAGGGAGGCGAAGCCCGCAGCAGCCACTTCCCAACTTTCCAAACTTCCCAGCGCAACTTTTTCCTCTCCTCCCCTGCCCGCGCCTCCTCCTCCCCCATTCCTCCCCCTTCCCGTCGCCTGTTCCCCGCCGCGCCGCAGCTTCCGCACTCGGCCGCCAGAGGGCGCCCAGGCCGAGGCCGCGCTCCGCCGACCTCAGTGGGCTCCGAGGGCCGCGGACCTGGCGGGCGGCGGCAGGTTTGAGCACCTGGACCCGCCTGTCCCCGGGCATCTGCTGCGCAGGTCCTGGCGGGAGCGAAAGCGAGAGGGTCAGGAGTGGGCAGGCACCCCCCGACTGGCTGGGAAGGCAGCTCTCAAAAGAATACAGGGAAGCTGGTATGTACAACTTTGTACCCCGACACTTTTCTGACTCTGGCATGCGCTTAGTGGGTGCTCTGCAAACACTAGCTGAATTAAAACAACAAAATAACCTTCCTCAAAATTCCTTAGAACTTTCCTTCTGAACAATCCTGTCTCATCACTTTCTTTGGACCCTCACGGGATCCCTGTGAGGGGCCTGGGAGGTAAGGATTCCTATTGCAGTTCCTTAGACCATAAGAATTGAAAGAGCCCTTGAAACCAGCTCCCTGCTGCTCCTGACGGCAAATGAAGCTTAGATAAGGCCAAGGGGCCAGGCCTAAGCCTCTGGGCATTTCCAGCAAATGGGGAGACTGAGTCACAGTCACCAGTTCTGTTAAATGAGAGTTGGCTGACTCTGCTTATCCTGACAACCGAGATTGAAGTATGAATTAGGTAGAATTGTCAGGAGCCCACAGGCTTGAAGAGGGAGACAGACAGGAACAGCCACACAAAAAGATGGTTAAAATAAGAATGGTGAGTGCCAGAAGAGACAGAATCACGGGTAAATGGAAACAGAGGCTAACACAGCCTGGAGATTCAGGGAAGACTCCTGCTGAGTGAGGAAGGTGCACCAATTCTTCCAGGTGAAAGGCACAGAGGTGGGAGAGCGCAGGTGCCTGCAGCGGTCTGCAAGCAGTTAGGCACAGCTGGAGCAAAAAGCCAGGAGCTAAGGTTGTGTTTCCTGACCAGGCTGCAGAGTTCGCACTTTATTTGTACTAGGTAATGGGGAGTCATTGCAGGATTTGAAGTCCAGTGTGGCTAGAGCAGATCTGTGCTTTTAGGAGGCAGGGATTGGAGGGGGGGAAGGAAGAAAGGCAACCTGTGGGGAGATAGGTAGGGAGTGGGAGAGGTCTCCTGACTCCCAGCCCAGTGCTCTCCCACTGCTCCCACTCACACCTTCGGGCACCAGATTGGACAGCTGTTTGGCAGCCAGATTGAGAATGGCCATTCTAGAAGGTTAGGAGAGGAAGACCAGCTGGGATGGAGGGGCAAAAAGGCTTCCAGGGCACAAGATCTGGGCCTTTGGCAGGAACACAGGGGGACACCAGAGACTGGCATTTTGAACCACATGAGATTGCCATTTCGTAGATCAGAAACTAATAAATGTTGACAGTTTCATATAGTTCAACCTGCTAGGTGTCCAGAGCAAGTTCAGTCTCTTAGCCATGCACACATCTGGTGACAGACGCAGAGCAGGCCCTAGTGCCCAGGCAGCAGGAGAGAACAGTGTGGCTCCACGTGGCCCCCATACAGAGCTCTGAGAGCTGCTGCGGTGACCAAAGAGAGTCCTTGAAAAAGCCTCCACTCGCTCATGCTCCAAAACTCCCTGCCAACACCAGCACTCTGCTTGGTGAGGGTGAGATGAAACAGTTGGGAAGTGGGAGGGGAACTGAATTCCACTGAGAGGGCGTGTGATGGTCTCCATGGGTAACTAGGAGACACAAGGCAGATAGATAAAAAGGGACCTGACCAAGTTAAAAACTGATCCATATAATTAAAGTGATAGTACATGTGATGAATATGTGTGTGGTTTTTAAAATGTTTCGGGGCTTTTCCCCTAAAATTATAAAAGTTTTTTTGGCTAATTGTCATGTGTTCCAGCTATGACATCTCTTTAGCCCTCTCCTATGGCTGTGTGATGAATCACAATAGTTAAACTCTCTGGTCTCTCTCCATTCAGCTTCCTGTTCTCACTTTCTCTGAGTCAATGTGTGCAGTAAAGCATTAGGATTTTCACTGGTATTGTTACTGAAATTGTTAATGAGATGCAAGAACTAACAGGTTTCTTTACTCCTATGGATGTACTCAAGAGAACTGAACACACCTGTCCACACAAAAACTGTGCACAGATATTCATAGTAGCATTATTCAAAATCCTGTAGCTAAAAGGGAGAAATAGCCCAAATGTCCATCGAATAATGGATATATAAAACGGGGCATTTTCATGTGGTGGAATATTATTTGACCGTAGAAAGTAATGAAGTACTGATACAATATGGATCAATTTTTTAAAAAATTATCCTAAAAACATAAAAAACATTATGCTAAATATAATATGATTCCATTTATATATAGTGTCCAGATTGGTAAATATACAGAGGCAGAGAGTAGATCAGTGGTTCCTTCAGGGTAGGAGGAAAGGGGAGTTTGGGGGACCATAGCTAAAGGGCACTGCATTTTGGGAGGAGTAATGATATACTCTAAAATTGATTGCCTTGATGGTTGCACAACTCTGCGATTATATTAAAACCATTGAACTGTGCACTTTAAAAGGATGCATTGTATAGTATGTGAATTATATTTCCATAAAGCTGTTACTAAAAAAGAACAAACAAGTTTGAGAGAGTGCTCCCCAAGGACAAGGGTCTAGTGTTTTCAAGCAATTTTTTCTCCCACCTGGTTCGTGAGAGAAGCACTGGATAGTCCTAAAGTCCTAGAGACGAATCGTACTTCCTGTGAATGTATCACTGAGCAGCCTTGGGTGACTCAGTTGTCCTCACTGGGCCTCAGTTTCCCTATCATCAGTATAAACAAACTCACACAGCAGATAACCCTTCAGAGTCTTCCTTACCCGACTCTGGAGGTCAGAGTTCCCTGGCCACGGCCTGCTAGTAGCCTTTAGGCAGGATGGGAAGGGCACGGGGCTCAGAAGGCGGGCTGTGGACTCAGATGCCTGCCTCCTCTCCCCGGGCACATCTGGCCCACTTTCCTTTTATTGCATTTTAATTAAGTTGTTCAATCAGATGGGTACCAGGAATCTGTAGGCTATAACAGCTCAGGCAGGAACAGAAGCCTTGTAGCGGAACTAAACCAACAAAGTCTGCCTCCTGAGCAGATCCAGGAGCCCTGGGTCTTGCCTAAGGGCCCTCTCTGGGAGGGCGATGAGGGGCTTTCCTGCTCTGCTGACTCAGAGGAGAAGCTTTGCTTTGGGCTTGAGGGCTGCCCTCTTGGCTGGCCATTGCCTGGGCTTCTGACCACACCAGTGCTTTCAAATGGACCTGGCCAGGCCTGACTTCCAGCTCCAGCACCTATGCCAATTGTGCCCAATTCCTACCCACCCCCAAGCTCTGCTTCTCCACCTCGACTTTAGTTGGTTGGAAGCTAATCCTAGATTGAAAGACAGAATTGCCTTGGGGAGTGGGGAAGAAGGGAAGTAGAGTCCAGAAGCATGCAGAAGTCAACAATGCTTAAGAGAATCTAGAGCGATGGAAAGAACCAGAAAAAGGTAGACACAGATGATTCAGAAACAGGCATTCCCTTACAGGAGTGAGAAAATGGATGCATGGTCACAGAAGCACAATAAAGTATTAGAGCTGCTATACAAGGTGACAGGCATTAAAAACCAAAAGCCCTACTATGATCCAGCCCAGTGAGGGAATGTAGAGCACAGAGGAATCAGCCCACATTTTGTCCTCAGGGGACTTGCAACCCAGTGAGGGAGACAAATGCAAACAGGTAGGGTGCTATGGGAAAAGAATGGGGCAGGAGGAGGCGGAGCAACCTTACAAGAGAAGAAAGTCATGTTTAGAAGAGAGGAGATCTGCGAAGTTCCTTTGCAAGGTGATGACTGAGTTGATCTCTGAGGATGAGCAGGATCTGGGCAGGGAGAATGAGGAAAGGAAGATAATTTCAGACTAGGAACAGCACATATAAAGGCATGGGAGTGTAAGTGTTTGGCATATTTGGGGAATTGTAAACGATGATGGGGAGAGCTAGAACTCTAAAACTGTTGAGGAAGGTCAGAAATAAGGTGGCACCAGGGCCCAGCCAGGCATGGCTCAGCGGTTGAGCGTTGACCTAGGATCCAGGAGATTGGGGTTTGATTCCCGGTCAGGGCACATGCCTGGGTTGCGGGTTGCAGCCGATCAATGACTCTCTCATCATTGATGTTTCTCTCTATTTCTCTCCCTTTCCCTTCCTTTCTCTGAAGTCAATAAAGATATATTAAAAAAAAAAAAAAAAAAAAAGATGGCGCCAGGAAGGGCCTTGCAAGATCTTGGAAAGAGCTTCATCTTGATGTTCAGAGGATGTCATCTTAGCACGCTCTGCGTAAATTGCGGATGCTGCTCGAGAGTGGCTACAGGTCAGGACCCACATGAGATGTGTTCACATCCTGTGTGCAGCCATCAGTGATGTAACAGCAATGATGTGCACTGACCCTGTTAACTCACTGACGCTTATTGGGTCCCCATGTGTACTCTCGTGTGTTAGGTGTCAAGGAATAGAGTCCTGGTCTCTGGCTACTTGCAACTTGTCTACAAGACAAAAAATATTCAGGTGACTAGCTAAAATGCATTTAAGTGCCAAGAGAGTAACATAGTATTGGAGAAGTCAGTGAGACTTGGAGTGTCAAGGACATCTGGGAGGAGTGGAATTTGAATTAGGCCATGAAGGAAAAGTAGGACTTAAAATGAGGGAAAGAACCTTGCTTGCATCCCAGGTCCAGGGAATGATGAAAGCGAAGGGACAGATGTGGGGCAGGGAATAGAACTTTCTGGCTGGAGAAGAGGGATGATATTGGGGAGTGGGCTGGAGTGGAGGTTGAGTTGGCATGGTTGGATCACTGGCAAGCGAAGAAGCTAAAGGAACTGGGGGTCACTGTAGACCAGTTCTGTGCCAGATCCTTCATCTAAAGGATCTCAGCAACACTGGAGGCTGACGTCTTTACCCCCATTTTAAAGATGAGGAAACTGAGTCTGAGAGGGGCACATGACATATTCAAGCCACACAGCTGATAATTAGAAGGCCTGTACTATCTAGTTCTTTCTACTAAACCACTTGCTTCATTTAAGACACCAGTGGCAATGTACATGTTGTATGGGTCAGACTGGTGAACACACATACACACATACAGAATCATTGAGGACACATTTACACTGCATATGGCACATACTGGGCTGTTTCTCCCAATCTAATTAGGACAGCAGGACGATTGTCATTTAGGAGACTTGCCTTTCACTGTGGCCCAAGCCGTGCGAGACTCCATTCTTCTACATAGGATTCAGTAGACGTATGGAAAGGGAAGAAAGAAATGTGATGCTTGAAACAAAATACTCCATCGAGCTGACCACTAAATAGCATTTAGACCCCAAGTATACACACAGCTGCTTTATGTAATGAAGGCTGTGGACCATGTTCCTGGATATAAAATAACAAACCACATATAACGTTTTACATTGCTGTGTAATTAGCACACATCTGTGAGTGTGCGAGCCGACCAGGGTGAGCGAAGGGGGGCTTGGGCCCCCAGCACAGTGAGCTGTGGAGAAAAGAACATGTGCTGTGGGACCAGGAAGACGAGGCTTTGAATCTTTGCACCTTATGACCTTGGGCAAGTTATTTAAACTCTGTGAACTTTCAAATTCATACCTTCCATAGGAATAAAAGTTCATGCCTTATAGCAAGTGGTTTTGCCCTTCCTGCCCCCACAGGGACATCTGGCAATATCTAAAGACTTTGTTGGTTATCATAACTGGAAAGGTACTACTGGCCTCTAGTGGGTAGAGGCCAGGATGCTGTGAACATCTTACATGCATAGGATAGTTCCCACAACAAAGAATTAGGAACCCAAAATACCAGTCATGCTGAGCTTGAGATATCCTGTCTTACAGAGTTGCTTGTTTCAAGGATATAATCATTACTAACTTTTATTGAACATTTGCTATGTGCCTGGCACTGTGTGATCACTTCAGTTAAATGTGTTAACTCTTAACACCCTGGATGCGGAAGGTACTATTATTATCCTCATCTTATACTTGAGGAAACTGAGGCCTAAAACGTTGAGCAAAGTCACATGTCACATAGACATTAGTGGTGGAGCCAGGGTCTGAACTCAGGCAGTGTGGCTCCAGAGCCTGCCACCTGCTAGACAAGCTCATGCTTAGCAAGTGCCTCGTCGGTGTGTGGCACGTGGTAGTGGTGGTGACTTCTGTACAGAGGGGGAAGGGATTCATTCATTCATCATTCATTCATTTTTTCATGTAGGACGTATGTATTGAGTCTAATCAATGCTTGGTGCTGAAGAACTGGTAAACAAGACAGGTAGGATCTTTGCTCACATTGACCTTACTTTCCAGTTAATGAAGAAAAATAATAAAGAAGTAGCCAGTACCAGTGGAGGGTCTGGAGGTGATAGAGTCTCTGGTGGATGATGAGGAATCTGCCAGGAGAAGGTGGGGGAAGAGCGCCCCCAGCAGAGGGACCAGCCTGGGCACAGCCTGGGGAGGGAGCCACCTGGTGTGTTCAGGCAACAGAAGTCTAGCAAAGCCAGACACAGACGACACTGGAAAGAAAAATCTAAGAGATCAGATTGGGGAGATGGGGGGGAAAGGGAGACTTTGTAGGTGGAAATAGGAGTTGGAATTCTAGCTTTACTGAGAAGCTCTAGGAAGGTTTTAAAGAAGAAAATATGATCTGATTTATATTTTTAGAACACGGTTCATACTTTGGTGTGGAGGTTGGTGAGGTAGCAAGTGAGGAATTCGGGGGGTCCAGTGAGGGCGTGAGGGCAGTATTGGAGGTGAGGAATTGGAGGCAAGTCAGAAGACATGATTTGTCCCAGATCTTACAGCTACTAAGCTTTTTTTCTGACTCTAGATCATGTTCCAGAGCTGCCTCGATACAGAAGCCGTGGGTCTTGGAATCCATGGCCACGAAAGTGGTAGAAGCTTAAGTCCAGTTTCGCCTCTGAGCTTTTTTTTAATCTGTCCAGAGCATTTAGCAGATTCATCTTTCTTCCCCTCTCAGATCATCGGATCCTGCATGCGGTCTAGCTGCGTCAGTGCCAACCGTTGC
The DNA here is from genome assembly GCF_054644295.1 of Miniopterus natalensis. NCBI lineage: Eukaryota > Metazoa > Chordata > Mammalia > Chiroptera > Miniopteridae > Miniopterus > Miniopterus natalensis. The sequence goes on from NC_142089.1 coordinate 28,077,417, forward strand.
CTCAGAGTTCCAGCCCTTTCTCCCGGAGACTTTGCAGACATGCTGCAGCTGGAGGGACCACCATTTCTGGCTGTCACAAGGAGCCTTCGCCCAGGACTAGGGAAGCGAGCTCTTAAGAGTGAATTCAAAGGGTTGTTACAGGACAGAAACTTGGTGAGTGTAGAAACTGCCGGAGTTTTTCATTTATCACTGTGCACAGACCATGTTCACAGTCGCTGCTCCTACTAGCTGCTATGGCTAATTGATACCATTGGAGCACTCCTGTGTCGGGCGTCCAGCAGTGTGTGAGAGTTACGAGAGTTCCAGTTATGACCTCAGCAGCACTTGGTCTTGTCTGTTTTGAAATTATAGTCGTTCCTCAGTACTGCAGGGTATTTGTTCCAGGACCTCTGTAAATGTCACAATCGGCCAGTGCTCAAGGCCTTTATGTGAAATAGCATAGTGATTGCACAGAACCTATGCACATCCTCCCATGTACTTTAAATCATCTCTAGATTACTTATAACATCTAATACAATGTAAATGCTGAGAAAATAGTTGTACTGTATAGTTTATGGAAAAGTGACAAGGGAAAAAGTCTGCACATGTTTAGTACAGATGCAACCAGCGTGGGCCTAACTATATAGTACATGCCAGCAAAAATGTAACTCTTTTTCTTGAGTATTTTCTGTCTGTAGCCGTTGAATCTGTGGCTGGGGAATCCACTGATAAGAGCTGACTTCAGTCATCTTTGTGGATAGGAAGCGGTATCTCATTGTGGTTTTAATTTGCATTTCCTCTAGTGACTAATGATGTTAAACATCTTTTCACGTGCTTTTTTGACATTCTTATATCTCCTTTAGTGAAGTCTTTGTTCAGATCTTTTGCTCATTTATACTGGGCTGTTTGGGTTTTTACTGGGTTGTGATAGTTCTTTAAATATTCTGCTTACAACTCTTGTCAAACATGGTTTTGCACATATTTTCTCCCAGTACATGGCTTGTATTTTCATGTCTCTTGAAGAGCAAATGTTTTCATTTAGAAGAAATCCAATTTATCATGTTTCTTTTGTTTTATAATTTGGGGCTTTTGTGTCTTATTTAAGAAATCTTGGCCTAACCCGTGGTCACTTGGGTTTTCTTTCCTTTGTTTTCTTCTATAAGTTTTATAGTATTAGGTTTAACACTTAGGTCAGCAATCCTGTTTTAGTTAAATTTTGTATGAGGTGTAAGGTAAGAATCAACAGCTTCTCCCTCCCTCCCTCCCTCCCTCCCTCCCTCCCTCCCTCCCTCCCTCCCTCCCTCCCTCCCTTCCTCCCTTCCTTCATTTTTGAGAATGGATATCCGTTGTCCCCGCACCATTCGTCGAAAAGATTATCCTTTTTGTGTTGGATTGCCTTGGTACCTTTATCAAAAATCATTGGTTATTTCTATGTGGGCCTACGTTTGGACTCTATATCCTGTTGCATTGATATACACACCTATATTTACAGCAACACCACCCCATCTTCATTGCTATAGCCCTATCATTAGTCATGAAACTAGCCACATGTCTTCCAACTTTGTTCTTTATTTTCAAATTTGTTTGGCTGCCTTAAATCATTTGCATTTTTATACAAATTTTAGAATAAATTTGTTAATTTTTCACAAATCTTGCTGAGATTTTGATTGAGATTGCAGTGACTCTCCAAATCAATCAGGACAGAATTTACATCTTAATAATATGTCTTATGATCCATAATTATGGCTTATCACTCTTTAGATTTTCCTTAACTCCCCCCTTGCAATATTTTGAGGTTTTTAGTATATATAACCTGTACATCTTTTGTAAAATTTATCCCATAAAGCATTTCATAATTTTCTATGCTTTTATAAATAACATTAAAATTTTTTCAATTTATGACTGTACTTGGCAAGTATATAAAATACAATTAAATTTTGTATATTGTTCTTGTTTTCCACAACTGTACATTTTTTGTGTTTAATATTGAGATGACCATATAGCTCTGTCATGATATCCCCTTTTCCATCTTATTAGTAATTCAGTGTGTATTTTTTGTATATGTTCTTGCAGATATATATTGTGTTGTATGCATGTATTTTTAATTTATATAACTGATGGATCGTTGATCTGGTTCTGCTCTTTTTCCACCAAAGAGTATGCTCTTACAATCAATTTATATTTCTTCTGACTGCTACATAATATACAATGGTGCTATCCCATTCATTTTACCTGTTCACTCTCTGAGTGATAATTTTCCAGGGTGCCTCCAACTCCCTAACTCCACAAATGATGCTACAATGAACATCCTTGTCCATATTTTCTTACAAATCTGGATTTGCCTTTTGGGGAATGCATACCCAGTTGCTCAATAGCTGAATTATAAAATATGCACATACTTAATTTGGCTAAGTGATGGGAAATGTTCTCCAGATTGGCTCTGCTACTTCCCTTCAAAATCCTGCCACCCTGAGGGGTGTAGGGAATCCTATGTCCCTACAAATACAGGGTGGGGCAAATGTAGGCTTAGAGTTGTGAGTACTCGAACAGAATTTATTCTTGTATTATTACTTACTGATCAGTGTATTATTTGCCTTATGAACAACTGTAAACCTACATTTGCCCCACCCTGTATTTCCATTATCCAGTTTACTAATTTTTATTTGTGTAAATTATTTAAGGTAATATCTCACTGAGGTTTAACTTGAATTTCTCTATTTACTAACGAGTTTGAGCAACTCTCCATATGCTTTTTGTCTTTTGGGGGGTTTTCTCTTCTGAAAATTGCCTGCGTGTGTCCTTTGCTCACTTTTCTTGAGTTTTCTTTTTTTCTTGTTGATTTGCAGGAGGTCCTTGTATCTTCTAGATATCTGTCTTTTGTCACTTTAGACATTGTGAATATCATCTCTCCTGTCTTTTAGTTATTTATTTTCTGCGTAGTGTCCTTCATTGAACAGAAATCTTATTTTTATAAGGGAATCAAATTCATTTTGTTCTCTTATTGCTTGTATTTTTTAAAATTTTGTTGAGAAATTCTTTCCCATTTCTAAGTCATAAAAATATTCCTCTATGTTTTCTATTAACTTTATATTTTTACATTCTTCTATTAACTTTATCATTCTATTAACTTTATATTTTTATCTTTTGCATTTGTCCTTTTAATCTACCCAGTATCACCTCTGTGTGTGGTATTTAGTAATGAATTCAGTTTTCCTCTTCCACATGTGAGAGCTAGCTTTCTAAACACAACTTACTTAACAGTCTCTATTGAACTGATCTACTGAGTTACTTCTATTGTATGTTAAGTTTGTACACATATAATTTATCTATCTATCTATCTATCTATCTATCTATCTATCTATCTATCTATCTATCATCTATCTATCTATCATCTATCTATATCAAGAGTAGGGAACTTTATTTCTGCCAAGGGCCATTTGAACATAACATCATTAGCGGGCCATACCAAATTATCAACTTAATAATTAGCTGTGAAAAAAGCCCCTAGGTTTATTGAATTTCAAGTCCTGCCTGTGGTTGGCTTGGCAGGGCGAGACCAAAGGATACGGCCAGTGGGCTGGACATTCCTCATCCCTTATCTATATCTATCTATCATCTGTGAGGGGCCTCCCAGAAAACAGAATGCAACCCAAATGGAGCAGCTGAGGAGAGCTCAATGAAGGACTAGAAGGTTAAGGAAACCAACAAGGGTAGACGGGGCACTCAGGTAGCAACAATGGGGAAGCTCTTACCCTTCACTCCCCATCCCGCACACCCTCCGCCCGGACAAGAAGGGGCAAGGGAAGGAGTGACTGCTGGCTGGTGTTCTGGTCTTTGGAAGAGGAATGCAGCCCGGACCTCCCTGCACCCCGGCAGGGAGAGAGCTAGGGCCTAAGGATCTGCTATCTTTCCCCCTCCAGCCTTCCCCCAGTGTCTCTGAATAGCCCAGCTGAACTGGGAGTCGTGGGGCAGGGGAGGAGGGTAATGCAGTGCAGGGAGGCCAGCCTCTTGGGACAAGGGCAGAGTAGAGAAGGGTGGAGAAGGGGTCTGGAAGGGCAGACAGTATCCAGCACAGCACGTGTGTGAACGTGGGTGTGCGTGCTGCTGAGCTCTGCTCCATACCAGTGGCGTATTGGCCCGTCTGCTCTTGTGCCAGCACCACAACGTGTTTATTACCGTGGTTTTGTAGCATGTCAGTATCTGGAAAGGTGAGTTCTCATCTCTTCATCTTTCTTTTTTAATGTTTAACGTTTTTAGGTTAAATGCATTTGTAGTTCTCCATGTATATTTTAGAGTCAGGGTGTTGAGTTCTCAAAAAATCAACTGGAATTTTGATAGGCCTTTTATTAAATGTTTATATTGGTTTCAGAGAAGGGACATGTTTTTAATATTGAGTCAGCCCATCCATGAGCAGGAATCTCTCCTTATTCAGATCATCTTCTGTGTCCTATATTAGTGCTACATTCTTTTACACAGAGGTCTCCTGTAGTCTTAGTTTAATTAATTACTAGGTACTTTCTTTATTGTTGCCACTGTGAACGGTGCAGGCCCTGTGTCCGGTGCTGGGAATACAGTAGTGAACGTGGCATGGTCCCTGGGCTCACAGAGCTGATGCTGCAAAGACAGACATGTAAACAGACAAATCTATGACCACACATTGTGAAGAGTGTGCTGAAGCGAAGGCCCAGCTTTCCGCCCTGGCCCTCTGCCTTCCCTGTGTCATTTCTCAGTGCTCTGTGTCACCGCTCTTACGAAGATCCTGACCAGATGTCAGGAAGCCAGGATTTCCAGCCCTAGATGAAATTCCATCTAGCCGGCTTGTTCATCTGAAGAACGAGGGGTTGACTAGACAACGTTTTAGACTCCTCTGGCACCACCCATCTTCCTGTTCCCTTCTTCCTTCTCTCTCTTCCTCTCCTTTTCCTCTCCCTGTCCCTGTCCCTCCCGCCCCCCTTCTTTTCCATTTCTTCTTTCTGTCTTTCCTCCTTTGTTCCGTGATTGAGTGTGAAAGAAAGGACAGTATTGCCTGAGGAAGAGAAACTGCTCTGTCTAGTTTTGAGTGCTGTGGGGATAGTCAGGCCAGATGCCCACAGTAGAACATGCCTCCCTGCTAGAGATGGGCAATTTACAGGTACGCTTAGTCACAGATGTGAATGAGAGTGTATAAAATAAGAAAAGAAGGGGATTAGAATAGAACTTAAGGACTCAGCCACTTAAAGTAAAATTAGAGCAAAAGGTATTTCTGAGGAAGCCTGACATAAGTTAGTTGTATGAGACAAAGATTTTTCATCTCCTGGGAAGGCACTTGGGAAGGAAGTTTAATGAATGGTTCATAATTTTTTAGAATCTTTTTTTACATCATTCTCACTCTGGAATAAAACTGGTCAAGTTGATGACGTTTTATGATTTCAGAAGTAAAGCACAGACTTTTAATGACTTTTGTTAACAAGATATTGGAGCAAGGCACTTTACTGCTCATTGCCTCAGTTTCACCATCTATAAAACGGGCATAATAAAGCTTATTTGATGAGGCTATGATTGAACGTGAAATTCAATTCTAGGAAAGTAAGAAATGAATTAGGCAACCTTAGTGTTATCCTTTTTAATAATAATACCAAGGATTAAATTTGTTTTCTGTCTTTGACCATTTTGTCACCGATCCAGTGACTAACTTTTTGTAAACTGGTGTTCATTCCATTCTCACATATCTCTTCCTCTGTCTCAACTCCTCTGGGTTCCCCACGCCCAGCCATTCGGAGATCAGAAAGACACCATCTGCTTATGAGTAAACAGACATGCATTCATTTATAAGTTGATTGGACCAGGGTGTCTCCTGATGTCCCTGTTCTGAGTGTTCATACATTCCACCACATGCTCACTTATCTAAGGTCACACACAGAGGCTCCGTGGCTGGGATGAATCACATATGAGCTGACCATTTTTCCCCAGAATTCATGGGCTGCAACATTTGTGAGTTTAGCCAAAGTGGACACCTGCCACCTACTCAGAACAGGACTGGCTTCTGGTGATCACATCTTTACAGAGTTCACTTGGGGCCCTGTTCAATGAGGGCTGAGGATCATGAATGGAGCTTCTATGGAGCACCTTCTGCATGCTCAGCACTGGGGTGTGTGTGCATGTGGTGGATTCGAATAAATCAGGAGACATGGGTCCTAGCTCCTCGGAAGGAAAGAGGACAGCAGGGGATGATGACAGGTTTGGGGAAGAAACTTAAGGCATTTCATGGGCAGCTCATTATTTATCTAGATCAGATAGGGATCTAGCAGCCCACAACTTCCCCCAAATGAATTAATTCTTTGCTTAAAGATCCAAAAATGTCTCAAGTCCCTCTGAGCTTGTTGACTTCTGCTGGCTCTCATCTCACTCCAAAGCGTGCTTATTTCTCTGGGAGCTGCAGGCTCTCATGTTCGCGGGGCTTGGCCAGGGCTTTGGCCAGTCCTCCTGGAGTGGAGATGAAGGCTGCAGATTGATGTGGGCTCCACAGCCATCTCCCTTGCATTCTTTATCCCCCTGCTGGGTGTCCCGGAGACAGTAATAGATGAAGGGGGGAGTGTTTGATTTAAAAAAAAAAAATGTTGAAGAAACAGTTTGAAGCACAAAGCCAAGAGGAGTCGGTTGTCCTACTGCTCAAAAGTTTATAGGAGCAAAAAATACTATTGTGCGAAGGGCACCACACTGATCAGTTTTCATGACACTTCTGTATTCCAGAAGGGGCACACTCAGGCCCCCAATTTAAAAGCACTTGTCTAAAGTCTTGTAGAAAGACTTGGGATTATAACCCATGTGTTCCTTTTCCCAGCCTGAGCCTCTTAGGACAGCCTGTAGAGGAGGATGGGTGGCCCAGCATGGCAGGGCATGCACCTGGCTGGGCCAGGACAGAGCCTGGACCCGTGGTCAGCTCCTCAGGCCTGCACACTACTCACTGCGCGTCAGGCCAATCCTCCCTTGCTTTCTGTTTCAGTCTCTTCTCCTAGAAGGTTGGGCTTTTCAGAAGTACCACCGTCAACATAAGGGGGATGATCTGGAGTAGCAGCCAGGGGCTGTATCTGTTGGTACATCTGAGCTCTGCAGGCCAGCTCTAAGCTGCACACCCATCACTAAAAGCAGGGTCTGCAAGCCAGCGGGTGGTGAGTGGATATTGTACTGTGGATGGAACATGGACTGCAGAGTCAGATAGCTCTTAGTTGTGCCAGCTCACACAAGCTACTTTCTGAGCCTCAGTTTCTGAATTTTATGTTCACACCGACCCATGTAAAGAAGGCGTGTTAAAAATTAAGAATCAGCCCTGGCCGGTGTGGCTCAGTTGATTGGGCATCGTTCCCGTGTACTGAAAGGCTGTTGGTTCGATTCCTGGTCAAGGCACATGCCTGGATTGCAGGCTCGATCCCCAGTAGGGGCACATGCAGGAAGCAGCCTATTGATGTTTCCTCTCACACCAATGTTTCTCTCTCTCTCAAAATCAATTTTAAAAAATCTTTAAAAACGAACAAAAAAAACTAAGAATCAAAGCATGACTGCCTCTTTGTGGCACTAATCATAAGAGGGAGGGGTAGGTCATGTCGGATTTGGCTCTCATCACATGCCACACACTGTATAATCCTCATGCCAGCTCTGAGGGAGGTGCCGTGCTTGTCCCATTTTATGGATGAGGAAAGTGAGGCTTGAAGAGAGTGGGCACTTGTTTGAGATCTTGAATGTCCTTCATGTGTTTCCTGAGGTAAGCAAGGAAATCCTCCCCACTTTATAGGGGAGAAGTTGAGGTGTAGAAAGGGAGGTAAACACTGTGCCCAGGGTCACCCAATAAGGAGTTGATGGAAGAGCTGGGTCTGAGTCCAGGTCTCCTGGCTCCCAGCTCAGGGTTCTCTTGCCGCCTACACTCACCGGGCCCCGCCAAGGCCGGGGAGGGCATTCTGCCCTGGAGTGGTGCTCTCCCAGGCCAGCCTCGCCCCTCTTGCCCAGGAAGCACTGCCCTTATCCCCTGCCAGAAAAGCCTTGTTGCCCAACTCATGGGAAGGAGCCAAGCCTGGCAGCCTTTGGTGGGCATCCAAGTGGAGCTGCTCTTTCCTGTGCCGAGCTTAGCACGCAGCATGGCTTCATCATCCAAGTATGTCCTGCCAGACAGGCCTCAGCTGCTGGCCGGCGGGGCACTTGGCGGCCGGAGAGAGCTTGGCGCTAATTGGGCCCAGCCGACATAAATCATGGCTCTCGTTAAGAGGAAGTCCAGCCGTTCTCTGGCAGGCGAGGGGTGAGAGGTGGGGAAGGATGGCAGGGTAGGAGCCTCCGCCTAAAAGGGGTTGAGTCCTGCAAGGGCCCAGCGACATCAGCAAGTGTCTGATCTCTCTGGCCCTCTCTATCCAAGTAAAGAGTGAAAAGGCTGCATCCAATGACCTCTGATAGTTTATGCCAAACTATAGAGCTTCCTGTTGCGTGTGTGTGTGTGTGTGTGTGTGTGTGATGTTTTTTCTTTCTGCTTAGAGCACCATCAGGGATAAATGTCTTTACATCCTGTGATGTGGTGGGCTGAGTGTCTGTCACCAGACTTGGAGAGGGAGGAGAAAGTCCTCCCCATGAACAAATGATCTCCTAGGGCTGCTTTGATATCTAGAACCTTTGTAGCAGAAGGCTTGGGTTCCTTGCTCTGCTTGGGACAGAGCAAAGCCCTCCAGGAGGGGAGGGCTGCCCAGCCAAGCTGGGTCACTCATTGATAGGGGGGTAGAAAATTGCTCGTCAGGGTCTGTCCTAAGAACAGACATGGGCTAGAATCAATGGCCAGCTGTGCTGAGATGAACTTGGAGAACGCTGGGTCAGTCTGAAGATAAATTATAACAAGCTTACAACTCCTGATTTTGCCAAGCATGCATGTGCCTGAACACCCACACATCTATTAGGACATTCAGGCACACACAGCATCTGTGAAGCACCCGCTGTGTGCTGAGTACTGCACTGGGCACTAGGAATATCAGCGAATCCGACTCCGTCGATGCCTTATTCAGTCATGGTCTGTAGAGAAGGAAGGACACGCAGTGGGAAAGTTGATCACAAGACAGTGTGATAACTCCTTTTCCATAGACATGTGCAAGACCCTCTGAGTATAGAAGTTATGGGCTCTGACTTGGGCAGGGGGTGGAGGCTGAAGGGAACAGATTGGCTTCTAAGAGAAGGTGGCATCAGCGGTGCCTTGGAGAATGAGCTGAAAGTCCTGGAGAGGACAGTTAGGGTAGAGAAGAGAGTGTGAACAAAGGCTGAGCTCAAGCACCACATGGACGCTACGGTCAGAGAGCAGCAGAGGTCCCTGCAGTTTGAGGGACAATGTAAAGGGGGGAGATAGAATAAAGGCCAAAGTTGAGGCTGAGGCTTTAGTTTGTTCCAGTGGTTTTCCACAGCAGTTCTGAGCCCTGCCTCTGCATCAGAAACACCTGGAGAAATTTTATAAAGTACAAATAACCCCCACCCCTGAAATCTGACTTTGCCTCCTGGGAGCCAGGTATCTGCATTTTTAAACCAGTTCACTAGGTAAGCTGGAGGTAGCTAGCTGACAGCCTAGTATTTCTTAAACATGTAAGATGTTGATAATGCAATGAGGCAAGTAAAGGAGAAGGGGGCAGAGGATGCTGAGGGAGGAGGGTGGCATGGTTTTAAAAGGGGAAGACCTGAAGGAATGAAGCAGGGAGCCATGGAGAAATCTGGAGAAAGACCATTCCAGCTGGAAAAGACAGCAGTGCAAAGGCCCTGAGGCAGGGCTGACTGATGTCCTAAAGAAGAACAAGGATACCAATGTGGCTGCAATCTAAGCGATGAAGTCAGAGAGACAGTGGGGCAGGTGGGTTATGTAAGGTTTATACCCTGGCCTTTTCAAACCATTGATTTAGTCCAACTCACCCACCACCTGGTGAGGAAACAGACCTGGAGAAGGGACACTTTAGTAGCTACATCTGCTCTGTGCCCCTCTTTTGCACAGAGTTCTGAACAAGGCTGGGCGGCTGGGTGGTGTAGGGGAGCATAGAGATGGGTAGACTGTAGGCTCTGCTTCCCCAAGGATCCCAATCTGAAGGGAGAGGCCCGGGCTCATGCAGCCTTTTCCAACAGAAGGCAGGCTGCAATCCATGCTACTACCCGATTCCAACTGTAACAGCAATAGCAAGCACTGTGTGAGGGGGTCATGGAAAGAGGTTGGTACAAGACCAAGCGGACTGTGAGTAGCACCTCGAAGGGTGGGTAGGACTTCAACGGGCACAGCAGGAAGCACTTGGCTAATGAAACAGAGCAAGTGTGTGGCCGAGATGAACCTGAATGGATGTCTGTGGTTTGGGGGAGCCAGCATGAAAGTGTGGGGTCAGCAAGTCCTGATTTCAAGTCTGGCTCAGTCTTGACATTTGAGACCAATGGGAGGCACCTGACTTTACCTGTTTGAGTCTCTCTGGTTTCATTTCCCCCATCTTTTCAAGTGGGTTGATTCTGGATATTGGCTGTGAAAATTAATAAAGAAATGTGTGTGGATGTGTCTGACAGCCCAGGACTTGGTGTGGCCTTTTTGCTCAGGACGCGAGTGTCACATTGCCCCTGTTAGTGGGTAGAGCTCACTGTCTCTATGCAGCACCAGGTTGCTTCCATCAACTCCAGGGAGAGGAAGAAAGCCAGGTGGTAAGGGCAGGAAAGTGCGATTTGGCCTATTTTCCTCTCCACATACACCACCACCGGCTGGCTTGATGGCAGCCATCACGGGCAGGGTGCCACCCAAGAGTTCACCGTAACGATGGCATAACCGAAGCCTGCCGTCCCATCGGGTGTTGTGCTCTGTATCTCACATGCACTCTGCACGTGGCATGGTTATCACCACCCCGTTTCATGTGATGAGGGCACCTGGAGGGGGCAGCAACATCGTGAAAGAGCCGGGGCTTCTCTGAGCTTTTTCCTCTCTGCCCGCTATGCCTCCCTCCCCACTTCACACACCTGAGCAGGTGCAGCCAGAGGCCAGAAGCTGAAATGCTCAGAAATCTTACAAAATGAGAATGAAGACCATGGCAGACCTAGGGTCACCGCTGCGGGCGTGTGAGCGCTCCCACCTCCCCCCGCAAAGCCAGCAGTACCTCTTTGGTCACATCCTTCAGAAGAGACTCGGAGCTCTGCCTCCAGCCAGGGGCCCTGCCCCTTGAAAAGGCCCCTTCTCACCTTCATTCTCCTGGTTCTATCCATTACCCCTGAATGGAGATGGAAGCTTAATTTTTCTCGCTTGAAGCCCTTAACACTCTGGGCTCTTGACAGGAAACACAGCTCAGTTTTAATTAGCCACAGCAAGCTCCCTGCATGAGCTTCTAGTGCAGGCCCGCACTTCAAAGATAAAGGCTTCTCCATTCTCTCTAATCACAGCTATTAATGAGCCAATTAAGGCTTTCTCTGGGGCTGAGGCAAGCAGTGCTCCTAGTACCCTGGGCACCCTGCTCTGCCCGACTGCCTGCCAGGAAGCTTGAGAATGATGGGTTGGGAGCCCCAGCTCTGCAGCTTATCTGCTGTGAGTCCTAGCAGGGAACAGATGTCCTCTCTGAGCCACTGTCCACAACAGGGGAGATTAAGGCAGTTTCTCCTGAGGAGCAATGATCACAACAGGAAGGATTCCAGGTCAGCGGTTCTCAAACTCCAGCATGCTTCAGAATCACCCGGAGGGAGGCCTTATTAACATGCTTCACTGGGCTCCACGGAGTTTCTGACTCAGTTGGTCTGGGAGGGGGGCCATGCAAACTGTGGGTTTCTAACTTGTTCCCAGGTGATGATGCTGCTGCTCCACGACCACATTTGGAGACACACCCCTCTAGATAAGTGTGAGATATTACTTGGAGATTTTGATGGCACTTCCATCTATAAGGTGGTCTGCTTGGAGATTTTGATGGCCCCCCACCACCACCTCTTTCCTTCACCTGTGTCTCCCCTGACGGTTTCCAGGAGCCTCCCACCTGGGCTGTGTGGACACAGCAGTGCTTGTCACTGTGCACTGGCACACCAGTGTGTATCCCTCCAGGTGTGCTCAGTCCTGGGCACAATTTGGCAGGACCATGGTCTTGGCCTAATCTTGGTACTCAGATTCCAGGTCCTGGTGTTGATATCTTAAGTCTCCAGCACCTCATTTGGGAGGGGAAATGACTCAGGAATTCCCTGTTCCAGAGAAGGCAGGGAGCATGGAGCCTCAGTCTTGCTGATGGGTACACTGCCTAATGGAGGCTGGCCAGAGGGAGATGCGCAGAAAGGAGGTCTGTTCAGGGTACAGAATATAAGCAAAGGGGTGGTGGGATAACGCATGTGGTTTAGGGGAGTGCTGCTTAGACTCCTCTATAACGGCCTAACTAAAGCAACTGAAGTCCCTTGCGCTGCATTTTGCCTGTTTCCTTAGGCAACAGAGACACGCATTCATTTCAGCTACCACCTCCGGCCTGAGAATCGCTCTGAGCTTCTGGCTTTAAAGACAGACTTTTGTGGTCAAAGAAGATGTTTACAGCTCAGGTACTTAGGATATTGGCTCTCTGCTGGGGCCATTGCCGGCCTGTCCACCCTCATCATCCTCGCCCACCCCCACCGCATCTGCCCGCCTTCCTGCCCCCTCTCATTCACTCTAATTCAGCCTTCATGGCCCGCCTTAAGTTTTCTGGTGATCTTTGTGTTACAGATAGCATATCCCAAAATGCGTGCCCAGGGGCCTCAGGGGATGTCGGCAGCTATAATGTGACTGAGGTGTCCTTGGGGAGTAGGGAGTGCTGGACAAAGTGGGTGGATCAGGAATCTTCTCAGCAGGACCTCTCAGAGCCTTGAATATGGTACTGTGGGTTGGGAGACTCAAAAGGAATGCTTAACATGCAGCATTTTCCAAAACCATTTCCTCACAGACTGTATACATTTCTCCACGGAGGATCTTGCTTTGCTATGGAGGCGCTCAGGAAGCTTCAGAGTCCAGCAGACTAAGGTTCTACTCCTGGAATTTCCATCTCTTTGAGCCTCAGGTTCTTCATCGATGAAGTGGAGATAGCGGTCCTTACCTTGGAGGGCTGTTGCAAGGTTTTAGTGAGATGACATAGGAGATGCGCTCAGCCCAGGGCAAGGTATACAAGGCTCAATAAATGTGTGTTTTCTCTGCTCCCTTTGCCTTTTCTGGCGGAAGCTTACAATCTGAGTCAAAAATGCATTGTACCAAACAGAGCATACTACAGCAATATAGCAGGTCCTTGAAATAATGTCTTTTCCTTTAAAGTGGTTCCATTGTAACATTGATAGAAAAAAATTGATTCCCAGTGGGGGCCACTGTCTGTGTGGAGCTGCACCTTCTCTCCACACCTGCGTGGTTTTCTCCTGGTACTCCTGGTTTCCTCCCATATCCCCAAAATGTGCATGTTGGGTGAATTGGTGTGACTAAATTGTCCTAGACTGAGAGTGTGGCTGTGTGTTGAGTGGCCCTTCGATGGAAGGGTGTCCTGTCTAGGTTGGGCCCCCGCCTTGTGCCCTGAGCGGCTAGGATGGGCTCCGGCAACCCTCGACCCTGAACTGGAGTAAGCAGGTCAGAAAAGAACCGTCTTACTTGTTTTTATTAATCTCTCTTAAATGTATGGAAAGCTCACATTTATTTCAATGTTTAGTATTAGAAGTGTTTTGGGTCTTTATTTACTTAGGAGTTTGGTGATGTTTTTGAGATCAGATGTAGGATATAGGAACTTAACTCTTGTTTATATCAATTAGCTTATGGTAAATTTGGTTTTGTTACACATCATTTCACTTAAAGTCTCAGTTTCTAAGAACCTATCAGTGGCGTTAAGCAAGGACTTACTGTACTTGCCATATGAGGGTGAAGCCACACTCCGACACACAGGGTTGGAGGAGTGAGAGCCCATGAGGGACCAGGGCAGCCAAGCAGGCTTCCTGGAGGAAGCATGTCCTTGCTAGGTCAGATCCTGAAGCTAGTTCTCCAGCAAAAACCTGGGGTGGGAGGTGGAGGGGGAGACTTTGAGACCTGCAGCTCTCTGTGAGCAAGCTACAGCAGGAATCCTTCTCTTTATTTTTCTTTTCTACCCTGGAGGCCCATTTCCCCATCAAATCCAGCCGACGCAGCACTTGCCTTCCCCTCCCACGGCCTGAACTTGGCCAACATCTCAAGTTCCAGAGGTGTGAGCCTTCGAGTGGGGCCCTCCTGGCTTGTGGAAATTCACTGGGCCCACAGAAGCCTGCTGTGTATACTGACGCCTCAGGAAGCTCAGGGCAAACAGGCCACCAGGACCTGGGGCGCTGGCCCAGACCCTACGTACTTCAACCTTGGCCATGAGGAGAGGGGGGTCTAAGCAAGGCTGGGGAGGAAGCCATACTGGAGATGTTCTCCCCCAGACTCTCCCTCATCCCTACCCCCTACCCTCCCAATGAACCATGTCAGGAGATCCCACTTTGAACCAGGGACGTGTCCTCAGCTCATTTCCTATCTTACTGATGAGAGACAAAGCCTCAGAGTCAGCTTGAAACCAAGCCCATTTGGTCCAAAGTGCCAGCTCTTCGCACTGGTGCTGCAGAGCTGTTTATTGTCCTTTGTGTCTTTCCTGTTGTACCTGGCATGTCACCACCTCCAGAGGGCCTTCCCAGCACTCACCCGAGGCAGGCTTGTCTCCCCTTCTCCCGAGTGTGTACACTTGGAACCACTGTGCGCATGTCCAGTGAGTCTGTATTTCTGGGAAGAAAAGGGCGGCGTCCACGTCCTACACTGTGTCCTGGTGCCTGGCACAGCACACACACTGATCTCTGTTGGGAGAAGGGATAGAGTATGACCTGGTGCTTTGCCCCCCCCATCAGGCCCGAGTCACTCAGTCTCCCCCAACCCCTCCGTAACTCTCCGCCTTCCTTCCACCTCACAGGGCAGGCTCACAGATACTCACTGACTCGACTTTCCGATGTGACACCTGTTCTGTCATCCTACAACTGTGCTTGCTTCCTAGAGTTAGCAGGACTCCCCAGTACTCATGAGCAGACCCTTGCGGCTGGACAGCCTCAGGGGGACCCTGTATGATCTCAGCGCCAGCTCTCTTCCTCCACACGAGCTGCGGCCCTGCACATCCACGTCAGACCTGGCGCTCGCCCCGCTGCCCGCCAACACCCGCTTCAATGATTAGCGAAGGTGCCAGGGAAATTATGAAAAACATGTGACAGGTAAATGGCTGCTCCTGCAACTTTCTTAGGTTTCAAAGGGAGGACGGCTTGCTCTAGTGTGCAGGCTGGGAATTCAGGCTTTGCAAGAGCTTTTCAGAACGCATGGGGCAGAGCAGACCCCATAGGATTCTGCTTTTTCCCGTCAGTGGAACTGACCGGGCCCCTGGGCCCTGGGGACTGAGACCGATCATGGAACTGGCTCCATCCAAACACTTGGGCTTTGTTCCTCTATGTGAAGAACAGAAGGGCCAATGGGTTCTGACCAGAAAGGGAGCAAAGTGAACAGGTTGGATGGTTCCAGAGCAGAAAGCACTGTAGGTCTCTTAGTTCAGTGTTTTCACTTTTCAGACAGGGAAACAGGCCCAGAGCAAGGTGTTTGCATAAAGTCACATAGCTTCTTGGAGACTGAGCCATGGCTAGGGCGAACACATCAGTCTCCCTCTAAAATCTTGGAAAAGCAAGTGATAAAAGTCCATGAGGAATTGTGTCCAGAGCTTCCTTTTGTACTAGCTGGTAAGAATACAACAGGTGCATGGGCTCAGGCTTATCCTGTCTGTGGCCATGACTGCTAAGGTGTATCAGGTCAACGGAGGTTGGTTGGTCCAGCAGCCTGTGGCCACCTGGATCTGTCCCCTAGGCATCTAGATGTCCAAAGAACTCATAGACAGACTGCATCCTAGAGGCCTTTGGCTTGGGGAAAGGACACTCTACAGTCACTAACCATGTTTCAACAGGGTCCCATGAAATACCCATGAAAGCATTTTCCACAGCTACCAGTATGGGGGCTCCTACGGTCCTTACATAAACATACATGGTACAACTCTCATGTGCTAGCACCTTCGGTGTCTCCCTATTACCTACAAGAAATAGAGGCTAAGCCCTTCCCATGATGCTCAAGACCTTTACATACTCATCTGCCCAACCTCTCACTAGGCATCTCTGAAAACTCAGTGGTACTTGCCACTCCCAGACATCAAGCTGAAAACACCACCCACGTCTTTGCCTCCGGATCTGTTTTAAAAAGAGTGCCTGGAATGTTCTTTTCTCTTTCTCTCTCTGGAGGGTTCCTCATCTTTCTTTACAACCCAGAGAAGTGCCATCATCTCTGCCAGGTCTTCCTTCTCCCCATCCTCAGGTAGCTGGACCTCCAAAATAGATTTCAAACCGGACCCCTTTCACCATCTGCACTGTTGCCTCCCAGGTCCAAGCCACCATCGTCTCTTGCCTGATCTACTCCAGTAGGCTCCTGATTGGCCTCCCTGCCTCCCATCTTTCCCCATTACAAGCAGCCAGGGTGATCTTCTACATCATAAATCAGATACTATTACTTCTGTGCTGGAAAACCTCAAATGGCTTCCTGTTGCAAGCCGACCATGGTTTTCATCGTCTCCCCTGCCTGTCTCTCTATTGTCACCTCACCCATCCTCTGCCTGGTTTTCCATGTTCCAGCCATGTTCCTTGAACAAACCAAACTTATTCAAGGATCTTTGCCTTCCTATGTTGCTGAACATCTCCCCCTACCCCACCCCCCAGATCCTCTCACTGTTGGCACTTTTAATAATTCTGGTCTTGGCTCAAATATCACTTCTTGGAGAGGTCTCCCCTGACCATTCTCTCTAAAGTAGCCTCCATTATATCCCGAGTTCCATTTTCTTTGCAGCAATCACACCTCTACCAGTGATTTCATGTACTTATTTGTTTCTGTGTTTATTTTCCATGTCTCCTGCTACAACAGAAGTTCAGTGATAACAGAGATGTCACCTGTCTTTGTTGATGTATCCCCAGTGTAGAAAACAGCCCGGGGCCAAGTTGGTACTTAATAAACATCTATGAATGGCTGTGTTAAATGGTGCCCCAACACACAAAGCCTATGGAAGGAGATCTTTGTGGGCTTCTATAGGAAGGGAAACCTCAATGAGCCATAAGGAAATGTCAGGGTTTGTGTAGGTAGAGAGAATCAGAGATGGTATCCCAGGGAGTTGGCTCGGACAAGAGCATACACTGAGTGGTTGGAAAGAGAGAGGGAGAGAGGATGCAGGAGGGAGAATGGCTGGAGCAGGGAGGCTGAGTGCTGAGCAGAGGAGGAGACAAGGTTAGCTCTGTGCCTAAGCAAGAGGCTGGGAGGGGACATCGGGGGGCTGGAGTGGGGCAGACTCTGGAGGCCCTTACAGGACAGACAGGAGGGCCCTTTTTCCTCACTCTGCCCTATTTCCAAAGCCATTCCCTGCAGCCTGCCTTTGCATGTGCACAGGATTATTTCTAATAGAAAAGGTAGGCAGGAGCCACAGGAATTTGATGCATCACATGATATCCTCATTGGCAAATGGAAGTGAAGCTCACCCCTGCTTGGACTAAGCAGTGTCTGTACCAACATCAGTAGGGGATCTCAGAGAAGCCAGAGTAGAATTCACCTGGACGGGCAGGGATAGCAAGTTACAGAGGCTTTGCCTGCAAATGGGCTCAGATGGAATCCAACCACAGAATCTTTGAATCACAGACTTTCAGAACACACACACTGCTCTACAGGCTCACAGAGACAATCAGGTCCAAACTCCAATGCCTTTAGCTTCCCATTCAAGAGGACATTAGTCACTCCTTGCACACCTCCAGTGATGGAGAGCTCCTCACTCACATTGCTGGAAAGCTCTGATTCTCAGAAATTCTCCCTCATATTGTGATGAATCTAGTCTCCCTGGACCACCCTGACTGGATTCACTGTCGCTGGGGTTGCCCATATATATGTACTTCTCCATTCTCTGCCAAAGAGCAGTCAAGCACCAGGCATTTGTAAAGTGCCTACTAAGTCCAGGGACTGTCTGGGATGCTGTGGGCCATCCATCAGGGCTGGCGGTAGAGACTCTTCTTGTTCATAAAGACACTTAACAGCCAAGCACTACGTAAAGCAATGAACATGGATTACTTTATTTAATCCACACAGCCTTCTCAAGTTACTGTCATTGTAGCAATTTGACAATGGAACTGAGACTCAAAGAGGCTAAGTGGCTTGCTGGAGATTACACAGGGACAAATTTGGGATTCAAAAGTGCATGTCTGATGCCAGAGGCTAGGTTCTTAATCATAATGCTTGATTACTTTCTGAAAGAAGCTTGAGAAATGTGTAAGAGCAAAGAAACACATGCACGTGCATACACACCTTGGTACACACCCTCTGAGGTGGTAAAATGTGCACAGAGACTTCTTATAGAAGGGAGCAGCCATAAACTCCACGCGCATTCGGCTCACCTCTCTCGTTTCCTGTTCTCTCTTCAATCAGTGTTTGTGGAATGGGTAAGGCTTGAGTGACCATCAGAGTGTCCTGAAGAAATCAGATTTCCTGAAGGTGGTGACGTTTCAGCTGGGCCCTGCAGAGGGGGGAGGATGGAAGGAAGAGCCCCTCAACTGGCACTTCGTCTAGAAGGCTCCCCTGACCTCCAGGCTGGGCTTGAGGACACCTGTGCCCCGTAGCTGTCCTCTACCCCCAAGCTTCCTTGCTGATGGCACTTATACCATCGTGGGCTGAGCTTGTGGGTTCGCCGTTTACTGCTACACTAGATGGGCACTCCTGGCAGGCAGGGCAGGGCCCTCTCTGCCCAGAGCCCAGCCAGGAGCTGGCACAGAGTCCGGTCGGTGCTCTGGGCTTTCTCACTGGAGAGATGAACAATGGGGAGTGCTGGAGGAACCCTCCAAGAGAGTTCAACCTTGAGGAGCTCTTGTTCAATTCTCCTTATTTCCCTATAATTAGAACAAATTCCCTGTTAGCTCAGTTTCCATTCCCGAAGGTGGAAGGAATTCAGGAAACTTCTCCCAAGATGCCGAGGCCCGTTCTCAGTCTGTCTAGACATATGACCGAGGCTGCCCTCCACGTGATCTTGCAGAGCTGGTGGGGGCTGCAGCAGCAGCTGGCACACGTTACCTCTGGGGCTGGCAAGGCCTCCCCTCTGAGCCGAGGAGCCCTCACCCTGAGACTGCAGCCCTGGCTGAGTGGCTGAGGCTCACCCCAGGCTCACAGCCACCGTGCGGGTGAGGCCCGGGCTGCTGCTGCAGTGCCCAACCTCAGGGGCACCGTTCACATGGAAGGCGGGGTGAATGACCCCATTCTCTCTTTGGAGGCGTCATCGCGGCCGTGCCGGGGCAGGGGTGAGTGTGCAGGGCAGCCTGTGGCTGGGGCGGCCCCCGCCCGTGCGAGCCCGCGGCCCTCAGAGCCGGCCTGCTGACCTGTGCGCTCTCTGGCCTGGACCCCCCACTGCACGGTGCCTGGACTTTCTCTCCAGCTGAACGGACAGTACGGAGCGGAGGGGCACGGAGCAGGCCTGGCTTCAGACCCAAATCAGTCACGTTAGCTGTGCGACCCTGGAAAAGTGATTTTATCTCTTGGAGTTTCAGCCTTTTCATTTATAAATTAGAGATAATAAAACCTACCTTCAGGGTTCTTAAGAGGACCAAAAAAGGTATTTATCAAGCGCTTTGAACAATGGCTGGCACAGAGTCAGTTTTCTGTAAGTGTTTGTTAAATGGACGCAAAGTTATCTCAGTATCCCAAGTGTCAGCCTTGGAACATGTGATTTTGGGTGCGTGCTGAGCCTTCTCCATGCCTCACTTTTTTGTTTGTACAGTGGGGTTCATCATACCATCCTGAAGGTCTCCTCTGGCTTGAACATGAGAGGGCTCAAGAGCTTGCAACCCTAGACCGCACCCTCCATCCTCAATTGGCTCCAGTCTCCGCCGACACTATCCCCAGCTACCCTGACCCCTGCAGGATCCGGGCCTTCTGGGCTGTGGAGCTCAGGCCCCTTGGAAATGCCTTGGGCCAGGGATTGTCAGTGTGGGTTAGTTCTGGGAAACATGACAGCTAGCAGTGTCCCTGGGGAGGGTGCTTATCCTGCCTGGTCACCAAGGAGGTGGGCTGAGCATGGCTGAACATTCCAACCAGCCAAGTGGCCTCAAGGGAGAATTTAGAGAAAAGGGCAGTGGGAAGCTGGTGCTGAGGTCTCCTAATCCCGGGGAATTTAAAGCCACCGCAAAGTGGACTCCTAAATGAGGAGGGATTTGCTTCCCTTCCCAGCTTCCACAGACTGCTGCGGACAGAGAGGTTTTAAATAGCAAAGGTGACTTGGCTTGATTTAGCCGAGCTTACGGTTGGACACATTCCTCCTTTGGTTCCCAGGGCTCAGAAATAGTTGGGGGTTGGGGGTGGGGTGGGGCTGGAGGTGCCCTGGGAGAAAGGAGATGGTGGTTTTCGCAGGTGTCCCCGATAGGTTGTGCCAAATAAATGCAGAGGGTCCTCCTGGGCCACCATGAGGTATTTTATAGCTCAGTAAACCTTAGAGCTATCGTGTGTGGTCCTCAGATTGAGAAACTGAGTCCCATGGAAGAAAAAAGACCTGCTCAAGGTCACCTTTGAGCAAACTAAGTCAATGGCAGGTCCAGGCTAAGACCTGGGTCTCCTGACCCTAAAGTTGGCTGAGCCATATGCCTTAGACACACAGCTTCTGCACCAGCTACAACCAGCATAAACCAGTGTGATGTTTTGTTCAGTGCACACTTACCCAGACTTGGCCCTGTTCAGGCCCTGAGCAGGTGCAGGGATGGGTGGGGCTGGGATGGGACAGAGATGGACCAGGTACCACTCTTGTCCTCCAGCTGTTAAGGCAGGGACTTTAGCAGCCCCAGAATAGATGATTTAAGAAGGAGGAGCTGAGAGAGGGGAGCATATCTGGCTGGAGTGGGGATTGGGCCAGGGGCTGGGAGCTGGAAAGCTGCCCCTGTTTTCTGTTTTCTGCTTTTCACTGGTCTTATCTCCCCTATGGCCTGAGGGAGGGATTAAGGCCTTCTCATTAGCTGGAGCACTCCCTAAAGCCAGGTCTCTAAGTCAGCCTCTCTCCTCCCAACGCCCAGCACGACCTCCCATTGAGTCTCCCTTCTGGTAGCTATCTGGTGGCTCCTGCCTGGCTCAAGTGAATCATTTCTCATGCATGTTCCTGGGCTCCTGGGCTCCAGGGCTCCAACCCACAGTCATATCATGCTTTCTGCTCACTGTTGCTGCTAGAGTGCCCTTTTTGCACCGAAACAATCTTTAGGAACTGAGCTTTGTGGGAACCTGACATTGCCTCCAATTCTCTTCAGGAATGTCCTGGGGCAGGTGCAGCCACAGGGGTTCTGGCAGCCCAGGGGCACAAAGTTAGGGTGAGTAAGAAGAACACGTGGGACAGGTTGTTCCAGCTCCAAGGGAGGCAGCACAGTCTGCCAGCCAGAGGGTCCGGTGCTCGGACAGGCTGCTGGGGTGGTGGAAGGAAAGAGGGAAGGGGAACAGTTTCCCCCGTCTTGGGAGGTGCATGAGCAGGGCCTTGAGAGGCCGTAGCCTGCTCAGACACTATAGAGTGCATTTAGGCAGCAAATGCAGGCAGCAAATTCCAGACCAGAACCTAAGATTGTAAGCACTCAGCACTGTCTCTATTTCCATGTCTGCATCCCTTCTTGGGCAAAGAGCAATTTGAGAGCTTTTGTGGTTGCAAATAAGCATGTGGGTCTGATTCATCTCAGCCTCCTTGGCCTTTAGCACAGAGCCCAGCACTCCCTAGGCTCAGAAGCGCTGTGGAGTGAATGAATTGACTTGTAGGCATTTGAGGCTCAGAATGACTCCAGGACTGGACCCAGCTTCTCCAGCTGAGAGCTGATGGGGACTTGGCTGCCAGTCTCTGAGAGCTCCCCAACTTCAAAGAATTTGTAGATAAGAAAGGCTTTCTGGGCTAAGTGAGATTCGGCCTTTCCCCAGCTTCCCCTCCCCCCACGCCAAATGTGCACATGAAAATCTAGCTTCCTTATCTGCCTAGGCTCAGATTTGGCACCCTGGGGCTTGAAAGGCTGAGAGAGCAACTGATGTTTCATCCAGATGTCCTTAAAGGCCTCCAGCTGTGGACCATGGGACATTGTTCTTTCTGAGGTGCCAGCCCCAACTTCCACCTGCATGAAGGTGTGAGTCCTGCTTGGGTAGGGATAGGAGGGGCTGCACTAGAAATCAATGGGGAAGGCAGAGAATCCCGGTGAGAGTGACGGACCTGGCTGGAAGGATCCCAAGAGAAGAAAGAACACAAGAGGACAAAGAAGGTGGAGTGTCTCATCTTTGAAGGGGGAATTCCCTGTACAAGACAGAGTCCTTAACTCGCACTTGATGAGCGGACAATCGGATGGCTGGATGGCCCGTCAAAATGCATGGTGGTCCTCCATTCATTCAATGATTTACTGGATGCTTCCTTAGACTCTGATAAATCAGACCCAGCCTTTGTCCCCAAGGAGCTCACAATACACAGGACGACACCACAGTTGTAATTCAACTTGAAGATGGGCCTTGAAAGATGAAGAGGGTTGTGGCTACATGCTGAAGACAAAATTAAGCAGAATTCTCAGTAAGGTTCAGGGGTCATTCCTCTGGGATTTGAGACTCTCTGAACATGTCATCAACCACTTCCAGATGAAATTCAGAATGACCAAATATCTTGGTTGGTGTTAAGTTTATGCCTTTTTAAACTGGATTTCTGTATGGTTAACATATTATGATGAGAAAAGTTCATAAAAAACTTATGAAAGAGAATTAAAAATTGAGAAAACTATCTCTTAATGTAGTTCGTGTGTGTGAATTGAAAATTTGAAGAGTACTCTCTCTATAGTCTTTCACTTAATACAATCCATATGAGGATTACTACACACACTTTTCAGATAAGAACACTTGGGTTCAGGGGGGTTAAATAACTCGTTCAAGGTCACACAGCCAAAGTGACAGGTTGGAACTTGGAGCCATAGCTCTGACTTGAAAGCTAACTGATCTCTCTTACATCTCATGGACCTCAAGACTTATCTCAGGAGAACCCCTGGGTGCAAGTCCTGGGACTCCAGAGCCCACAGAAACAGAGACTGAAAGTCTTAAGTCTGGACAAAGACCTGGACGCAGGAGAACCAGGGTCAGCTCTGTGGAGAAGTAGTTACTGCTCATCATGACTGAGGAAAGAGTCTGCTGAAGGGAGGAGAGGAGGTGAGGCTAGGAAGGGGGAGCAGCCAGTTTACAGGGAGCTTTGCACACCAGACCTAGAGCTGCTCACACTTCCAGTGCCCCTAGTATAGAGCTAACACCCAGTAGCTCTCTGTCGGAGATATTTACAAACAGAATGCGAACGAAGCTTGGTATGGTAGGAGAAAAACCAAGTATGAGTTATTTGAATTCAGTTTCTGCTGTTCTTATGGACAGACTTGAGGACAACCACTTCAACTAGGAGTAACATTTATTGACCCCTTACTTTGTGCCAGGCACTGTTCTAAGAATTTACAAAACTCATTTATCCTCACAACAACCCTAGGAAGTGGGTACTGTTATGAACCCATTTTACATAGGAGCAAATGGAGGCAGTAGTTGTCACCTTGGACCAATGACACATTTTCTGGTCCCAGTTTTTACATCTATCATATAGAGAACTGAGCTAAATAAAATCACCCCTGTGAGTATGGCCAACACCAGTTGGTATGCCAGAGACGCTTGCTGCGTCTTCATCTGACGTGAGAGATGAAACAACATGAGAGATGACACCAGGCCAATGTTTCCTGACTCTAAACTCTGTTTCCTCTGCCACCCCATCCCCATCCCAAGGTCTAGCACACAGAAGGTGAATATTCAATGTCTGTTAAGTGGTTGAGGAGATCTTTATGAATTCCAGGTTGTGCCTTGGACTGGCTGCCTCCCCGGGGTCCGCTCATAGGAGGGACAGGTGTGTTTTCTTGAGCTGGGAAGGTCCCTCCCTCTGCGATGCTGCTTCTCTGACTCTCAGGAGCCTAATCTTAAAATTGAGTGTTTACAGGCAGCCTCAAGGGAGGAGTGGCAGAGATCCCCAATCAGGGTTATGCTTCCCCTTTATGCTGGTGCGGTGTCAGCCCTTGGGCAGGGTGGCTCCCAACTCTCTGGGCGGGGAGAGGGGGGTTGTGTGCAAGCTTGTCTGAGAGCCACGTGTGCAGGGAGGTGTGCGTGCCTCCCACTGCTCAGTGTATGCAGCAGCCTGGGTTTCTCTTAGTGTGAATGAATCAATCTTCGTGCCCATTCCTCCAAGAGCTGAATTATCTGATGCTTCAGAAATAAAATCGCTCAACTAAGGCAGCTCACACTCCGCAGTGTCAGGCTGGGAAGAGGTTGTGGTGTGAGTGTACCACAGTGGGCACCCTGCACAGTGCTCTCTGCAGGGGGTCTTTTCCGCCAGCACTCACTCCCTGCCCGGGATTGCTGCAGAACTGGTGACTGGACCCTTAGGATAACAACATCTGGTCTTGCCTGGGCTCTGGAGGGAGGAAAGGGGGAGACGAAGCTAATTCTGTGAAAGGTAAGCCTCTGAGGCAGAGAGGATAGAAAGGGCACAGTCAGGCAGAGGGAGCAAGCCCATGGGTCCAAGCATTCTGTCCCTCCCATGGCACCCAGTGGCGTGATGGTGCAGGGGGAGGCACAGGGCCTCTGATGTCACCCACTCTTGGTGCCTGCTGCAAGACCCAGGGATTTGCACTGAGTCCAGTCAGTGCAGAGCTCACGGGGGAGGGGCCCTGTTGCACTTGGAGCAGGGGGTTGGGGCGGAGTTACTTTCAGAGTCAGCCTGTTGGCTGAGATCACAGCACCTGGAGTCAGCCAGCCAGCCAGCCAGGATCTCAGCTCCTCTCCTGAGCCGGCAGAAGGATGTATTCTAGGCCACCTTGGGGTAGGAGCTGTTCTCAGGAAAGCCCAGCTCACCCTGACCTGTCAGACCTGCCAGACCCTCCCCTGGCCCTCCTTGCAACCTGCCAGCTGGAGTCTGTTTGCACAGCTGGGGTGGGGGTAGAGGATGGGTGGGGAGGGGCTGCCCTCTGGGTCCTGAGGCTCTGGCCAAATATCCTTAGGCCAACTGGAGTTAGCCCAGGATGATGAAAGGGCCCTGTAGATCCTGCATGGGACATGGAATCCTGCGGCTGCTACTTTCCAGCTGCCTGATCTCCAGCAAGTCACGGGGCCTCTGTGAGCTTTCATTTCCTTATCTGCAGAAGGGAGAGAATAAAATGCATAGCAGTCTTTTGGGAGAATTAAACCTGATCATAAAGCAGGAGCTAAGATATTAGTTGCCTTCTGTTTCTTCTCTTTATATCCTCTTTCTCCTGTATTTCACTCTGCAAAACCATTCTTTAATTATCCTGATATATATTCACTGAGTGCCATTGGCAGCAGGTACTGTGGATACCAAACAACTTACAGCCTAGTGGCAGTGACAGACAAGGGCAATGCTACACAGAACACGGGGACAGGACCCGGCTCCTCAGAAATGGTGTTGCCTGGACTGATTCTAAAGTATCCTCAGCTAACATTCCTAAATGGTCAGATGTCCTCCTGCTATCTGAGTAGTTTAGGCAGTTTCCATTCATCCTTTAAGCACAGCCTCCTCCAGGAAGCCATCCAGGCTTCCATTCGACCTCCCACAAGGCATTGTACTAAACACTTTGTTGTCCAATCCTCGGAACAATGGCTTTACAGGTAAGTCACCAGGACTTAGAGAAGTCAGTGAACAATGGCAGGATGTCGTCTGAATTTAGCTCTGTCTGAGTCCAGGGTCTGAGCTCTTTCTACAAAGTTAATTTGCCCCTTCCTTAGTCCTTTCTTCTACCCTGAGCCCACTTGGCCCCTCTCAGAGCAATTATTACCTGTTTTTTTAAATTACCTATTTGTGTGCTGAGCTGTTGTTCCCACCCATCTGGAATCCTTTCAGGAGCTGGGCTGCACCTGATCCCTCTCTATGGCCAGGGCCTGGCGTGGCTCCTGCACAGAACAGGCCTCACTGAATGTTTGTTGAGATGGAACCAGTCCCAAAGTACATCACAACAGTCCCCCTATTTCAAGTGGGCAGAACTCTCTGGATCCCACCTCCACAGTGTGACCCCACCTGGTTGGCCCAGGTCCCTCCTACTGTCCTTTCTTCCTGGTCTCAGGTGTCCTAGGGATCAACAGGGTGTGACAGGAAAGGATGTGTGGTGACCACACATGTCCAGCCAAGCAGAATTAAACCTGATCGTACGTCAGGGCATGAGCTCTGGCTCACACTGAGGTGAGGGCGACGGCCAGGAGAGGGAAACATGCCTGACAAGAAGTCACACCTCATAAACCCAGGAAAACCCAGTAAGGCTTTACGAAGGAGCTTAAGGAATTTAGGATTGGGACACAGGGCTCAGAGAATGGGCCCAAAAAGCAGGAGGCAAATCTGGCTGACTCCTCAGACATGGGTCCATGTGTCGTTGGCGTCTGGGTGGCTGCTTCTCTTCCCTGTCACAGCCCAGCCATGCTTGGCCCATTTGCTTGGGTCCCAGCAGGCTGAGGCCGTGGGAGCCTGGGAAGGAGCTCACCCGGGGGAGTGACTGACAGGTTGTCAGGCGGGCTGACTTTTGGATGGGAACTCGGCTCATGGGCAGATCAGACAGCAGCTCAGATCCCAGGGGGAACTGGCCTTGGTGATGGATGCTCTGAGACCTCCCCGTCTGCCTCTGCTCTGTCTCCCTGCCCGCCCCCCAGCTTTCATCCTTCCTCCTGTCCTCCTTTGGTCAGTGGCCAGTGGTGCCGGGGTGGAAGAGCCGGCAGATTCATTAGGCGGGGATGCGGGGAGGCTCGAGCCATCAGTTCATGAATCAGCTCGGCTCTGGCGCTCCTGTCAGTTGGAGACAACACAGCGGCACTTGGCGTCTGTGCCCCAGGGGCATTGTGTTGCAGGGGGAAGGAGGCTGCTGGGACCAGACAGACCTGGCCTCACGTCTTGGCGCCACCACTCACCAGCCCTGTGACCTGGGCCTCAGTGTCCTCCTCTGTAAAGTGGGGATAGTGGAACCTGCCTTGAGTAACTCATAATTTGTTGAGAGGATCAGGGGAGAGAAAGAAAGGTTGCCAAATTGCTGCCAGTGGAAATCACCATTCTTACTAAACCACACAGTGGGCTAGTGTGAGAATGCAGCTCGAACCCAGGTCTCCCGCCTCCCAGACGCCTTCTTACTCTGTACTAGCCCCTCCTATTGGCCTCGCCTAGGTTCTCGCCTGGTTTGGAGGCGGAGAGTTAGATTTGATAACTTCGGGTTGAGCCACTCTGCTCTACCAGTTCAGTTCCAGGGATTGAGAGCACGTAAGAATTGGACCCCTGCTGTGTTTAACTGATTAAATGACTGACCAACCAATGTGGCTGATGAAATTGAACCTACTCATGAATCTCTAAACTGATCAGTAGAGACTCAGGTGAAGGGTGTGTGATGGGGAGGAAACAGATACAAGCTCCAGCCACTGAGAAACCTGCAAACTCTCTGGGGAGGTGGGACATCCATTGAAGAGCTATTAGCTAAAAATGTAGGACCGAGCATCCAAGATACCAAGTCTGGTCTGTTCATAATAGTATCCCCAGTGCCTAATGCACATTGTCAGCACTCAATAAATACCTATCAAGTGAAGGAATAGAGAGATGAATGAATGGCACAGACCACGTTTATATGTTGTTTGTATGCCCCGCGGGACTTCCATGCTCCTGGAGATTTGGGGGAAACTGGGTCTGAGGCTCAGGCTGTTCCACAGCTGTTTGCCATGCTTCTCTGTCCCTGCTCATGAGAGTACAGCCTCCTCCATGCACCATCAGGTCCTCACACAAGCATCGCCTTCTCCTTTTCTTACAAGAGGTAATCGCCCTGGGAATTTTGCCACGATTTGTCTCTTTACTGAAGATTTGAGGGTGTCACAGTTTTGGCCAACTTTACAAGTTGCCCCACAGAACCTCCAAACTCCAAGTTTTTGGCCCCTCCCAGCCTTCTAGAAAATGTGGTCCAAGGGGCACCTCCCATTACTTTTCTGCCCCAATCCATGGCTTTTCTTGCAGGGAGGCAGGCTGCCAGAGAGTTTCCTCTGTCCCAGAGAATTCCAAGGAATACAATATTCTCTACTTTTTCCTTTCCACAGCAATCTCCCCAGGCCTTGTGAGTTCCTAGACCAGTTCCCAGAGGGTAGTGAGTCAGGCTCAGATTCAGGGTGAGAGCTATCTAGATCACCTCGAGGTGCTGAGCTCCCTGTCATAGGAGGTGTGCCAGCAGGGTGAGGTTGCAGAAGACCCCCTGGGGGTGGAGATACGACTTCTCAGGTAACTATTCAATTTGGGGGTTGGAAAAGATGTGAAGCAGGAAGCAGGAGTATATGGCCCCACAATCTCCCTGACTCTCAGAGTGGGCCTGATCAAGTCCTCACCTGCCTCTGTGCCTTGGTTTCCCCTTTCACACAATGTTTGGGAGCAGAGGATAGGAAGCTCAAAGTGGGTGCTCTCTTAGGGTCCCTGCAGCTCTGAGACACTGTGACTTCCTGATATCTCAAGAGTGGAAGGTGATTTGCTTTTTCGGGAACTGAGTGTCAGGCGTGTGGGAAATTGAAAGTGACTGGATCTTCTTATCTCTCTGGCTCCAGGCCGGACTGGAGCTTCATCTGGCCACAGCAGAGGGGGAAGGGGCACCCAGGACCCCCTGCCGAAGCAAGCCCTCGGCATCCTGTAGGGATTGGGCCCAGCCAGGCCGCCTGTGGAGACAGGGTGTGAGCAGCACAGAGCAGTGCGGGGGTGTGGGGGTGTGGGGCATCTCTGTGCTGCTCAGGGCCAGGGAGGAGAGCTCCGCTCTCGTGATGGGACTGGGATATGTCTGTCTCCCTCTTGCAATTCAGGCTCCATGGGAGGATATGGGAAAGCAAGGCTCGCTCTGATTCTCCTTGAGGTGGGTCTTAATATTCCAAAAACTTTCCCATCTAAAGTCTCCAAAGATCCCTTTAGTTGTTAGTAAACATTTTTTTAAATCAGCCACCACGTGCCAGGTTTGTGCTGGGCACTGAGAGAGCAGTGAATACGGAAGAAATGGGGGGCGGTGGCCCACAGCACACCCACTGCCCACCCCGCCAGCCCCTGGCCATGGCCAGCCCCCCCTTCCTTCCAGGCCATCCGGCCGGAGGGTGTGCGGTGCCTGCTGGGCGAGGCCACCAACAGCTTCGGGCAGAAGGGGGTCCGCCTTGTGGCCATGAAGGTCTTCCCGCCGGGTCAGCACTATGCTGACCTGAAAGCCGGGCCGTTCTTGCCCTGTCTGGAGAATTACATGAACGCCATGCGGGTTGTGGCCACGTCTGGGAGACGCTGAGTGTCGTGAAGACCGGACCAGTGATGCTCAGGGAGACCAACCCAGTGGAATCTGAGCTGGGCATCACTGAGGGGACTTCTGCATGCAGGTTGTTAGGAGCATCATTCATGGTGGTGATTCAGCAAAATGTGCTGAAAAAGACAGCCTCTGGTTTAAACCAGGGGTGGGGAATGTCCAGATGTTGGGCTGTATATGCTGTGAAATCATTTGATCTGGCCCTGCCAAGGCAACTGCAGGCGGCACTTGAAATTCAATAAATCTAGAAGCCTTTTTCATAGCTAATTTTTAAGTTGCTAATTTTGTATGGCCCACGAATGATGTTATAAATATCCAAATGTCCCTTGGCAGAAAAAAGTTTCCCCACCCCTGGTTTAAGCCCAAAGAATTGGTGAGTATAAGTCTTGTGCCTTTGACTGGATCTATGAATGACTGGACAAAGCAGCAGTCCCCTTTGGCACCATTTGATGTGCCCCTGGACACAGTGCAAACTGGGGGAAGGAAGGAAGGAAGGAAGGAAGGAAGGAAGGAAGGAAGGAAGGAAGGAAGGAAGGAAGGAAGGAAGGAAGGAAGGAAGGAAGGAAGGAAGGAGGGGAGGGGGGAAGGAAGGGAGGAGGGAGGGGAGGGGGGAAGGAAGGGAGGAGGGAGGGGAGGGGGGAAGGAAGGAGGGGGGAAGGAAAGAGGGAAGGAGGGAAGGGGAGAAGGGAGGAGGGAAGGAAGTCCTATTTGTTGTTCAAATTTCCGCTCAGTAACCGTGTCCCCAGGAAAGCGTTTTCAGGCAGGCTGGGCTAGAGGCCCCTCTGTGCCCCCTTGTCACCCTGGCTATCACACCCCTTGCCGCCCTGCATTCTGAGTGTCCCGCTTTCTCCTCTCCCCACCACACTGTGTGCTCTTAGCGGCAGGGCCTGGGAGGGAGGCGTGCCCAACGTGGTAAGGTCTTTCACCACAAACTCCTGCTCACTGTTGGGGCTCATGCCTTCCTCTCCCCAAACTCTTCTCTGTTGCCTGAGCAGCCACAGTCCCTCCGGGCTCCAAGCCTTTGCCTACACCCTTCCTTGGGCCTTACAGAGCAGGCTCTGCCCGTAGGCAGGAGGGCAGGATGCCTGGGCCCGAGGGCACTCAGGCTGTGGGGCTGACGGACTCTTTCCAAGGTTTTTCTCCCTCCTAGATGCTTCCTCACTGATTGAAAAGTTTGCCAGAAATAACAAAGGTCACGGCGGGGGGTGGCTGGAGGAAAAAGAAAATGAAGAGGGAGGC
The DNA here is from genome assembly GCF_054644295.1 of Miniopterus natalensis. NCBI lineage: Eukaryota > Metazoa > Chordata > Mammalia > Chiroptera > Miniopteridae > Miniopterus > Miniopterus natalensis. The sequence goes on from NC_142089.1 coordinate 28,108,014, forward strand.
TCAGGTCAATAAACTGGCTATTGTTTCCTCTCAGCTCAGCTCAGTGCCTGCCCGCCCCATGCACAGGTCCTGGAGTTACTTTGGGATCAGTAGTGTCTCTGCCTGTGGTCTAGAGTTCCAGTTTTATCCTTTACTCACTCATTTTGTTTCCTTCCTTCCTTCATTCATGTTTGTTCTTTTCGGGCTAGGCACTGGGGGTGCAAGATGAACAGCCTCTGACTTAGACACCTGTAAACAGACGATGGCAGCCTTGAGTGACAGGCGGGATCACAGGAGGCTCAAGAAGATGAGACGAGGGGAGCAAGGCAGCCTTTTCAGAGGAAGTGACATCCAAGCTTACACCTGAAGGATTATAAGAGTTGGCCAAAGGAGTGGTGAGTGTCCTGTGCAAAGGGGTGGGTGTTCCAGGCAGAAAGAACAGCAAATGAGGCCTGGAAGCCTAAGAGCAAGACCCATTCCAGGTGCTGGAGAAGTGCCGTGTGACCTGTGCATGGACTCTCCGGAGGTGAGGGTGGACAGGTTGTCTGGAACCACATCACAAAGGAACCTAGGGAACCGGGATAACAGACTTCCACTTTATCTGAAGAGCAAGGTAGAGCCACTGATTGATTGGTCCTGTCTACCCAACTGTGAATCAGAACTAGAACCCCTTGGCTTCATTCTGCCACAGAGGACTTCATTCTGGTGCGTCCCCTGCTGTCATCCTATTGTGAGTCCTTGGGCCTGTCCTCTGCCCTATCCCAATCCCCACCCCCTCCTTTTAGGCTTTTTCATCTAGACAAAGAGGCATGTGGACTAGGTGATCTTTAAGGCTCTCCTGGCTCTGAGATGCTCCGATTCTAGGACATTCTGTTTGATTCATTAATTAGTTGATTAAACAACATCTACTGAGCACAGATTTCGTGCCAGGCCCTTTATAAGAAGTTGGAGCTCCCCACTGCTGCTGCAGAAGCTCACAGTCTGCTGGGGAGGCAGACCCATGAATCTGTACCCATAACAAAGCAGATGAGTTCAGAGCTGTGGGAGCACAGTGGAGCGAGTGATTCATTCTCCCTGGGGGGCCTGGGGGCGGCTTCAGAGAGGAGGCAGGAGATGATCTGGGCCTTCAAGGATAGGCTGGGAAAGAAGATAGGGCCTGCTTTGTTCAGGGGGAATGAGTCACCTGGGGCAATGGAGGCAGGAAATGCGGCCTGGAGACAGGCAGCCACCAAACCCCTGGAGGCTCTGAATGCCAGGGCTTGGGAGCAGAGGAGTGTGTGGGGGGGTGAGCTCCTTCACTCTGTCTTTGGGACACTGGCGTGAACTGTGCTTCATTGACTGCAGTCAAGTTCATATGGAGCACACGGGAAAGGTAGGTCCGTTTAGAGCACAGCTATAAGCCAGGCTGTGAGCCAGGGGCCTGAAATAACATACCTTTCCTGTTTTAACCCTGACAACAACTCTCCAAATAGGAACGATCATTTGGCTGTTCACAGGAGGAAACTGAGGCTCATGTCCGAGGTCACACAGTCAGAAGGTGGAGACCACACCCACATCCCTGTCAGTGTGCCTGACTCCAGAGCTGCGCTCTTCCACCGACTCCCCTGACCGCTGGGCACCCAGCCCCGCGCTCTGAGCCAGGACTTCCCACCAGAGCCTGTGCCCGGTCAGAGGGCTCCGTCCAAAGTGTTTCCTGCTGTCCTCTGGTGCTGGTAGGGTGTGGAGGAGAGTGCAATGGAGAGGAAGGGGAGGAAGTGTCCCCCATCTGCCCTGTCACTGGACACCCTCCAAGAACGGGCACCAGGCTCCCCACTGCCCCGGGTGGGAATAAACTCTTGAACTCTCCGCAGAGATAAAAAGCGCTATCTCCTCCCAGCCCTGAGTGTCGGCAGATGGGGCCTCTCCGGCCAACCTCCGGCTGCCTCCACCCGCAGCTGTGAGGAAAAGCTATCTGAGGCGGGTGGGAGGGGCGGGCCCCTCAGGTTTTGCCCTCCTCTGGAGGTGCCCCATCGATTGCTTTCTCATAGTCCATTCAGCACAGCCCCTGTCCGGTGGAGTGTGTGTGCAAGACCCGAGACGGGTACAAGTTCACATCCCAGCTCTGCCTCTTCCTCCTCTTTGAGCCTCAGCTTCTTCATCTGTGAAATGGGAGTGATAACCCCTCCGAGGGAGGGGCAAGTGAAGCTGGTTCCTGGTGCACAGCAAGCTCTTGGCGAGTCAATGATTTCAATGTAGTGATAAAATGGAGCCAGATGGCCTGGGTTCAAATGTCAGCTCCTTCTACAGCTATGCGACTTTGGGAAAGTTTGCTTCAACTCAGCGTGCTGGTTTCCTCTTCTATAGGATGAGGGTAGTGAGGAGGACACTGGCTCATTCAGATAAAGCACCTAGGACAGTGGCAGGTGCTGTATAAGAATCTGGTTTATTATTAGTATTATTCTCTAGCCCACCCTCTGGTCACCCATCTGGGTATACCGGCCTCCCCCTCCCAGTCCCTCCTGCCGCAGTGTCTCTAACTCTCCTCTCTGCTCCCGGGCAGACCTCTCACACCACATTCTCTCTCCCATCTCCAGAGGAGGGATATTTCTTGGGTCCCTTCCCAGCACGTGTGGAGGGATTTAGGCTGATGAGGACACAGCTTTTCTGGCCCAGCTTAAAGCGAGTAGGCAACACTTCTCTGTCTCCCATGTAATCCGCCCAGTGCAGACTCTACAGACAAAATGCCACTGTGGTGATTCATAGACTCAGGATCCCAGAGAGGGTGCAAAGGAGCCTCTGAGGGTGTCCCTCTGACCTACACCCTCACCCCTTTCTCCCCACCCCCCGGTAGAAAGTGCTAGACCTTCTGTGTAAATCTCAAGGCAGCGAGACTGATCCAGTTTAGCCTGATGTTGAGAAAAATGCCCAAGGACTCCTGGGTCTGGGTCTCCCCAGGCCTGGGGATGAGCCTGTGTGTCCCTTCGCCATCACAGCTGGGCCACCCGGCTCTGAGCCTTTGCTATTTGAGGGATGTTTTGATAACCTCTTACCATGCCTCCGCCTCCTGCAAAGCCCCACCTGATCACCCTGCACTCTGGGCCTCCTCTTATCTCCTCTCTCTAAGCTCCCCATCCATTACTGCACAGGAGTTTTATCTGACCCTCCATGAATGAGATTGATTTCTATGAATAATTGGAATAGCTGGCTGGTGACCCGGTGTTGCTGCCACCAGGATGGTTGGGGCTTCAAAGCTTACACCCAACTCCTTCTCTATTTCCATTCCCGTGACTGCTGTCTGGTCCAGGACACCCAACCTTTGTTTCATCACAGTTCCAGCTTTCTGATTGCTGTCCCTGCCAAGCTGACTGCTCCCCTCCACCCCCATCATCCGCCCAATCCATCCTCTACCAAGCTCGAACCTTCCTAGAGAGAACCCTGCCCTTGGCTTCTCATTCAGGGTCTTCCTGATCCAATCCCCACTTAACTTTTTAACCTCACAGGCAAAGATTCACCCTGTGCTCCCTAAACTCAATCAAAGAAGGCCTCTGCCCAAGCTGTTCCCGCTGGGGGTGTTCATTCTTCAGTCAGTCAACCACTGTTGAGAACCTACCTCGTCCAGGCCTTCCAGGGAGCACCAAGAATGCAGACAGGGATAAGACACGGGCTACTGGGGGGGCAGCTTCACAGGCAGGTCATCTGTAATGGAGTGAAACATGTTCCAGAGAAGCACAGGGTTGAGGGGTGGAGGAATAGGGCTGTGAGAGTCCAGAGGGTCCTAACTCAGCCTGGGGTTAGTAGGGAAGGCTTCTTGGAGGAGGAGGCATAGGGTAGGGTCCTGATAGATTAGAAAGCTGGCCAGATGGGCAATGGAAACTTTACCTGTTAAATGATACTGACCTCTCAAACCAGCCCAATTCAAAGGCTCCTTCCTCTAAGAATTCTTCCTTAATTGGCAAGACCTCCCTGCCCCCCCCCCTCCAGGGCTGGCCCCATGGGCTTGCAGCCTGGGCAGTCACACAGGACCCCACACTTTGAAGAGTACCACAGTTGGTTTAATCTTCTGCTGTCACTGTCTTGAAATTAGTCATAATTTCCATAATTTTTATTTTTTACTAGGCCCCTCCAAATGATGTAGCTGGTCCTGCCTCCCTCAGCTCTCGTCACTTTCAGCCTTGTATTATGTTCTACAAACTAGTGCCTTTTTTCCCTGGAGGGCACTGGCAATCTTGGGGCGGGGGGGGGGGAGGGCTCTGGTTCATCTCTGTCTTCAGTGACCAGCACAGAGGCAGGTCCCCAATGACTATTTTGGTGAATGCAATGAGACCCTGCTGGGACACAGCCCTTCCATCAAAGCCAGGATGCCATCCCATGGGAAGGGGTGTGGTCCAGCCTGAACATACTCCAGGAATTCAGAGAGAGGAGAGATGGCTGTGGCTAGAGGCATCAAAGTGCTCCCCAGAGGACCCTCCACTGCTCTGCTGCCAAATGTCCCTTCTCAGCTTCAACCCTTCCTCATGTCTACTCTCAACTCTTGCTGCAATGATCCCCTCCCCCACCCCATGGACCTCTCTCCAGGCCTCTGGGTGTAGCAGAGAGAAGCTGGGAGGTAGGATGACAGCATCTTAATTTCCCTGCTAATTACAAGTGCTGGGAAGAGGGGTGCTAAATGCCAGATAATTACCCAGGAGGAGACACGCGCCAGACTCCTGGTTGCTCCCAGCCCCAGGAATTTCACTTTAATGGTTTTCTTTTCTTCCTCCTTAAAAAAAAAAAAAAAAAAAGAGAGAGAGAGGTAAAGCCTGGATTTCTCTCTGCTTAGCCTTAGGAGGTAAAGAAAGCAGTGGCTTTCTTAAAGCCCTCTCCTGATCAGGGACTTAGATTCAGACCCTCCGCACTGGGTCTGGGGAGAAGGTATAAGGCTCAGCAACCCTGTTTGTACTTGAGTCGGCCTGAGGTTGTGGAATGGGGTGGGCGGGGGGAGGAGCCGCAGGCCTCCCCTCCCCAGCACCACCAGAGACGTGCACACGGGCACACCCACCACCACCGCCACCGCCACCACCGCCATCACCGCCACCACCGCCACCACCACCACCACCACGGCTCCACTTTTGAGAACAGGAAACCTGAGCTGCTGTCTTGTTCAGGGTTGCAGGGCATGAAGAGACAGGAGGGGTTCCCCGTGGTCCCCTCCGTGGGCTCCATTCCTCATGCCCAGGGCCGGGGGTGGGGGAACAGTGTCACCCAGTTGCTTGGCCACACTCCCATGCCCTGATGCCTGCCAGTTTCAGGCATAGCTTGAAAGGTTCCCAACAGGAAGCTATTAAGTTGATGAGCATTCTTGTGGTCCTGGATTGATATAGCGACGCTCTGTTTCTTAATGCTATTGTAATTTCCATAATAACATTTTCCTCTTCTTAAGTAAACTTGGACCTGAGCCCACAGAACATGGCTGGCTTTGCCTGGGGAACTCAGGACCTGAGATCCTGGAGCGAACACTCCCTGGAAAAGGTGGGACAGGGAAGAGAGAGGCACAGTTGCCTCAGCCCGAGGGGTGGTTCTCAGATGGGCTGGTGGAGATGGGCTGAGCAGGAATCCAGAAAGACCCATACCTCAGCTCTGGGCTTGGCCAGCGCACCTCCATTCTCCTAAATATATTCCTCTAACACAGGGAGGCAGCCTGGGACGTGGTCAAGTGTATAGACTCTAGGTTTCGATAGTACCACTGTATACTGTGTGTGTGATCTTAGGTAAGTCACTTAACCTCTCTGGCCTCAGTTTCTCATCTGAAAAATAGGGATAATAATAGTATATAACATAATGCACCTATTATGTACTATTGAGTAAGATAATATACGGAAAGTGCCTAACAGACATGCATAACACATCTTTAAAAGAAATCTACCCAAACGACCATGTCTCACAGGTAATCTTATAATTTTAAGTTTCTTAGGTTTCAGAGTCAGGGAATTATAAAATCTTAGCATTTTTTAGTCACCGTGTTTAGGAAATCTTAAGATCATGTACTAATGGAATAAAATAATAATTAGTGTGTGGGGTCTTAGATTCACAGAATTCCAGACTATGACACAGAATGATATTCACATCTTAAGGTCTTCAAGGTGAACCTGACACTGGCCATCCAGCATCTGCTCCCACATCTCCATGGCTATGAGTCCACTGCCTTGGAACGTTGCCTCCTGGGACGTTAATACTGAGTACAGATCTGCCTCCATTTTCAGCCCCTATTCGTCCTAGCTCCTCTCTGGGCCACCAGAGTGTGTCTGCTTGCTCCTTCCATGTGAGCCCTGAGAGACAGGGAGAGATGGGGACATCAGGCCTACCCAGTGCCTTCTCTTCCAGCTGCTTTCTCTCAGAACAAGGCCTTCCATTGTGTCACCGGTGTTGCCTTGCTCTAACCAAACCCTGCCACTTAATATCCCAGAGTGAACACCAGGTGAATCTGACCATGGTGGGGCTCAGAGGGACTTCTGTCACCCTCCCTTGTCTTTTAACTTGGTCCAGAACCATGCTCTTTCTGGCAGGTCAGCTTCTCTGCAGCTCAACTCCTAGAGCCCATTTCAGTGAATAGTTATGTGCAGAAGTGTAGAAGGTTAGGAAAGGAGCTTTGAGACTGAATTTCAGAAGTTAAGGACCCAAAAACTAAAGAAGGAAAAGAAAGAAGCGAGATGACTGGCAGTCCTTCCAATGGGAGACTGGCTCAGCCCCCGTCATGAGTAGCATTCGCTGAAGTGATGGCACCTGCAGCAGGCTGGAGAGGCCCCTGTCTTACATACCTTCCAACTGGTGTGCAGAACACCCACAGTTCCCATGATGGTTTCATAATTTCCCCACCCATTTCCTTTTAAAGAAGCACAGTCTGCAGGTGGGAGGCCCATTCGTCCCCGGTGATAGTGTGACTGAGAGTTGAAGGTATTTTCCCAAATATCACTGGCTGGGCATCTTGGTGGGGGGTTGAGAATGATGCGTAAGACTGTATGGGTGTGTCTTGCACAAAGGTGCCTGGCCAAGGGGCAAATTGTGGCTGACACCCAGCTAGTGTTCTGCTCACAAAACACATGCCTTGGCATGGGGCTGCATCCAATTAGAGGAGGAGGTGCCTTTTTCTAATGCACACACAAGTGTCCTAAGGTCTAGCAGCAGGCAGGGGGACGGTGGAGTAGGTGATGAAATAATGATAAACGGAAGCTCAGGGATATAGAAACTGGGAAGGGTGACAAATTTATTTTGCAGTGAGAGGCATTGACTGACTCAAGCCCAACCCCTTTTCTTGAGGAGCTCTAATCTAATGCAGGAAACATCCCAACACACTATTGAGAGGCCATGGGAGCCTGGAGGAAGGTGAGGATGGGGGCTCCAGCCTGGGCCCTGGAGGATGAATAGGAGCGTGTCAAGCAGGAGATGCTGGGAGAGGAGGCCCATGCAGAGTGGCGATGTTGGAGAATGTGAATGCAGTATTGTGATTTATAAGAAAGACGTATTTGCTGATCATGGTTCCTGGCTCACAGCTCCCCAAACCCTTGGAATTTCCTGGGCAATAAGAGTAATGGGAGCATCTTCCATTATAATGTTTTGGTCACTTGTCCTCAGTTCCTGAAATCACTTCAGAGACATAAAGGTGAAATGGAAGTCCTGTCATTCATAACAAGCTCCTTCCCACATAGCTTCTGATGTTAATGAAGTGCCTTTGGAAACCCCCTAAGGATGGGGGCTGGTTGACAGGAACCAATAGTGGAGGACGGGTATTTTCAGTCTTATGCCCTGATTTCCCTGGAAGAGAGAGAGGCTAGAGGTTGAATCATCACCAATAGCCAATGATTTTGTCACTCATGCCTATGTCATGAACATCCATAAAACTCCAAAAGGATGGAGTGTGGAGAGCTCCCAGGTTGGTGAACACATGGAGGTAGGTGCTGGGAGAGAAATGCACCTGGAGGGGGCATTGAAGCTCCACATTCTTTCTCCAGACCTCACCCTACTCATCTCTTCAGCTGGCTGTTGGTTCCTACCTTTTAATATCCTTTGTAATAAACTGGTAATCTAGTGAGTCAGCATGTTTCCTGAATTGTGAACCACTTTAGCAAATCAATTAAATCCAAGGAGGGGGTTGTGGGAACCTCCGATTTATTGCCAGTGGATTGGAAGCACAGGTAACAACCTGGGCTTGGGATTGGCATCTGAAGTTGGGGTAGGGAGCACAATCTTGTGGGACTGAGCCCTCCACCTGTGGAATCTGATGCTGTCTCCAGGTAGACAGTATGAAGTTGAATTTTAGGACCCCAGCTGGTCTCAAAGAATTGCTAGGTGCTGTGAGACCCCCCTCTCCCACCCCTCCACACACATTGGAATTGGGCGTTAGAATCATTTTAGGAATGATTTTCAGCACCCAGCAAAAGACTTAGCATGAAGAAGGCCTTCAACACATATTCGGTGAATAAATGAGTGAGTGAATGAAGGTGAATGGGTGATTGTAGGGGAACTGGAGGGAAGTAAAGTTGGGGAGGTGAGCAGGGCCTGGATTTGGATGGCTCTCTTAGGGTATATGTGAAGATCCTCGAACATTTCTCTTGTTGGTGATGAGGAGCTATTGAGTGACATAATTACACTTGTTAGGATCATTCCTCTGGCAAAGTTGTGGAGGTGGTTCAGAAAAGTAAGACTGGAGCAGAGTACCCACCAGCCACATGTCACTGCTCTGCAGCAGGCCCTGAGCTTGGGCTGGGTGAGTGGGACCAGGCAGATTGGTACAGGGACCTCCAAAGGTTAAGGAAGGCAGAGCTGTATGGACACTGTGCAGCTGGAAAAGGCAGGGGAGGCAGAGGCGTGCCCAGATACCCTCAAGCCTGGCCCTGTGCGTGTGGGCTCTTTGTTCCAGCAAGAGTGTTACCTCCCCAGACCCGAGCCTGAAGGGCAGAATCAGCACCTGGAGTCTCTCCTAGGATGGACATGAGATAACCTTTCTCTCGGTTCCAGAGCCTGGAATCCAGGGACGACCTGAGTTGCCAAATCAGCAGCTTTGGACTTTGCCACCTGCCTCCTCCCTGAGGACCTTCTGCGAAAGCAACATTGTGGCCGCTGGGCTTTGTGGAAGAAGAGCCCGAAGCTCGGATGGGTAAGACTAAGAGTGGTGGAAGGCGGAGGTGGGCACAGGGGTCTGAGAAACAAGCAGAGCCTAAGGGGAGAGGATGCCATTTGACCTCCAGCTCTGCCAAGCACCCTGGCCAGGCCACCACCCCATCCTGCCCAAAGCTGGATGACTCACTGAACATCAGCCCAAGGAAGGGGCACATTCCCTCCTCTGATGGGGACTTGAGGCCAGGGCTGCTTCAGAAGGGGCAGGTGGATGAAAGGTATGTTTAGAAAAAGAGAATCTGAAGCTCATAGAGGGCTGCCTGTCATGTGTCCCTTGAGCGAGGCTGGGGCACCAAGTGTGGGAAGGAGGCAGGCGCTGAGGCCAAGCAGCCCTTATTTCCTGCAGCCTGGCATTCACGACCCTCTGGGATCTTCCTGGCCCATGTCTATGGTCATGTCCCTGAGTTAGCTCCCTCTCACCCCCACTGCTTCCTAGACTCCAGCCCTTTGCTCTTCTTCAACCACCTCCCCCCTCTGCCTCCACCTAGGAGCTCCTCCCCGTTCCCTCCTGCGCACCTTTCGGGCCTGCCTTGGAGTGCCCACGGCCTTCAGCTCAAAGGACCCTGGCTGGCAGCCCTTCCTCTGTGCTGACCCCTCTTCCTGCTTCACCTTCCAGCCTAGAGTCACATTCTTCCCTTCTTCTCTTAGGAAACATTCTGTTCCACCTGACTTAACTATTTGTGTGCATGTGACTGGAGTCAGAGGTCCTGGTTTGAACCCCTGCCCTTAGGAGGGGTGTAAAAGTGGGCATAGCCCTTAACCTCCAAATGCCTCATTCCCTGGTCTCTAAAATAAAGATATGTACATTTGAGACAGGGCATCCATCTGTCCTGGTGTGCCTGGGACAGCTGGGTTTATGCCTATTGTCCCCATGGAATTATTAGTAGTGCCCCCTTATACTCCCAGAAGTGTCTTGGTTTGTATGATAAATTATATGTTCACCTCACTCCTGAAGCTCTTAGGAAGATCAAATTAGATAATCTCATGACATAATCCATGTAAAGTTTCTCAGCAGAGTGCCTGGCATAGACTAAGTATTCATTAAAAATCCACTTGCTATTCCCTTCCTCACAGACTGAGCTCCTTGAGAGAGGAGACATGGTGTCTGGTTCAGTTACAATTACCAGATGAGAATGGCCAATTATCCAAGAATTTAGAGCACAATCCCATCCAGGAAATGCTCAAGTAAGGTTGAGGTTGACTTTGTCTCTCTTCATGACTTGAAAGCCTGTCAGCAACGTTCCGACACCACTTTTTTGGCACCATGCTGTGGCCTGGGAGCAGGGAGAGCCACATTTCCTGTGCACCTACTATGTGCAAAGCTCTTTCTTTCTTTTTAATGTCACTGAATCCTCATATTCATCCAGAGTGGTGGGTCTGAGGCTAAAGGACTGTGGCCATTAAAGGGCAGCTCTGCTTTAAGATGATAAATGGGGCGGGGAGTGGTGAGACATGAAGCTGAGGGGTTTGCAGGGAAGAGATGGCTCAGGGCCTGAGAGGTGTGGGAAAGGAATTTGTGCTGGAAAAGCCTCTGCAGGGTCTTAATCAGCCAGTGATATGGGCAGAGTCCAGTCTGTATTTTAGAAAGATCCCTTTGGCGCTGGTGTGGGGATGAAGTGGGGTGTGGGACCGGATGGTAGATGACTGTAGCTGTAATCCAGGGGGGAGGTAATGAAGGGCAGAGCCAGCAAACTCCAAGTTCAAATGTGCAAAGATGTGTAAGGCAGTGGTTCTCACAGTGCTTAGCACATCCGACTCATGCAGATATTAATATTGATTAATAATGGTATCACTTATTACTAAAACAATAATAGTAAGAATAATGAGAGCATCTATTTATTGAACATCACAACACGTGATGTGAGTGCTTCACCCACATTCTCTCACTTAATCCTATCAGGTGGGTGCTGTGACTAACCCCATTTTACAAATGAGAAAACCGAGGCCTAGGGAATTTGGATGTTTTGCCTAGGGCCACACACAACTGAAAAGAGATGAATTCAGGATTTTAGGGCACCACTGTCCAACTCCAGAGCTTGGGCTCTCATTAAGCCTCCACACCAACTACCTTGGAGGAATTTCTCAGCTGTTCTGGGCACACACATCAGCTGGAGAAGCCCGTGTCTGTTGGCCCTGGAGGAGAGAAGGGGGCAGGTTTATTGTGTATCAGGGTCACTGAGTGAGAAGAGTTCTGATGGAGGTGCCAGTGCAGCCTCTGTCCCCTGAAGTTGCCTTCCACTGATACAAGCTAAGGCTGGCCTGAGGAGGGAGTAGCTGGGGAGTGGGGGAGGGCATCCCAGTCCCCACCCCCTCATTTCCCCAGGTTTTGGCCCCCTGGCACTTCTAGGATCATCTCTCTTCCTCCCAGCTCTGTGCAGTGGAGCCATCCAGCTTCCTCCAGAGACCACCATCTCTCTTCTAATTGGTGGAAAATTGGTTGCTAACTGTCAGGAAATCGCCGATTTTCCATCCATTACTGGGGAGACCAGGGCTGTGTAGCTGTGGGGGCCTCTGGGTGGGAAGCAGATGCTGATTAGGCCTTACAGTTAATGATTAGGTTTGTGGACCTCCTCAGGCAGTCCTCCCAGACTGCTTATTAACTCCCTGCGAAGACCCATTGGGTAGGAGATATTGGTTAAATACAATGCAGAGCCACAAAAGAGTTACTATTCATTAGGTTTTGGTTGTGGGAAGGGAGGAGACTGGGGGGAAAAACTGTAGCCTCAACCCAGGAATGTTAAACAGCCCCATAAGTTGGCAGAGAACTTTATAATTGTTGCTATTAAAATCTATGTATTTATATAGGTGATTTGTTGGAGGAAAGAATTTCGGCATTTGAGGGAGATCCCTGCTATGATCTCACCCAGGATTAAGTTGTTAGGGACTAGATATTAATTAAGGCTGAGGGCCCCAATCCCTTCCTAATTAGCTCATGGAGTATAATTTGCTACTGTTATAATCACCTCAAATTTGCCTGGAGCTTGCCTCCAGATGAATTGGGTGAGCTCTACCCCATTTCATGAGTAGAGGGAAGAGGGGGTCCAGGAGGCCTGGGTTCCACTCACACCCCTGGTCTTGACTAGAAAGGAAGGGGCTTCTCTCTCCAGTTTCCTCACCTGCAATGAGGGAGTAGTTCAGGGAAAGGTGTGGGATGTGTTTGAGAAGCCCTTCTCAACTGGATGTTCTGTGACCGGTAGTGTTGGTAAAAACTCACCACTGGCATGAGGTTGGGGATATATTGATGCCCAGCTTCTTCTGCGTTCTTCACAACCCAAGAAATTCAAAGGCCTTACCTAAGGGTAAACAGTGGGTTCTCCTATGGGGCCCAAACTTCAGTTGTCGACAGGGTTCTCTTCTGAAGGTCAGGAAATGAGGTCATTTGTCATCTCAATGACAGGCAGAAGTACTCACCCAGGTGGACCCCTGAGTTGTCTGAGCAGTCCATCTCTGTTCGCTGAGCACTATGGGTTCATGCTGTCTCTGCTCTAGAAATTCCTCCCTTTTGCTGCTCTTCACTTACCTGGCAAACTCCTATGCATCCTTTAGCACCCAATTCAAATGTTCCTTTTTTGTTAAGCCTTTCCTAATTGTCCCAGGAAGGGCTAGTTAGGCCCTTCTCTAAACTACTTATCTTGAATCCTCTATTCAGACTTTTAGCTAATCTTGCCTTCCATGATGATTGTTTATGCCTTGGTCTCATCTATCTGGCTGTGAACTTCTGGAGAGCAGGGCCAAATCATGTCTGATTCAACTTGAAATCTGCAGAGCTCATCTCGTAGTAGATATCAAAGTTGGTTGAGCTTGCTTTATGTTTTTGGCTTGTGCAGCCTTTGAGAAAGGGCTCCCAGTCCTTTGCCTCTGGTATGATGAGGAAAATGGGCTTTGAGAGCAGGTGGTGCCCTGGTCCTTGGATGGTCTCTAGGTCCGTGAGGTGTGGACCTTGTTCTCAGCCCTGATATAGGCATTTAAGAGGGGGTCCTATGTCTCCACCCTACCCAGGGCTTCTAGGCTTGGAAGGGTCCAGAAACCTGTATCTTCCTTCCCTTCCTCCTGAGATCCCTAACACAAACCTGGGAATACAAATGGGGTTTGGGGGAGGAAGTGAGGCTATATTGCACTAAATTAAATTGGCCATGATGGAACCAACAAAAAAGCCTGAGAAAGGCCCTTCAAACCCAGCCCCCCAGGCAGAGGAGTTTGCCTGTAACTCCCTGGGCTGGGAGCAGAGGATCAAAAGCAAGGGAGGTGCTGCTGACTGGAAATATAAACAGGTTCGAGAAGGGTTTAAAGAAATTCCCAGATGACAGATCCCTCACAGGTAACAGGTCATTAATAACCATGAAAGATAATGATGATAATAATAGTAATTAATAATAATACCTCCAAGAAAACTTTTATATATATATATATTTTTTAAAGGTGACTTTTTTTTTTTTTAATATATCTTTATTGATTTCAGAGAGAGGGAGAGAGAGATAGAAACATCAATTGATTGGCTGCAGCCCACAACTCGGGCATGTGCCCTGACTGGGAATTGAACCCCAATCTCCTGGATCCTAGGTCGATGCTCAACTGCTGAGCCACACCCCACTGGGCACTTCTATATTTTTAAAAATATTTTTTTTCCTTGCCACTATCGCCTTCAATACTGTCCACCCATTTGCGGGAGGCTGTAAATGCTCAGAAAGGTGGAGGAACTTGCCTGAGGCCACACATTGTTCGGGGTGGAGCCCACACTAGGTGCAAGAGGGTTCCTTACTTCAGAGAAAGTGTGGGAGGTGTCCTGAGCCTAGGGCCCCATTTCTGCCTCTGCGCCCCCTTATCAGTCCTGCGCCATCATATTGCTTTGGTAAGCTCTTCATTCGAAGGTGTGGCCGGGGTCCTGGTCCTGCTCGGTCAGTGCTCGGCCTCTTGACATTGAACATGAGTCCTCCTCTCGCCTCAGTTTCCCCATTTGTACAAAGTGGTGGTTGGATGTTCTGGGAAGGTAACCTCTTGGATCCACTGTTTCCTCTCTGTAAAGTGGGGCGGTAGGAGTGTCTGTCACAATGCATGTAACATGCTTAGCCACCTGCTGGCGCAAATATGAGTTTGGGGCAATGCCGACGAAAGCAGCCCCCCTGGGTGAGACACTCCAGGCTGATGCAGAACAGGCTGAGGGGCTATGTGTTGTCTGCTGTCTGTCTGCTGTTCCACTGCTTAAAGGGTTTTCCACTGGGAATCTTTCTCGAGTTTCATGGACTCTTTGCAATGGTTCCTTAGAAAGTTATTGGTGATCTGTGGTATCTTGCTAGAATCCTGAAGAGGCTATTTTACAAGTGGAGGGGGGCTTTGGAAATTTTTTAAATTTACCAGATGTGCTCACATCTGCAATGAGTGAGGATTTGTGTTCTGAAGCCAGTTTCTCTTATTTTATCCTTGCATTACCCTGTTCTCTGGAGCACTTGTTCTCAAGTGAAAATCATGGTTCCCCTTGGGGAATGAAAGGGATCAGTGCTGCCACCTATAGACAGAAAAGTGATTAGATTTATTTATTGAAGAGCCTGTTTAAGAGCAGTAGAAAAAGAGAATTAATTGTCAAACCCAACTGCTTCCCTCATTTTATTACCCTCATATTTAAACATCTATCATTGTTCATCACTACTGCCTTCAGATGTCCCACCTTAGTAGAAATTTCTGGTTGTGAAGCAGGATGCATATGGTGCCATTTCCATTTGGGACCATGACTGGAGCCCAGCTCCATCACGCTGCCTCATATAGGGTACAAAATGATTAGGTATCTGTTCATTAATTGGTCTTTATACATTATGAAATTGCTTTGGTATTGGGTCAACATTTGTGAGGGTCCTGTGCAAAGTTTTGTTTTAGCAGATCCCATTGAGATGGCATGAGTCAAAGGGAGGTACCAGGAATTGGCCAAATGGGGAATTTTTGCTTCTGTGGACCAGTGGGCTTAGAGGACCTTCCTCCAGATACAACTTGGGCCAGTGTCTAGATTGCAAAAAGGACATATTCTAGGGCCAGAGATGCAATCTGGCCGGTGGTATGGAGAGCAAGGCTGGGGAGCTATTGGTCCCTGAGCTCCAGGTGTCATGGTGGAGTTGAGATTAGTTGCCAGTTTTCCATGGCCAGGAACTCGCACTGGACAACCTACATGTACAGAGCTAACAGAGACTGGGAAAAGCAAACATCTATGGACTATTCTCAGGGGAACATTTGCTATAGTATCACAAAGGACCCAAAGGAACGTTCTCTGGTATCAAAGGAGGAAACGGAAGTTCAGAATGGGAAAGTGCCTTTTCGGGCCCCCCAGCAGGTGGGGAGAAAAGCCAGGGCTAGAACATGGCCCTCCTGACTCCTCGCAGGAGGCTCTCTGGGAAGACTTTCATGGTAGGTGACCTCCTGCAACAGGACCTTGCTCCCTACCCAGAGCTCCCTTTCCCTGAGGGCTACGGAGATGGAGCTTAATCTTTAATGAACTGGCTTTCAGTTTAACTTTCCCCTTGGCAATGATTAATACCCAGTGACCCTGTCTGGCATCTGGTGATCCTGACCACGACTGACCCATGAGAGTGTTGGTGGCCTCCAGGCCCAGGTGTGGGCTCATATGTAGCTGGATGAAGTTTGAGGGGAGCTGGAATGTTCTCCTGCCTAAAAGAATCTCTTCTGTTCTGTGCCTGGAATTCTTTCATTAGATATCACTCCTCCGAAGTAGGACACCACAAAAGCCCCTGGTCAGGGTAGCTAAGAATAGAAGGGTCTTTCAAATCCTCATTTGTTGGTTTTGGTGTCCAGAAACTCAGAGGAATGGTAGGATTCATACATTTTAGTAAAGGCTAACAGTCTCTTGTGGCATCGTTGGATCCATAGCACAGTCAGACCCTAAGCTTCTCACGGGCAAGGACGGGGTCTAGAGAGCAGAGCCGTGTGGGGAGAGACCCTGAGGTTGGGAGCTGGAGAGACCTCGGTGCAAAGTCTAGCTGAGCGTCCCGAGCAGGAGCACGTGGGTAAGAGCCTTTCAGCCTCGGTTTGGTTGTCTACCAAGTGGAGAACACAACGCCTCCAGACTCTTGAAGATGGGGGAGACAGTACATGTACAGCATCTGGACTAGAGGAGGCACCGACTAGATGGTGTTTTTTCATCCAGTGTTCTCCCTTCTCTGACTCACCTTAGCTGACTCTCTGCAGAGAGGTAGAGAAGATTCCAGGTTCATCTGAGAAGGCGGCTTTTCTAACATGTTCTGGGATGCTTACCAGGACCGGTTCTCTCTCCCCGTGAGACCGATAGTTAGCCAGGCACCAGGGCTCCACCCTTTCCTGCTCCTCGAGGCTCTGGAACCAGTGAGCAGGGCAGGGTCTGCTTCCCTCTACCTGCCTCCCTCTCCTGATGACTGTAAGCACTGTGAGCTGAGAAAGCGCCTCGGTCCGAGTCCCTCACAGCCTCTTGCCTCTGTGTCGCATCTCAGCACCAGCTGGCACCAGCCCTGGGCTTGCTCGGCAGCAGCTCCCTCCCAAGTCCTGGTCTGGGGCTCTGAGCCCACTGCCACTTTCCTGGGATCACTGAGATGAAGTCCTGTGTGCAGGCAGGAAAGTGGCTCCTGGGACCTTCCCAGGGAGGATCGGTTGAGAGGCTGGGTTGGGGGCCAGGCAGGCCGAAGCAGGGAACCATGGAGCCCCCAGCGGAAGCCATGGCTCCTTTTCTGTTTTGGTTTTGCCTTTACGGGCTTTTCATTTCAGAAGTTAATCTAGTTAATGCCAACGATGTCATTTCGGCAAGCCAGCAATTTCCTTTTGCCCTTTATTTAATGAGCTCCTGCCCCCACTCCAATCTCTATAATAAAAGGCATGCAGGTGGGTAATTACAGAGGTGTAAAATAGGGGTGCTGGGCCATGGCCAGCTGAGCATTCTGGAGCATCCGTTGGGGAGGATTTTGGGGAACTACCCCGCCCCACTGTTCAGTTCCAGGTAGGGATATTGGAGCTTAGAGAGGATGAGGAGTTTGTACAAGGCCACATAGCAGGGAGAAGGCAGGATCAGAACAGGAATCCAGATCCTTAACCCTCAGCTGGGGTCCTTTCTACTACTCAGTGCCAATTCAAAATCCTCACCTGTATCCTGTAGAGCGTGCCATAGGAGCTCCCACCTGCCAGCCAGCCAGCCGCCAGGTACTCCATAGATACTTATTGAGCACCTACTACATGCAGGCACTGTAAATACAGGAAGGACCAAGACTGTCACAGTCCTGTCCTCATAGAGTTTGTTACCTCCAGTTATGTTCTCACACTCAACCTGCTGGAGGCACACCATGTGGACAGGCGATTTCAGTATGGCATGGCAAGTACTACGTTTCTTTTAAGCCCTGGACCCCTAATTCTGCCCACGGGGCTGGAGAGAACTTTTCAGAGGCAAGAATAAGGCATTGTGATGAGTCTTGAACCACAGGGAAAAGTTTGAGAAAGGGGGTATGCTAGCATATAAGACATTTTAAAAAGAATCTGGAAGGATATTTACCCAAATGTTGACGGTGTTTTTCTCCGGGGAATGAGATTTGCAGGGCAGTGAGTGAGAAGGGATAGAGGACAAATCTTTACTTTCTACTTCCACCTTTGTTGTTATTTGAATTAGAGTGTGTCTGTATTCAAATTTTAATTTAAAGATACTGCTATTTGGGGAAAAAATTATATAGGGTATTTAAGGAACATCAAGTGGCTCTGTGTGACAAGTGCAGAGTGTTGGAGGGAGAGAAGGAGAAAATGAGGCTGTGGAGGTCTGCTGGGGTCAGTGTCAGAAGATTCTGGGATCCGGGGCTAAGGAGCTTGGATTTTACCCATAGGGGTCTGTTGAGGCGAGAGCAGAGGACACGGTCACACAGCCTAGCAGTGCCTGTCACACGTTAGATGCTCAATTAATGCACACCTGGTGTTGACTCGATGGGGACCGCGTCATCTAAGGTCTGAAGCGGAGGGCTGCGAAGGTGCGCTGCTTTACCACCGCTCGGGGGCGGGACTGGGCAGTGGGGAGCCACTGTGGGAAAATGTGTGCCTGCCGAAGTGGCTGAAGGGTATGGGGAATCCCTATGAAGAGAGAAAGAAACGCTGTGGTTTCTTCTCAGACCAGAGCAGCTTGTAATGGGTCCAGGCTGGTGGACTTGGGCATAAGTTCACAACTGTGGGGAGTACTTTGTACATAAGAAAGTTCGCAGAACATAGGCTTTTCCAGACCACACTAGAGTTTTGGTATCCTTTGTGGCTGCAAACCAATCGAAGCCGGTCACCAGCGCTTTTGCCCCCAGATGCATCCACTTTAATCCCTCTTTTCTTCAGTACAACGCCAACACCACAGCGGGAGGGAGCCTCCAAAAATGCAGTTCTGACCAGGCCGCCTCTTTGCTCGAATCCTTCACAGTAAGGTCAGTCCCCTCCCTGTGGCTTAGGAGGACTTTTAGACCTGTTCCTGTTGATTTCTCCAACCTCCTCTCCTCTGGTTTCCTACTCAGACCCTACTCTGCAGCCAGCTCCATTGCTCCCAGTTAACTGGGTTACTACACGCCTCTCTCTCTTCACCTAGGTCACCTCTTCCCTTCCCTGGGGATGATCCCGCCCTCACACCCCCCCTTCTACCCCTCATTTGCCTGACTGACACCTAGCCCTCCTTTAGGTTTCACTTTTGAGTCAGCTTCCCTCTGAAGCCTTTTCTGATCGCAGCTCCACTCCCACCTGTTCTTCACTCCCCGGGGTGGATTTGGTCATGCCCTCCCTGGGGCCTTGTGCCAAAGGGCTCTGTACTATTAAATAGATTTACTATCAAATCACCATGGCACCTCACTGAACTTAGCATTCAAATATTTACCTCTCTCATGCCCTATTCCCCACTGCCCCCTCTTGCCTGGCTATAAGCTCCTTAATGTTGGGGACTATTTTCTGCTCTTGTTAGCACCTGGCATGGAGGCTGGAACATACTAGGTATTCAGCAAGTATTTGCTGGACCAAAGCGTGAATGAGTAGCAGGCACCTCTGTAATATTGTCTCTTATAAAATAGGAAATCAAATCACACTCCTGCCTTCCCTCGCCTTGAGGAGCCAGGAGGACCTAAACATCCCTGTGAGAAATGGCCTCCTTCGTTAGAAAGATGCCAGGCAGGGAAGCAGGGGACCTGAGTTCTAATCCTAGTCCCTCTGCCCTCGGATGATCCCCTGCCCTTCTCTGGGCCTCAATTTCCCCACGCGTACAGGGAGGATAGTAATCCTAGTATCACTTTCCCATGGAAATGTCATGAAGCTCCAAGATGAGACCCAAACCACTTCCTATATAAACTCCAGGCAGGATTGAAGTGTCAGCTGGGAAAACGTGGTTGCCTGCCAAGCAGCCAGGCCCAGGCTTTTTGGGGGGAGCTGGGGGGGCACTTCCACTGCTGATGGGGACCTGCTCAGAGACTCTCTCTCCCCTCTTTGAGCTCACTCATGTTGTGGGGCTCAGAGAATGTTAATTATTAGGCCCCAGCCCACCCGGAGAGCCTCAGATGAAAGCAAGCTCAGAGTGTAAAGTCTAATCGATGCCCTGTGCCTGGCGTCAGGGCCTCGGCTCCCTCTGTCTGGAGATGGATCATTAATCCAGACACTCCGACCTGGAACACTGGGCCCAGGAAGTCCTGAAACATTCCTGACCACCCACGGCTCAGACCGGCAGCCCCACGAGGCAGCCAGCCTGCTGCCGCTGAGTCTCACAATTTTACAATCTCCAAGTTAGATGAGACACAGAGAGCAGCTAGTCCCAACTCCCACCCGGGGCAGAAATCCAGGCTCCGTGTGCACGCTCCCCTCCACAGATTGCCCAGAGCGGTGCACCTTAGTGAACAGCCTTGGCCTTGGCGGGGATGGATCTGTGCTGCGCGACTTTGGGCCTTGCTCTTCCCTTCTGTAAAAGTGGGATAAAGTTATCTAACTTGCAGGACTGATGTTAGGAAAAAGTTTTAGTTTGAGATTTGTGAATGATATTCACATGTGAGCTCTCGTTATCTTTGTTAACAGTGTGAGCTCCTGTCCCCGGGGAGCTAGTCATTCTTTATCTTGAGTCTTCTTCCATTGACAAGGGGTTGCTTCTCTGTTTAAAAACTTATATATCCCTGGGGTCTTAAGTAGAAAATCAGGACCCCCTGGCCTCATACCCAAGGCCCGTCTGCCTGTAGCCACCACCTCCCAGAGGTATCTCCTGCGTCTCCCCTCCTATCCACTGCCTCCCAGGTACAGAAAACTGACTGATACCCACTGAGCTTGGGACGTCTGAGTTCCTCACCCCATTTCTCTTGGTGAATTTCCACTCGGCTTTCAAGGCCCTGCTTAACTGTCCCATCTCCTGAGAAGCCTCCCGATTCCCTAGGACAAACCTCTGGTGAGGTTGGTTGCTACTTCCACTGGTTTCATGTTGGACTCCCGCTACCACAGACGATGGTAGATAGTTTGAGTTTTAGTTATTTTTCTTCTTAAATGAAGAAGGAATATTAAAATGCATCTTCCTGGGAGGACTGGCCTTGCTATGGTTCATTACAACAACACTGGTCATTGGTTCCTCAGCATAATGTGTTTTCAACAGCTGAGCACCTGGGTTCTAGAAGAAATGTCTCTAGAATCAAACAGACATGGGTCTGAATCTATACTCAACCACTTCACAGCTGCATAGTGGGGATGTTATTACATCTTCCTCAGTCTGTTTCTTTCTTTGAACCTCAGGGACGTTAACAAAGCCTGCCTCTTAGGGTTCTTGTGAAGATGATAAGTGATTGCTGCACTGAATAGTAGAGCGTCTCACTGACTCAGGACTGTTAGTCTTACTCTCTGGGCCCCAGCTCAGCCTCTCCCTGGCTCTCCTTGTTTCCTTGTTTGTAATCAAACATGATTCTATCAGAATTTTGCAAGCTGTGATCCTTGGTCACAGGGCTGCATCGTATAGGGTGTGGACTTCCAGGTGGAGGTCATTCTTGACCACACAGACCCATTCTTATTGATTTCATAGATGGTCTAAGGTGTCTTAGATGGTTTCAAATGGCCCTTCTGGCTCTGACCTCCTATGATGCCTTGATCCTGGTAGTGAGGCAGGTGACAGAGGGAGAGCTGTGTCAAGGGGATGAGGTAGGAGATGCTGAGGCTGGCCGGGTCATGTTCTTGGCCCTGCTCTGAGCATCCCAGATACCTGGGGCTGGTGGAGAGAGCGGGGCTTTGTCTGCCTTTTGCACGTCCCCTCGTTCATGCTTTGCACAGGGTTCAGCCACCTATTAGGTGTTAAATGAGTCTGCTGAATGGAGAAAAGGAGAATCCACAATGAATGGTCCTCAGACCAGGTAAACTGACGTGATGCCAGGCCCAGCCACCGCTGCCTGCCCTGATTACTCCTTTGAAGAAATATCCATTGGTTGTGCTCGCCCAGCCTAGAAGGTTTCTATATTCCAAATACTCAATGGCCACCGCAGCTACCACATCGCACCTTCAGGCTGGGATATGGAAGCTTGCTAGAGAAGGGTGGGTCTGAAGAGAAAGGAAGGCTCAGGGAAACTGAAGTAGGCAGGAGGTGCCGAAACATCACCCAGTTTCTCAGAGAAGAACGCAGGAGCCCCTTAGAGGCAATGAAAAAACTCGGAGTTCCTGAACCTTTGTCTTCTGTCTCTATCTGTGACTTTGTTACTTTGGGTGGTTCTTCAAAAGGAGCAGCTGTAAACTCTGAAATGGAGAAAGGCTCGTGAGATCAGTCACTGACATGGAGTGGGGAGCTGGGGCGGCTGAAACTCCTCGCAGGGGGAGCCCAAAATGATCATGGACAAGGTCAGAATTACAGAACTGAAGAGGGGAGGCAGGCAGAGGTCCTGGGGTTTCTGGGTAGGAAGAAACATAAGGGTCCATTTGGGGATAAGATGAGCCTTGTGGACCACTCTCCCCACTAATTGTGAGCTCTTAGAGGACTAAGGCTCAGTGTGGCTTAAAGCACAAGAAGGGGGCACTTTGCTGTCCCCGGGTGCTCAGCATCAAGCTTTGCAAATATTGGATGCATGGTACACAACTGCTGGAACTCAATTTCCTTCTTCTATTTTATTCTTTTATTTTTAGCTCAGATCTTTCTCCTCCAGATGGAGTTCTCCCATCTGGTTGTAGAAACTGGATCAGTGGAAAGAGAAACTCTAGGATGTTGGAATTTCAGGAACGTTTCCAGGGTGCCAAGAAAAATAGCTCTGTGATGAGCCAGTGGCATCATGATGGCAGATCTGGAAAATAGATCTGATTCTGTCTGAGTCCCAATCTCATAGGATCACAAAGACATTGAGGTCATCGGGTGTATTCCATAGTGCTGCACATGGACAATCTGAGGCCCTGGGAGGGGCAGAATTAGCTGGTGGCAGAGACTGGAACAGAACCAAGAGCTACAGCCATTAACCTCACTCCATTCAGATGCCAGGCCCCCGCCGCCAGGCCCTTCTAAGAACAGTCTGACATGTGTAGCTTCTCCTTATCAGCAGGAAGAAAAGATGACAGTGCAGTCTTTCCTGGCCAAACATCCATCGGGACCCACATAAATATTTTCCCAGCATCTGTATGGCCAGCATCTAGTTTGGCTATGTGCCAGGGGACAGTAAATAATTCAGATGACTAGTTGCTTCCTGACACTTTCTTGGGTGTGTTTTCTGACGACTGTGTTCTTTGGAGCGGATGTTGGGGAGACCTTGATGAAGGCAGTGAGCCAAGCTCTTACTGGACTCTCTGCTGGCATTTCTGGTCAGGAAGGAAGTACCCATGGTGTCTTGATGTCAACGCACTTGGGGCAAGAGATTACTTTCACTCCATTTGAAAGGCCTTTCAAGTGAAGCCAGGAATTCATTTCAGGGATTAAGATAGAGTGAGCTTAGAGACTCTGGGACCAAAAAGTCAGAAAAAATCAGTTTGAGTGTAGTAAACTGGGTAGGCTTGACCAAAGGCATGGTAGGGTCTTGGCAGCTGAGCTGCTGGGTAAGGTAAGGAGAGTGTTGGAGCTGGTATGGCCTCAGGTCATCAAAATAACCAGTCTTGGTGCTCAAAGTTCAGGAGAGGTGGGGTGTTTGGTCCCCATCTGTGGTGATGCCCCATCCAGGACCTCTGACGGGGGCCAGCAGTGGGAATTGCAAGGAAGTATTTGGAGGCCTGGAAGGTCAGGTTTTGGGTGTCCTGCCTGGTTTATAGCAGGACTTCAGTCAGCTATTTGAGGACATGGGAATGGAGGTGAGGGCAGGAAATATCTAAAAGAGAGGCGAGGTCAGAGAGTCTCAGAGCAGATAAACCTGATGCCAGGCTTAGGAAAACAAGACAAATTCTAGATTTCACCCTCTGGTGGGAGGGTTCACTATCCTGTCTGCACGGGACAGGATGGTGTCAATGAGGGTGCAGGTCTGAGTGTAGTGTAGAGGCTCTCAGTACCTCACTTGTTTAGGGTGAGGAAGCCAGGCTGACACTGAAGCAAAGGCCCAGGGGCTCTGTCACTTAAGGAAGAGCACACTGTGTCTCTCATGGGAAGGGTGTAGAATCCCAGGCTGCTGAAATAACCCATGGATGGTCTTGCCTGAGCTGCACAATGAGATCATTGGGGCCATGCGTCCCATGTGCCCTGACTCCCAGCTCATAGTCCCAAGTGGTTGTCCTTGGACCCAGTGGAGATCACAATTGCTCTTTCTCAATGAAGGCAAGGAATGAGCTTCAGAGGCCCCAGCTGAATTCCTTTATGTGGTTCTTGAAGTGGGACTCTTCAGTCCCTAGCATGGGCCTGTCATCTAGGCCTTTGATAAATTTTTTGAACTGGCCTACATTCTAAGCTTGTATGTTCTCGATTCATCCTAAGCTATGTTGCAAACACATTTGTTTCGATTCTGAAAGGAAATGCAAGATGGTTGAAAGACTGTAGGCATTGGAATCAGATGACTTGGGTTCAGGTACAGGATGAACCAACTGTGTACTGTTGGAAAAAGTACTTAACACCTCTGAGTCTCATTTTCCTCCTCTAAAAGATGGAGAAATGGTCGTTGGAAGGCTGAAATAAAGTAATGAGCATCAAGTGCCAAGCCCCTTCCTGGAACAAAGTAGATGTTCAATAAATGATTATTGACTTATTGCTTAATTGGAAGCAACTGAGACCTGAGTTCTGGTCTTGGATCTGCCAAGTTAGGCAGCGAGTCCTTGGGCAGTTACCTCTCCACTTAAAGGCATAGTTGTCTCATCAGGAGCATGGAGAAAATAATGCCCGCCTCATGGGGCTGTTATGAGGTTTTAATGAGATGCTTGTATAAACTTCCAGGCTCCTACTAGTTCCCAGGTTGAGGGGAAAATGCCTCATCATGTAAATGATTAGATTCCAAAGGATGCAAAGGCCTTTGATTCTAGGCTAGATCCATTCTTCAGCCTTTTCACCCGGCCCTGATCCAGGCCCCGTCCCCCTCACCTGGGAGGTTACACCTGCCTCTGTATGGATCTCTCCCAGCCGTGCCTCTTTCTTCCACTGATCTTCTCCACTCTACTTTCCTGCTCAGATCCACCCAGGTCCTCAAAGTGGGTTTCGCTCTGTCTCAGTACTCAGGGCCCTCCACACTCTGGCCTGGCCTACCTTTCTACTCTGTCCCCCGATTCTTCCCCACAGCCCCTTGGATAACTTACATTTGCATTTGCACACACCTTCGTTAGGAAAAGACCGCTGGGCTCATGATCAGCAGATGTATATTCTGGGCCTTGTTTGGCTGTCGGCTGGCCTTCTACACACTGCTTCCTTTCTCTGGGCCTCCGGTTCTCTATCTGAAATGTCAAGACTGGATAAAATATCTCTGAGCCTTTTAAGACTTAAGGCATTTTAACAAAATTTGATGTCCTTTCAGGTGGTTAAAGAGTTCTTTCTCTCTCTCACCAAACACACATAACACACAAAGTCACAGATCCCCAAACACTATAGCAGATTCTCACATAAGTACACACTCCCTTGTATGCATGGACATGTGTTTTCAAACTCACACAACGCACCCTGACATATACACTTAAATCCTCCCTCCCGCACTCTAGGACTCACACTTGCTTAAACACACTCTCACACACTTGCAGAGTCTAGTCTCTCTTGTTCATTACTGAATCCCAGCATTTAACCTACAACCCCCCCCAACACTGACGCAGGATTCACACACACTGCACCATATGCACAAGCAATCAATGTGCACACCCGAGGACAAGGTGCGTGCTGAACTGCATTAGACACGCCCAGCACACTCACTCCCTCCCACATTCCCACACCATAGATCTTCAGGGTTCCTTCCAGGAGCTCAGCTAAGGGAGATCCTTTGCTTACCTGTCACCCTGAAGGCTCCCTTATTGGTGTCAGGTTTGACTCCAGGGACACCCATGGACCGCAGTCCAGGTGTCAGAGATACTTTGTAGTTTTCTATGTGGACAGTGCTTTGTAGAAGTCAAATCACTTTATCAATGATATCGATTCTTTCAGCAGAGGAGACAGAGACCTGGGAGGGGGGCCATCTGCCCACGGTCAGAAAGTTAGCTAGTAAGTGAATCAGCCACCGCAAAGCTCGATGCCCTGTCCAGGACTCTCTCCATTGACTCTCCCAGTGACTGTTTTAAGAGGATTATTTATTCTTTAGTTGTTTTTCCCTCTAATTTATTTCTTTCTTTATCTTTTCTTTTTATCCCCAGTTTCCGCCTGCAAAGACTTGGGTTTCAGCAGGGAGTGATGGAGGCCAAGTTCACTGTCAGAAGGAAAATCTGAAAGTACTTTCCCCAGCCAAGGTTCCTGCCAAATGTAATGAGGACTTACCACACCTGCATGCACCACCTTCATAAAGAACCAAGTTGCAAAAGGAAAGAAAACAACCCCTTAATAAAGTTAATATCTAATTTAGAGAACAGAGTGAAGCCCCTGGCCATATAATTTGCCAACTAATTAAAAAATAATTTGCACCATTTAATCATTTTTAAAACTTTGCCTCACTTTTTGTTCCTTGGAAGAAACTGGTAAAGTTGTTCCTTTGGGATGACTGGTGAGTTTGTGGGTCAGTCTGGACTGGTTCTTTCCCACTGTGGGACAGCTGGGGACTCCGTGTGGGGCTCTGAGGACCCAGACCTGACCACAGCCTTGCTGGCACCTCTCTTTCCTGACTCCAGCAACTCCCAGTGATAAGGCTGAGTGACAAGACCACTAACTTTGGAGTTGGACTGACTTGTTTAAATACTCACTCTGTCCCTTAGTGGCCATATGACTTTGGACGAGTCATTTAACCTCATTGGTCTCAGTTTTCTCATCTTTGCAAAGGCTATTGGTACTTCTGCCTTGGCAGGTGATTGTGAGAATCAAGAGCAACATACATAAGGAACCTGACACATAGTAGGTACTTGAGAAATGGTAGGTAATCAGACTAGCCAACCCCGCACTTGACTCCATTCCGTCTTAGATTTCTAGGAGGAGGTTGTATGGAGTGAAGAGGGAAAGAAGAGGGCCAGGTTCCATATCCAGCTCTGCAATGGACTTGGGAAATTCCAACCCTCTCTGGGTCTCTGTCACCCCATCTGGACACCCCTAAGAGGCTCCCAGCGCTGTGAACTCTGTGCTCACCAAGGGTTAAGACTGAATCTTCTCCTATTTCTACCTCTGGAATGGAGCATGGTCAGATACACAGTGGCTGTTCGAAGATACTTTAGCTGACTGACCTTGTCTGCTGCTGGTCACTCAGTCCCAGAGAAATGGTGGAAGCCAGCTCAGGCATACCCAAGTCTAGCCGTGTCCAAGGATGACACATATCATGTCATGTAACTGTTACATTGAGTAAAAGAGACTCACGGGGCATAATCAAGAAACAGCTTTCTCCAGTTACTCAGCAGGGCTGATCCCTTCCAACCTGTTTAATGAAACTGGAACTTGTTCAATGACTCTTCTGTTTTCTCTTAGGTAATAAGTTCCCCATTTATTTGAACTCAGAAAATACTGTTTCTGTTCAATAATTAACATGTCTTGTCCACTGTACTATTCTTACTACTATTAACAATAATAGTAGTAATAAATGTCAAACTTCATTTAAAGGTAATGCTTTTGTTTTGTTTTTGTCACTACCCACTGGAACCTGGGACTGCTGCTGGCCAGGCTCCTGCAGTGAGAATGAGGCTCAGCTCCTTTCTTTTTCGGCCCAGAGCATCACTTCTTCTCCACCTTGCTAATCATTGTGGATTTCTGGTCTCTCCATTGCCAGAAACAGAGGGAGGGAGAGAAAGAGAGCAAGACAGCAAAGTTCTTACCTGACTCGTACAGACTTGAAGATCTGGGGTCAATGCTCTCTGAGGTTGGCAGGCATGTAACCTTGATTGTTCTCTCAGGGGGCGTTCTTGTGGGTTCTCTGGAGATAATCCATCTTCCTCCCCGTACAGGCGATCCCCTGATGTGGGTAAATGCATTTCTACTCCAGCTGGCTGCTTCTCACTCCTCCCCAGCCCCTAGGCATCTGCCAGCACCACCAGCCTCTCTCTGCGGAGGTCATGCCTCTCTCTACATAGTCTTCTGAGAGGGTCTGCGACGGCCTAGACCATCTCCCTCTCATGTGGTCCAGATCTGGTTCAGAGAAAACACTTCTGTATCCTCTGCTTGGTAAACTCTGAGAATATGGTTGCCCCAGAGCAGCACCCTCCCTTTATTCTGCCGGTAGAAGAGCTAGCTGGTCAGCCAGCCTCTTGCTTTTAGATTTAGCAGTGGGAGTCAGATTCCCAGTCCAGTGTATCCCCCAAATATAGGAAAATACCAGGCTTTCCAGCTAACCCATTAAGATCACTTTTCCTGGGCTTGAGTTAAGGGAGGGAGTAGGCTAAGATGTACAATGTACTCACAACTCTTTCCAGAAACCCCCTATCTAATCCTGGCTCTGTTCTTGGCCTCTCCCACCTCTTTTATATGCCAGAGGTGGGTGGTCAGCAAAGAACCACAAAGCAGTTTTCAACACCACCTTTTTCAGCCCTCGCCTGGTGGTCTTGCATTTTACTTGGGGATGTGTTATCCATTATCTTAAGGCCTCCCATGAAGTCTGAACTAACGCAGTTAAATTTTAAGATTCTCTTTCCAGTGAAGAATTTTTTCTCAAGGCAAAACTTTGAGGTAGATATTGCTATCTCCATTTCAGAGATGATCAAACAAGTTCAGAAAGGCTGAGACACTAACTCAGAGGCATACAGCAAGTTGGGATCAAAAACCAGGTTAACGAGATTTCAAGACCTGAAGACTGAGGCTTTACCTCTGTCACAGCTAGGGGACAGCGTAAGGTGTGAGAACCCGTCACGCAGTCAGCAAGAATGGGAGCTCGGACACCAGCATCACAGCCCAGGTGGCTGCCAGCTACTTATTTATCCCAAGACATGTCCGTACCCGTGCACTCTTTTGATGCGAAGCCATCCAGTTCAAAACCCTTCCCGATGCCCGGGGAATTGCTCTGGGAGAGCTTTGCCAGCCGACAGTTTCCCTTGTGCTTCACCCCAACATGGGTCGCCCCTTCCCGGATTCTCTCCAACATTTAAATTTATTCTTTCTTTTTCTTTTTCTTAGTCCTTCTGATTATTATATTGGAGAGAGAGCTCCATTAACATAATCTTTATCATTGCCACCACAACATATTTAAAAAGTGTTGATTAGCATCTTGACTCTCCATCTTAGGCGCAGCAGTTCTTGGTCAATGCTGATGCTCGGTAGGTGTTAGTTGAATTAACTGGCTGGCCGAGCGGTTCATTTGCAAGCGGGTTAGGGCTTCAGGGAAAATGAAGAGAAGGGGAGAATGTGTATCTAAAGGGGCTGTCACATCCTCCGGCGAGGGCGAGGGCGAGGGCGAGGGCGAGGGCGAGGGCGAGGGCGAGGGCGAGGGCGAGGGCGAGGGCGAGGGCGAGGGCGAGGGCGAGGGCGAGGGCGAGGGCGAGGGCGAGGGCGAGGGCGAGGGCGAGGGCGAGGGCGAGGGCGAGGGCGAGGGCGAGGGCGAGGGCGAGGGCGAGTTCTCGCCTCTGCGTCCTGACTCCCTGGCATGCCCCAGATAAGTCATCCTCTGTCCGCTTTACTTTTCTCCTCTGACCGATGGGGATCCGGGTCCCCATCCTGTGGGCCTCACGGGGAGTGTAAGCTGAACCTCAGAGGAGATCAGAGATGTGAAAAGGAATGAAAAAGTATCCAATGTATGGGTTTGGTCTGGGAAAACAAAGCTTCTGACTCAGCCTGACGGGCCAGGCTGCTCAGCCAGGGGGCTGGGAGGGCCCAGAGAACCACCGTGGCCTTTGTGGGTCTCAAACAGAGGCCTCTGCTTTCTGGGATAAATTATCCACAAGGCAGAGGCGTCAGGGCTGTCTGCTCCCAGTCTGGCCTCCTTGGCCATCTTACTTTATGAGACATGAATTCCCAAGACTCACTAGTCATTTTTAATCTTCATCAGTGTTTATTTTTTCAGTTTTGTCCCCCTTTTTTTCTACTTTAGAGGCTGCTTGGTATTTTATAGGGTTATGGGCCAGGAGGGCAGAATGCAGCTACAAATCTCACAGCTCTCTCTGCCGAGACAGTGGGACACCAGGAGTGAGCCTCAGTCGTCTGAAGCAGAGATGCCCCAAGAAGCCTTAGCCAGGCCGGAGGGGCTGCCTCGGTGCCCTTCCTAGGGAGCGGGATCTGGGGTTCACTCTCCTGCTGGACCCAGGCTTCACAGTGCAGAAGCAAATGGACCGAGTGGCATGCTCCCATGGAGAGGACACCCAGCATGGTGCTGGACTCAGCTCTAGCTCTTCTAGCTGGGTGACACTCACCAAGCTACCGAATGTCTCTTAGCCTTGTGTTCCTCTTTTAAAATGGAAACAATACTTCATAAAGTGATTGTGAGGATCAACTGAAATGACCTACGCCAAGAGGTCTGACACACTGCCGACCAGCATGGAGCTTTCAGCACACATCAGTTCTCCCCTCTTTTTAGTGGTCCATGTTCATGAAGTAATGAGTTTATCACCTGATATTCCTCTAGACACTCTCAAATGTGAGCTCCTTGAGGGCAGGGACTTTGTCTCAGTCACCCCAGCATCTAGTATGGTGCCTGACATACTATCTGTGCTCAATAAATATTGGCTGAATGATGAACGAAACCAAGTTCTCTGTATGACTCCTGTGGGTAGGGAGAAGTTTCCATACAAAAGAACATTGTCACAGGGATGTACAGACATTCGAAGTGAAAGGACTTTAGAACAACATGCCGCTCGAGATTTTCACTGTTGAGAAGAAACCCTTAGGTTCAGGGGGGAGAAAAGGGGTTGCCTAGGATCCACCAGAAGTTATGGGGAGAGCTGGGGCTGGAACCCAGGCCTTCTGATTTCCCACCTGGGGTTCTCTGTAGTACACTCTGCTGTTAGTCAGAACCAAGTAAAAGGCAAAGGTAAGAAAAGGAGAGCTAAGGGAAAGAAAGCATTTCTGCTCAAGTTGAAAAAGAGAGAGAGAGAATACCTCAGGACTGGGACTGACAAGGAAATAAATCCCAAACAGGCCATGTCAAATGACCAACATCCAGAGTGCTCCTGCAGCACCCTGAGAGCCCTACCCTGCCTCTGTGGCTCCCCAGTGCACTTGACCTTTGTGTCCATGTGGGTCACAGGATGAGTCACATTGGTGGGGGTGGGAAAGCTTCAACTTCCACCAGAAGCCAACGCACATTACCTATTTCAACCTGGCTAGCAAGACCTTATGCTTTCCTCATAACCCACACAATGATCTCACTGCTACCTACAGCCACTGCTCTTTCTAATATCATTATTACTACTACAAAAGTTTAATGCTGTATTTTTTTTTAATGCTTACCATGTGCCTGGCACAGTTCTAAGTTGTTTTTCGTGTATTAACTCAGTTAATCCTCATTTGATAAAGGAGGACCATGAGGTTAAATGATCTGCTCATGATCATCCCCTTAGAACAGGGAGAAACCAGACATTGAAACCCAGATGTCTCAGAGGGGGTGACACCTGCCACCATCTGTCCTCATGACTCACTCCGCCTTGCTCCTGCTGTCCATTTAGATGCCACTTTGCTTTCATTGAACGTGCCCAAATTTTTCTGTTTTAGTCAGAAATGCTTTGGCCACACTTCCCACCTTTCCATGCCTGTAATATCCTAAAGAAAACATTATTCCAGGCCCTGTGCTAGGAGCTGGAGATACAGAGATGAGAAAAGGTGAGGGCTAATGGGGAGACTGATATTTAAATGGAACATTGGAAGAATGTGCTTTAAGACCTTTGCAGAAATGCAACCTGAGTGTATGAGTTAGAGCAGCATCTGTAGAGGAGGAGGGGACATTCGAGCTGGTGTGAGGTGGAATAAGTGAGCACCTGAAGGGGGAGAGGACATCCCCGCTAGGGAGCAGGGACTGCAGGCTGATGTGCTGGTGCCATGTGGGATATTGGGGGAACCAGTGGGGTTCACTGTGGAGAGGGCCAAATGTGAGACTGGAAAGGGAGCTGGGGTCAGGTCATAAAAACTTAAAGACCAGGCTATGGACTGGGGCTTTATCTTGGGGGCACTCTCCTGCGTGAGGCCTTCAAGAATGAAAGAACTTCCTGTCCCCATGTTGCCTAGCACATAGAAGGTGCTCAGTGAAACCAGCAGATTGGTTCATAAAAGTATTTGTTGAAACTTCTCCATAGCACCAGACAAAATATTGGGGTCATTTCTGTTGGAGGGCCAGCCCTGTCACAGCAGAGAAAATTTTCTTTCTGCCCTCAATTTCCTTCAAGCCGGGATTTCACTCTTTCTGGCTGCTGATGGTGCTCCTAGCTCCGGCGTGTGTTGGGCCAAGAATTTCTTCCAGCCCCTGGGCTTCTTATGAAATCCGAGATTCAGGCCAGGCCCCAGTTTCCTGACACATGCCTAAATCACTTCCACTGCTCCAAAGCCTACCCCGCCTTCCCACCACTCACCACAGCCAGAGGGGTCCCCGGCCAAGCCGGGAAAGATCAAACCTCCCACCTCCAAACCCTGGAAGATGTGGAGCTAGGACCAGGCCTGCAGGAGCCCAGGGGCCCACCCTCATCCCTGGTGGGAGAACTTCCCAAGTGTGTGGCCACAAGCAGCTTTAATAACTCTGGGGCCTGCTCACAAGCATCAACTCTCAGTTTTATTTTGCTATTTATAGTTACTTGTAAAATAAATAACACATTGGATCGGAGGCTGCTGAATTGGTTCCCGCTGCCTGCCAAGGGCCTGGGAAGCCTGCTAGGGTGTGACCACTCCGAGGGCTCTATGAAGGAGCCCAATTCCTCTTCCTTCCGTCCTGATTTGCAGCACTCTTTCCATAGGCTGTGTTCACACCTGAGGCCTGTTGCTCCCTCTGGCAGCCTTGCTCAGAACTGGCTAAGGCCTCCCTGCCTTTCTCCAGCCCAGGGGTCACGGGATACTCTAGCACCTTCCACTAGCTTAGAATCATAGTATTTCGAATCTAAATTTTTTCAAAGCTTAGTCTATTAAAATCCAAGAATATTCAGGGTGAGAAATGTGAGAAACTTGTAATTCTGAAACTTAGAAATATGGAATACTAAAATATGAATGATAATATTAAGAAGGATGGAGCTCAGCTTACATTTAAGCCTCTGTCTACCACTGAGGTTTAGAGGAAGCTGATCTCCCTAATTGGGGGAGGGTGTGTGTGAGTGTGGTGGGCTGGCCTAGTGACGCCCAGTGCTAGGCAGGTAGACCTGGCAGGAAAGTGGGGATGGGCAACCCATTTCCTTTCTTTACCATCTTTATGTTTCCATTTACTGAGTGGGCCAGTGAGAAGTGCAGAAGGTGCGACCTTCCAGATGACCACATGTGTTCATGAGGACGTGTGAAATACCTGTTAGGAATTCGGGGCACGTGGGGCAGGAACCAGTGCAAATTTGAGTTATTACTCTATGTAACCTCATTTATTTCCTAGAGAAATTCAAGTTTTACTTTGAATTCTAGACTCTTATGGCTTTAGAATGTAACACTCTTATACTTTAGAGGTTTAGGCCCCCAGACATTTGGACTAGAATCTGGAATATAGATTGCTAGAATCCTAGAGCCCTAGGACGTCGTCATAGCTTGAAGGGGCCTGAGAATGAAAACGGTTCCGATTCTCTCAGAGGATCTGTGCCAACAAAGACCCATTGGGAGCTACTGGCACTTTCCTTGAGTGTTACAGCATCCAGGGCTTGAGCGGGGCATAGCGAGAGATGAGGGAGGGCAAAGCAGCACGCGGTTACCCCTGCAGCGGGCATGTAAACAGGATCTCCATGTAATGCTCCTCATGCAGTTAACATTCAAATGAAGAGAGATGCCCAACCCAGTGTCCTCACTTTATGTGGAGGAAACCTCAGACAGGGGTCTGAAGAAGGAAAGTGATTTGTCCAGTTTGGAACAATCCGTTAGTGACGGATCAGATCTGGACACAGATCCGTGTGTTTTGACTTCCTGCCAGTTATTCCCCTTTCACTGGCATGCCTTTCCTGGACTGAGGTCACTCATTTCATCCCTTTGACAGCTTTATGGGAAGCAGTTAGTATGTCACTGGGCTCTTTAGTAAATGGAAATATAAAAGATAATAAAGAAAAAAATAGATTGTGTGATGGGAGCCTTGAACAAAATTCACCAATTAATTCAGGACAAGGCTGTGGGGTTTTACCCATCTGTGGCCCAGTCTCTTTTTCTGTCACAGACCAACTCTTGTTCTTGATGGGCTGAACCTGGACCATGGTCATAAAGCAAGGCCCCAGTCCGGTCTCACACCAACCCTTGACCTTGGCAAAAGCCCGAGCCTTAACTTCAGTAACAAAATAAGATAAAATATTTAGAGAGAAAATGAAAACACAGGCCATGTTTTGTACTGAGCAGAATACAGGGTGCTTTCTCTGCTGAGCAGGTTTTCTGGTGGTGGGACCAGACAGTGAGCTCTGGAGTTCCCCAGAGAAGAGCCTCCTGGTTTCACGCATAGGGGGTTTCCGAGAAGAAGAAAGCTTTCCCACCAAGCACATTCCAGATTTCTCTGTCACTGTAGATAAGAAGTGACTTATCTGGTTGGTAAATCTGGGCAGAAGTTCTGGGCATGTAGAGCTCAGCACTACTATTTGCCTTATCTTGGGAGGTATCTGCCCACAAGAAGTGTCTCTCTGCTGTTGCCCTTGGGCCTGGCCCTTGTAGGCTGAGGTGGTCCTGGTCTAGTGTGCTCTGCCTGGTTGGGTAAGTCTGTCTATATCTGGGGATCATTCAGTAGTACTGTATGAGTCAGGGGAAGCTAACTTTTGAACCAACAGCTCTCATTTGCAGTGGCATTGTGTAGAAAAACTTAGTTTCTTGGTCAGGATACTGACAAGTGTGTGAAGGGTGCTCTGCTCCACATATTCATTCAGGATCGATCCAAGCTCCTTCCACTGTGTGGCCTTTGCATCTTCTAGATCAGTCATTCTCAACCAGGGATGATTTTGCATCCCCATCCTGGAAACATTTGGAAGTGTCTATAGACATTTTAGTTGTGATATTGGCAAATGGGGATGCTATTGGCATCTGGTGGGTACAGATCAGAGATGCTTCTAAATATTCTAAAATGCATAGGACAGCCCCCACAACAAAGAATTGTCCAGCCCCAAATGCCAATAGTGCTGAAGTTGAAAAATCCTGTTCTGGGGACTTCTTGAGGCATCCAGCCAGCAGATGAAGAAAGAGAGGGGGGATAGAGAATTACATATGAGAGGAGCTTATGGGTCTTGCCTGAGAATGGTGCACAACATTTTTGCCCACCATTGGCTAGAACTAAGTCACATGATGACATCTAACAGTGAACAATGCTGGGAAATGTAGTCTAGCTAATGGCCAGAAAGAAGAGTAGGCAGGTTTGCTGGGTATCTGTCATAAGACACATTTGTCTCCAACTCTAACCAATAAAGATACCATTTTCACTTCTTTCTATATTCTCTTTTATTTCTTAAACCATTCAGATTGAATCAATCATGGATTCAAATACTGACTAAGGCAAACTACTCTAACTCTTTGGTCCTTTGTTTGCTCATCTACAGCATGGAGGTAATAAAATTGACTGAGAGATGGCACACTTGACTTCTAGTTTCAGTCCTGACCCTCTATCTGTGTAGCCTTGGACACATTCCCTCTTGGACCCTTAGGGTCCTTGTTAGGCAGTGGGCAAGGTGACTTTCCTTCTAGCTCTAAGACTCAGTGTAAGTTTATCTGCACCCTTTATTTCCCTCTCTAGGTCCCCCTCCCCCACTAAGCTCACCCCTCTCTTGGCATTCATATCCACTTAAAGAACAAGATCTTGTTTATGAAGAGGTAGGTAGTTTAATGACCATCCTCCCTCTTGGGGAACCCAGTTGGCAGAGGGAAATCCTCAGGAGGTTGTCATAAATAACCAGGCCCTTACTCTCACATCCTCAGAATGAAGTTTCAGTAGTGATTGATGTGGCCCATTTGGGCAAAATTGGGAGCTCAGAAGAATGCTCCCTGGAAGGCCTGCTTGTAAAGTTTCACATTAACCCCAGCCTGCCTGGGAGCCAGGGTCTCAGATATACTTACAAGGCCTGCTCAAGGTTCTCAAAGGAGAGCGAGAATTTCAGGTCAGGTGAGAGATGAGAGGCCAGTCCGTGGGCATGGAGAGTGAAGGATAGACTCTCGATATGATTCAGAGAGAAAACCTTCTGGAGTTTCCTATGGGATCCTTACAAGGATTTCCCCCTTTCTCCTCTCGGAACATCCAGAACAGAACTCAGCATACAGTAGGCATCATTAAAACCTACTTGAATTGACATGACATGTGCATGATTTGGTTTTGGTCAAGGCTAAATAATTGTGTGTTAAAAAGAATACATAGTGGGGAAACCTGAGGTGTAAGGGTTGTCTATTCTCCCTACTCAGCAATGCTAAAATGCTAAAGGAGGAGCCAAAGAGGGAGGAAGAATGTGGGGGAAGTGCCGGAGACAAAACTCTGCTGACTTCAAGATCTGGCTGACCCAAGTCTTAATCCCCCCAAGAGAGACGTCATTAAAGACTTGTTGACTTAGCTCAATATGCAGCCTGAAGCTTTCTGGGCCCACGGCTGCATCTACCCACTCCCCATTTATAAGCCTCTTCCCCACCCCTATGGTCTGGGCCAACAGCAAGGCTCCCCCCATTCAGCTTCTCTGCTGGACTTTTCTATCTGAGCAAGAGATTGTCCTACAGCTGCTAACAATTGGGATCAGATACTTCCTTCCCAGGTAAATAAACATCCCAGCCAAACCCAGTATTCACTGCAGCTTTGAAGCACCCCACCCCCAAGTCAGCACAAGAAGATAGGTCAGGAGAGAGAGGGAAATTTGCTGTAATTATAGTGGGAAGTGCTATGTTCATAGAGAGGATACTCCCTCTGCTTGATTTCTCCCTTAACTTAATCTGAGTGAGAGAGGAGGTTCCAAGAGAGAGACCCCTAGAGATTGGGAGTGTCCATAGGAAGAGGGGGCTGGCAGTTCACTCATTGTTTAGATGCTTGCTGAGGTGCGGAATCTGCAGGCCCATCCTAGGCCTGCTCTCAGAGCTCAGCAGAACAGGAGAGAAAGTTTCAGGAGAAGCTTGACCCCTGTCCACTGGAATTTGAGGGTACACATGAACCAGAGGTTGATACCTGCTTCTTTAAAAAATAGCTTTGTTGAGGAATAATTGATCTACTGCACATATTTAAAGTGCAGAATTTCCTGAGTGTTGACATATGCATATATTCATGAAGCCACCACCAGGATGAAGATAGTGAACAGGTCCATCATCCCAGTTTCCCTTTGTGCACGCCTGCCCCTCCTCTCATCCCACACCTAGTCTCCCCAGGCAACCATTGATCTGATTTCTGTTATTATAGAATTAGATTGCATTTGCTAGAGTTTGTACAAGTGGAATCTTACAGTACATACTCTTTTTTTTGGTCTGGCTTCTTTCACTCAGCATACATATTTTGAGATTCATCCGTGTTGCAGGGTGTATCATTAGCTCTTTCTTTTTTGCTGCTGAGCAGCATTCCATTGTATGTATATACAATAATTTATTTATCCATTCACTGGTTGATGGAACTTTGGGTTGTTTTCAGTCTTGGGCTATTACAAATAAAGCTGCTATATTTACTCATGTAGAAGTCTTATACAGTCATACGCTTTCAGATATTTTCAGTGGAATGGTTAGATTGTATGGTAGCTGCACATTTTAAGAAACAAAGTGTTTTCTGGAGTGGTCATACCATTTTACATTCCCACCAGCAGTGTAAGAGAGTTCCAGTTCCTCCACATCCCTGCCAACACTTGTCATGATCAATCTTTGCAGCCGTTTTCATATGTGTAGTGGTATCACATTGTGGTTTTAAAATTACTAATGACAAAGATCACCTTTTCATGTGTTTATTTACCATCAAAATATCTTCTTTGGTGAAATATTTTTGAATATTTTTTCTTTTTTATTGGATTGCTTATTTTCTTTTTATTGAGTTTTGAAAGCTCTTTATGGACTTTAGATATAAGTTCTTGTCATATGTATGCTCCATAAATATTTTTACCTACTCTGTAACTGGTCTTTTCATTTCCTGAAGAATGTCTTTTGAGCTGCAGAAGTTTAAAATTTTTAAAAAGTCTAACTTATCAGAATTTTTTTTTATGGATTGTACTTTGATGTTGAATCTAAAAAACATTGTCTATCCTCAGGTAACAAAGATTTTCTCTTATATTTTTTTCTAAAAATATAATTTTATGATCTACATTTAAGTCTATAGTATGTTTGTTAATCTTTTGTGTATGGTGTAAATTATGGATTGAACCCCCTCTTTTTTTTTTTTTTTTGGCTTATGCATATCCACTTGTTCCAACAACATTTGTTGAAAAGGCTGTTCTTTCTCCACCTGATTGCCTTTATACCTTTGTCAAAAATCAGTTGTTCATATATGTGTGGATCTATTTCTAGACTCTATATTCTGCTCCATTGATCTATTTGTCTATTTTGATTCTAGCGCCACACTTTTGAATATTGTACTTATTTATAATACATCTTGAAATCAAGTAGCGTTATCCTACCAACACTTCTTTTTCAAAGTTGTTTTGGTTATCCATGTCCTTTGCATTTCTGCATAAATTTTAGCATCAGCTTGTCAATTTATGAAAAAAGTCTTCTGGGATTTTGATGGGGATTGCATGAATCAGTTTTCTGATCATGAACATGGTATATCTCCATTTATTTAGGTTATCTTTACTTTCTCTCATTGGTGCTTTGTAGTTTTCAGTGTCTTTTATTATATCTTTTGTCAGATTTATCCTGAGCTATTTATTATTTTTGATACTTTCATAAATGTTTTGGAGAATTTTTGTTTTGGATTATTTGTTGGTAACCTATAGAAATACAATTGATTTTTGTATATTGATCTTATATCCTGCAATCTTGCTAAATGTACTTATTAGTTCTAGTTAATTTTTTGCACATTCCATTAGATTTTGTCCATAGACGGTCATATTGCCTAGGAATAAGAACAAATTTATTTCTTTATTTTCAATTTGGGTCCCTTTATTATTTTTCTTTAATGATTGCATTAATTAAAACATATAGTACAATGTTGAAAAAAGTGGTGAGAGTGGACATGCTTTTCTTGTTTTTCTTTTTTAATTCTTATCATTAAGTAAACTGTTAGCTATAGTTTTTTTTTGATAGATACTCCTTTTCAGATTGAGGAAGTTCCTGTCTAGTTTGTTGAGAATCTTTATCTGGATTGATTGGATTTTATAAGGATGTTGGATTGTGTTAAGTGCTTTTCAGCATCTATTAAGATAATTTGTTCTTCATCTTTTGGTTTGTTAAAATGGTGACTTGCACTAATTTAAATTTTTTTTTTTAAATTATGGCAAAGAACACATGACATAAAATTTTCCATCTTAACCATTTAAAAGCGTTAAGTATATTCACATTGTGTGCAACAGTTCTCCAGAACTCGCACTGATTTTTTAATGTTAGACGCATCCGCCCCGAATCCTTTGGAGAAATCCTGCTTGACCATGATGTATTATCTTTTATATATTGTTGGATTTGATGTGTTAAAATGTTGATTAGAATTTAGCAGCTGTGGTTTTGAAGGATGTTGGTTTGTACTTTTCTTTTCTAGTAATGTCATTATCTGGTGTCAGTATCATGGCATCAAGTAATGAGCTGGAAGGCATTTCCTCCTCTTTGACTTTCTGGAAAGGTTTGTGTAGAATTAGTATTGTTTCTTTTCTAAATGTTTACTAGAATTCACTAGTGAACCCATTTGGCCCACAGTGTTTCCTGTGGGAAGTTTTCAAACTACAAATTCAATTTTTAAAAATAGACATAGAGCTATTAAGGTGATCCAGTTCTTCTTGACTAAGCTTCAGTACTTTGTATCATTTAAGGAATCGATCCATTTCATCCAGTTGTCAAATTTATAGGTGTACAGTTGCTCAGCTTCATCTCCTTCACTTGGATTTCCTTTCCCTGCACCACAGCCTAGAAACTCTCTCAGGACAGCAACCTGGAGCAATCATAAGCTTAAATCATTTGTTTCTGTCTCTCAGAGATCACTATCCTTTGTTGTCAAGTGTCTTGAAAACTGTTGTTTCTTATATTTTGTCTATTTCTTTTTGTTTGTTTATTTTAGACGGGAGGGTAAATCCAATCCCTGTATCTTTCATCTTGGAAAAAGGGGAAATCTCCTGGCATGTGCTTCTTACCACAGATTTCTGATATCTGAAAGCTTGGCAGAGCCACTTACTTCTGAAGGGAGAGCAGGTACTCCCGTGAAGTTCTGGGAAGAAAACAATGCTCAGCTCTGTGCCCGCCTCACCAACTTCCCTTCAGCCCTGGGGGAGAATAGAAAGAAGACTCCCATGTGTCTCAGCTCCAGGGAAACCAGAAAGCGGAGGAGAAGGTGGGAGCTCTGATGGCTGTGAACCGAGAGGAATTAGGGGCAAAGATTGCTTATAGGATAAAGACAGACATGCTACCCCTCTGTGCTGTTCTCAGTGATGCAAGGGACGGGCGGCCTCTTTTATCAGAGCACTAATTCCATTTCTGAGGGCTCCACCCTCGTGACCCAATCACTTCCCAAAGGCCCCACCTGCTAATACAGTCACCTTTGGGGGGTACGATTTCAACACATGAATTTTGGGGACAGGAACATGTGGACCATAGCAGTAACAGGGTCTATTTCATAGGGAGGTTGTGAAGAACAAAGTGTTAGTATAGACAGAGCCCTTGGCCTGTGTCTGGCACATGTTCTGCTCTACCTAGGGGTTCGCCATATTATCTGCCCTCTATTACCAGTAAGTTCCCTTCCACTGCTGCAAGAGAAAGTCTGAGCAAACCCAAACACGTGCATTTCTTTTTCCCTCCACATCTTCACTGTCCCCACTCTCCCTACCCTATCTTTATCACCACCCCAAGAAACATTACTTAGCAAAACCACTTTCCCCACTCACAAGAGAGAAATGAGAAACATTTTTTGCTAATCCTGGAAAAAACTCGTTTGACACTGGATTTCTGCCCATATTTTCTAAGCACACCTCTGGTTACGTTGCTGCAGGGTGTCGGAGTGAGCAGTGAAGCCCAGCTCTGTCTGCTGGCTGGTTACCCACGGGAGAAATCCTGGAGTCCCCTTCCTCCCTGCGCGGGAGCTTCGCGGGCATGTGTGGTCCCTGCAGTACCCTCTGTGGGCACCAGGCGGCGGTGCCGCAGCTGAAATGTAGGTGAAGCAGCTGCGCACCAGGTTCTGCTGGTGGCTCCAGAATCACTTGGTAGAATTCTAACAACACAGATGCCCAGGCCCCGCCCTGAGATCGCTAATAGCATGGATTTGGTGAGTGGCCCAGGCACACACATTTAAAATATATATATATATATATCTTTATTGATTTCAGAGAGAGGAAGGGAGAGGGAGAGGCAGAGAGATAGAAACATCAATGATGAGAGAGTCATTGATCGTCTGCTCCCTGCACGCTCCTGACTGGGGATCGAGCCCGCAACCGGGGCATGTGCCCTGACCAGGAATTGAACCGCGATCTCCTGGATCCTAGGTCGATGCTCACCTGCTTAGCCACACCCGGCTGGGCGCACACCCATTTTAAAAAGCTCCCCAGGTCATTACCATTCAGCGTGCTGCAGGGACCTGCATTTAGAAGCCACTGCTTTAGAGTGTTCCAGAGCATGGCAGCCACACAAGCAGGAGGTGTCCACGATGCGGTGCAGATCACGCCCGGGGCTCCTGGGACTCACAGTGAGATTTTAGAGCATGTCAGAGTTGAAAGGGACCCTGCTGCTCACTGAGGGAGCAGTTACAGATAAGGAGGCCGAGGCCGGGAGCACAAGCCCTCTGTCAGAACCCTCCCGCTACGGTTTCCACGCTGTCATTTCCCGGCTAGGCCAGACATCTGAGAATACTTTTTGAGAGGCTACAGGAAGGACCCTCCTCTCTGAGTCAGTGTCTTTTGCTGCTGTTGGAACAACTCCATGTCCTAAATAATTCGAAACTGCATGGATGTGTTTTGGCCTGAATCAGGATTCACACCCTGGCCCCCTGGCTCAAGAGACAATGTCCTAATTACACTGCAGGGCTGCCTCTGCCACCGCCTGGGAGCCCTTGGGCCTCCCTCAGCTCCAGCTCCTGTCTCCGCAATGCCTGTGGGCAGATCAAACTTCTTTAAGCCTCAGTTTCCTCCTTGGTGAGGCAGGGATAATGTTTATAGGAGAAAACATGGGCACTGCTGTGTGTAATTGAAACAATCAAATAGAGCTTATCTTTTCTCTGTATCTTCTCTGATTTGGAACACGTTTAATTTGGATTCTAGTTTCACAGAGGCTGAGGACCTTGGAGGATTTTTAGCCTAAATTCCCAACTTTATAGAACAGTGAACTGGGCCCCAAAAGCTGAGTTGCTGTGAGAGAGGGATTAGGATCTAGGTGTCCTCACTCCTGGACCCCTGTTCTTTCCTCCATCTCACAGCGTAGGGCTCTTGTGGAGCCTCTTACTCTTATTATGTTAAATTTGCGGCCTGCTAGCTGGTTGTCTCTTGTCACCCCTCTTTCTACTTTCCTTCTGTCAACATTCAGTGAGGGCCTGTTTGATTTGGGGCCCTGAATAAGATTACTGCTAGAGAATCTTATCCAAATAGGCACTAGATAAGTGTTTGATGGAAGCTTATTTATTTACATTTATTTACATACTTAACAATAAGCACTTGCTTTGTGCGAAACTCTTTTCAGGGAATCTATGAGGGGTCCCAGAGAACCAGAGAAGGACATGATCCATAGTGCCCTCAGGGAGGTAGCAGAGTCCGGGGGGAGAATGTACACATTCATGCATGCGCGCACCCACACATGCACCACGAGGACAATGAGTGTCCAGCAGAAGTGTAGGGGACCTTAGTTCTGCTGTGTGCAGCAGAGCAGCAGGAGATTAGTTTGGTGTGGGGTTGGGATGGCTGAGCAATCAGACTTTGGCTTCCTGCCACCTCTGTGACAGCCATTCTCAGCTTAGCCCTGGCTACCTCTTTTACTCCTCATGTGCCAGGTTCCTCAGGCTTCTGACTCAAACCCTCTTTTCTCCTCACTCTGTGTGGGCCTTACAGGGTACCACCCATTCTCTTGTTCAGATGATCATCTATTTCTTCACGGCTAAATTTGCATCTCTAGAGGGAAGTGTCTCTGAATGTTAGACCCTCACATTCAACTGCTTCCTGAATGTCTCTGATCAGTGAGCTCAAATGCCACTTGTCCCAAACAGCTCATTTCCCTGTCAGCAGGGTTTTCCCCCTTCAGCTCAGGTGCTGTCAGGAACTCGGAAGTCATTCTTGACTCCTGCTGTCCCTTGCTCCTCTGAAACCCAAGTAAATCAACACGTTCTTCGAATCATGGAATCTTAGAGCTCTACCCATCCTGATCACAGATTTTCTTCTCTCCAGCCCATCTTTTCTGCTGCTGTCAGACTTTGTGTGGGATCAAGACTCACCTAGATTATTATAACGACGTTTACTTAGCTGGTCTTCCAACCTTTGCTCATGCTCACCAGCCGGTCCTCCACACCGGCTCCAGAGATCTCTTCTTAAACAAAAACAACCAAACAGAACAAACAAACAAACAAAAGCACTTCATTACTTACAGCCCTTCAGAGTCTCCCCTCTGCCTGCTAGGTCAGCTTCAAGCTCTTGAAGGTGACCTTTGCTAAGAGTTGAGTTGTGTCCCCCAAAAAGCCTTGTTGAGATACCAACATCCAGCACTTCAGAATGTGACCTCATTTGAGAACGGGGTTGTCCAAGTGTAATTAGTTAAGATGAGGTCATACTGGAGGAGAATAGGAATTTAACCCAATATGACTAGTGTCCTTACAAAAAAGGGAGATTTCGCCACATAAACAGAGGAGGGTGGCTGTGTGGAGACAGAGGCAGAGGCTGGCGTTAGGCTTCCACGAGTGCCTGAAGCTGCTACCAGAGGCTGGAAAAGGCAAGGAAGGGTCTTTTCCTAGAGCCTTTGGAGTGAGCATGGCCCTGCCAACACATTGATTTTTGGACTTGTAGCCTCCAGAATTACGAGACAACAAATTCCTTCTGTCTTAGGCCACCCAGTTTGTGGTACATTTTTTTTAGAGAGAGAGGAAGGGAGAGGGAGAAAGAGAAACACCCATGTGAGAGCAAAACATTTATTGATTGGCTGCCTGCTACACACGCGGAGCTGGAATCGGCCCGGCAACCTTTTGGTGCAGGGATGACACCCAAACAACTGAGCTACAGGGGCCAGTTTGTGGTGCTTTTAAATGGCAGCTCTAGCAAACTAATACTACCTGTCATGATCCAAATACCAACCACCTTTCCGGCCTCATCTGTAGCCACGGGCCTCAATTCCGGATTGTTCACAGCTCTCTGAACACACCAGACAGGCACGTGCACACCTTCACTGCTGCTGGTCCCTCTGCATGAAGGCTCTTCCCTCCCCCACCCCACCTCTTCTCCATGCTCCCCCCCCCCCAATCCCACAGCACCATCCAGTGATTCCCTGGCTCCCTCGCTCGGCCATGGACTCCTTGAGAGCTGGGACTTAGTTTCTCTCTTTTCTTTCTCTCTTGTGCCTTAGCACTGGCTCTGACCCAGCATGATGCTACAGGAATTTCTTTGAGTTTGGTCCCATGTTCTTCCGTGGTTTATGATATTGGTGAGAAGTGGGCTTCAAAA
Organism: Miniopterus natalensis; assembly: GCF_054644295.1. Lineage (NCBI taxonomy): Eukaryota > Metazoa > Chordata > Mammalia > Chiroptera > Miniopteridae > Miniopterus > Miniopterus natalensis. The sequence continues at coordinate 28,152,360 of NC_142089.1, forward strand.
CACTCCTTCCTTGCTCCTCACTCCAGAGGTGCTCCCCTGATTTCACCCACCGCTAAGAGCTAGCCAAGCTCAGGGCACGAATTCTAGGACACCCCTTCCAAACCGCCAAATACTTCTCCCCCACCCTGTTGCCCAGGAGCCTCTGGAGCAGGCCTGAGGGACGGGGCCCCAGAGAAAGAGATTTTCCACGTTCCTTTGAGGCCAACACCTAATCACTGTCGCTCTTCAAGTGAAAAATGGGGAAAGCAATAGCTAACTGTTGTTTAGTGACCCCAGCCCCCACCCCTTTAAAATAAACACTCTTTTCAATTAGGAAGATTTGTCACCGGGGACAGTAATTCCGAGTCCTACCAAAACAAACACAGTTGTAATTAGTTTTATCCAGGAAGAAAATTAACTCTGTTTATCTTAGCATAATTAATCATTGACCCTTTCTGTCCAGGCAGCTTGGGAGAGGGTGTGGGAGGGGGGGTTGTGATCTACAGCAAAGGGGCATTCCGGGACCCATCTATCTCTCCTCTTGGTTACACAGCTGTCCGCGTGAGTTATCTGAAATAATATTCTTGGTCAAGAGTTATGGAGCCGCCTCAGAGCTAGACTTGGAGAAACACTAAATAAGGCTATGATTTTATGGTTTCATTCGGCTGAAAATTTTAGATTTTACGTGTCGGATGGGCATTAAGGCACTCTGTGGACCGGGGGGTTAGCTTGGCTTCTGTTGTGCCTTTCACCGTGACCTCCGCCAGTCCTGGGGACAGGAAAGGAGCAGCAGGCAGTGGACGTGGCTGCAGGGAGAAGGGCACAGTGTTGGGTTAGATGGACTTGTGTTCTAGTCCTGACTCTGACATCCTCTAGCTGCATGACCTTGGGCAGGATGCCTTACCTTTCCCAAATCACAGCCCTTTCGAAAGAATGTATGGATCAGGGTTGATAATCCATACCCTCAAGGATTTTGTAAGGATTAGAAGTGAGATATGTCAAGTCCCTAGCATAGTGCTTGGTACCAAATAGTTGTTCCAGAAACACTGGTAGGTCTTGCTATTCTTGCATGAACTGAGTGAGGATCCATGGGTGGAAGAACACATTGAAGGTCTTCTCTCTTTATTTTCACAGTTCCTATAACTCACAGAGACCTGGCTGTGTGTCAGGCTCTGCATTAGGCCCTGGAAATACAAAGAAGATTAAATCATGACCCCTGTCTTCATGGAGCTCACAGCTCACTGGGGAGAGAGAGAGACATCCCCAGACATTCTTATTCTGTTACCTCATAGGCTAAGCCGGAGACATGGGAGCGAGATCCCTGCAGGAACGGAAGAGAATCTGATTTCACCTGCTCTGGACCATACGGTTGACATACAATACCTCCCCTAGTCCTCACAATAACTCCAAAAATAAGCACGACGGAGGGGGACCCAGGGACAGGGTAATTGAGGCTCACAGATGTGCAGTCATTAGACCCAAACTGTAGCTCGGAAGGGGTGCAGCTGGGATGTGAAGCAGGTTTGTCTGCCTCAGAAGCCTGTTCTCTGTTAGTTTCACCTCGAGGGTCTGCCTGAGGTTTAATGGCTGGACTCTTGCCCCAAGACCCCAAGTCAGGGACATTAAAGCAGCTTGCTCCCCAGGGCTGGCATCAGGAGTCCCCACAGTTAAAACTGCAGCTTCTTAGGCCTTCCCTCTGATTCTTCCAAATTAAAATCTCTTGCAGGGGGATTATTTTAAACAACTATCTGGGGTGATTCTTATGGGCTCACCATCTGTCATAGTCATAAAATCTACCCTTTGCTCATGATGTGGGGATGGTTACTCCCAGAGAAGTGCTTGGGGTGGGGAAGTTTGTCTTCTAGGTCAGGGCACAAGAGAGCTATGAAGACAAGTAGCCCCCCATCCTGAGATGAGAGAGACAACAGAGAGAGGATGAGATGGGCCAGGACCCCTTGAGAGTGGCCTAGTGAGTTCATACTGGAGCAGAGAGACGGGTGGCACCTGCTTTGAGCACTAGGCCTCTCCCCTCACCCAGGCCTGGAACGGTGGGCCTCCCGAGCCATTGAGAGCTGCACAGTTCATTTCTGGAAGTGGAGGGAGCTTTAGCCTGGGAGGCAGCACCTTTTGTCGTCGCAGATGGGAGCGAGGCAGCTGTTACTGATGTGCATGCTGCCGGCAGGACTCGGGGCAGGGACAAGTTCAGTTCTGGTGCTGAACGACTCCCGGGAAGAAAGTAGGTTCTGAGGGCCCGAAAGCTGGTTTTTCTAGGCTATGGTGATGCCTGACTCTGCAAGGGTGGGCACCCAGGTGGCAGGGCACCCCACATGCTGACAAGTAGCACAGGCTGAGCAGGCAGGCAGAATTGTGTGCTGTGACCCAGCCTGCCAGGGGCAAGCTGTGCAAACTTGGAAGACTTCCTTCCCTTCCCGGTGCCTCGGTTTCCTCATCTGTATGTTGAGGATAATAATATCTATCTTGCCGGACTTTCATGAGTATTAAATGACTACATTATACACATAATCTCATTTAATCTTTACAACCTTTGAGATAGGAAAGTAACTGTTCTCAAATTTACAGTTGAGTGAGATTGGGGAGTGGCGTGAAGCAACTGGCCCAAGATTACATAGGTTTTTTAGTGGCAGAGCCAAGATTTAAACCCAGTTCTGCTTGATTCTAGAACTTTTGCTTTTACCATATTTATAATGCCTCTTTTCTAGGAGTGAGTGAATAAAAGAAAGAATGAATGAAAAAATGAATGAATGGGTCCCCTTACATATAGTCATCCAGCCTCTGAAATTTTTCTGACAACCTTAGTTGCCTCCTCATGAAGCTGGGTTTAGCCCCTGCTGTGACTTTCTACCATAGTGCACGGACCTGCTGGCTTAGATGACATGCACCTCTCTCACCACAGGGGGCCTCTAACTGCCGGGGCCAGAGGCTGTGTGGCCCAGTGGTTTCAGGCACAGTCTCCGAAGTCAGACGAACCTGGGTTACACAGGAAACCCTGGGACTGTCTGATGATGAGGTTCCCCAGGGTTCCAGGTTTTAGGGGAGCACATAGGTAGGCCACGAAAGAGCTTGGAACATCCAAAGAACTGCCTTACACCCTCCCCAAGAGGCTGCAGCCAAGAGATAAGGGAGCAACATCACTGGAGCCCAAGATAGAGTCTGGGCTTTGTGGGAAAGGGAGGAGCATCTCACAGAAATGTTTTTATAATTTAAAACCTTCCAGTTAGAACTTTATATGCAGGATTTAATCAGCAGGAAATCCAGACAGGGCTCATTTTTCTTGTTGCTTCTCTAAGTAGCTGCTCCCTGGTGGCTGGTTGCAGCCCAGCACACATTTATCGGGAACGTACTGGGTGCCAGGCCCTCTGTTGGGGATACAGGGATGAAACAGGGACAATCCCTGTGCTTAAGGAGATTTTCAGTTCTGCAGCTAGGTGGTCAGGCTGTGCGTGTGCGTGTGTGTGTGTGTGTGTGTGTGTGTGTGTGTGTACTGGGAGAGAGGGAGAAAGCGGGAAGGACTGATGCATCCACATAGAAGGTAGGTGCTCATGTTCAGCCCTGGGAGGAACCAGCCATTCCACCTACTGGTCAGGACCACCTCTGGTTGTGCCAGACTAAGAGTGGAAAGACAACTTCTCATTTGGGAACTGGTTTATATTTGCCCAGAAAAGAGTCTAAGAGTTGGAATCGTTCAATAAGAGGTTTTTGAGACCAAGAGAGCTGAGCTCTGTGGGTGTTGGTTAACAGATAGACACCAACCTGTGAGCTGGGGAGAGGGATGGGAGGAGGGAAAGACAGGGGAGAGGGAGGAAGGGGCTGGTGGATTTGGTCTGGCTTTATGTCCAAGCCCCCAGCTATGAACATCTAGTCTTAAGGAGCTCAGTCTTTCGCCTCATTCACGTGAGAACAATCTGAGAACTGGAGCAGCCCCAGGTGAACAGGGAGAGGCAGGCTGACCGGCCGCCCCCAGGTGTGTGCGGTCTGGGCCAGCAGGGACATCTGAGAGTTCCCTTGCCCTCCACCCTGGTCAGAACACACTGACCAGTTATCTTCAAGTGTGGGAACCACACACTGGGGAGGTTTTACCAGGATGGGGAGGGATTTGTTGGTTAAAGTCTGGAAGAGGGAAGACTCTGGGGGCTGTATCTCTGACTCCAAGTCTCTGAAGGGCCCAAGGCATTGGTGGGGAGCCAAGCTTGAGCTTAAAATGGAGACAGCCATCCTATCAGTGGGTGCTTCATGAGGCAGTGAGGTCCAGACCTGGGAGTGTCCGACCAAGTCTGGAGGCCAAGGACTGCTCCTCAGTGGGGCTGGGCGGTCAGGGGTGGGTGCGGAGGGCAGAGCTGTGACGCTGCAGATCCCCTGACTAACTATCCGGTGGAAGGGTTGGTGACAAACAGGGCCAGCTGAGGCATTATTCATCTCATAACTGGAGAATATCAAATTTACGGTTTCAAGTTTGTAAGACAGTCCTTCAGGGAGGCTGCAAAGTGAATTCCTCCCGCAGTGGAGCTGTGGGTTCTCTGTGGCTCAGGCCTTCCCTGCATGACTTGGCTTTTCAGGGAAAGGAAAAAAGACTGGGATGGCCTCTTAGTCCGTTGGGGCTGCTGGAACAAAATAAAGCAGAGCGGACAGCATATGGAAACAGAAGTTTATTTCTCACAGTTCTGGAGGCTGCAAGTCCAAGACCAAGGCGCCAGCACAGTCAGTGTGTGGTGGGGACCAGCTTCCTGATCATGGAGGGTGGTCTTCTCGCCATGGCCTCGCAGGGCCAGAAGGGGAGGGGAGCTCTCTGGGATCTCTTTTATAAGAGCAGGGGGGTCGGCCCTGATGACTTCATCACCGCCCAAAGGCCCTACTTTCTGATACCATCACATTGGAGGTAAGGATCTTGGCATATGAATTTGGGGGCATACAAACATTCAGTCTAGAGCAGAAAGGAAGAAAAGGCAGAGGAAGGGACATCAGAAGACGCCACCTGCTATTTATTGGGCACTTACTATATTCCAGGCACAAGCACATACTTCGTCACATTTAATCCTTGCACAACCTGTAATTTTTTACAGATGAAGGTCTGAGGTGCACTATCAACCAGTAAGGATTGAGGGACACCACCTGGCTGCGGAGCCTGCTCTGTCCAGGGTAGCCCACTGCCTTCCTTATGGTGAGTAGCACAGTGCCTCACACCTGAAAGGTCGTCAGAGGTCATTTCTTGAAGCCCTCACCCTGTCCCTGGATGGCCTGCTTCCTGCAATGTTTGGCCTCCTCTTGATTTGCCCAACCCTTGGTCAATACAAAGAAGAGCGGGGCCCTTGGCGCCCTCTTGCGGTTGGATCGGTTGAGGCTGTCGCTTAAGGCCTTTCAGGAACACTAAGAAAATCACTGCAATGGAAACAGTCTGGCCACCCAGAAGGTAGGAGCATATTCCAGCAATGGAGTTTTCTGGCACATAGTAGGTGCTCCATACAAATATGATGAGTCACTGAATGAAACAGAGACATGGAGCCAGAGGTGGACCATCTGGGGAGAAGAAACCAAAGCAAAGAGTTGCTAAGGCAGGGCAGTCGGCTGGGGAAGAGCCTGAGGCTCCCATCACAGGTCTCCCAGCCCCCCCCCCCCGGGAGTCCTGCACAAGCCACCTCCACCCCAGGACCTGAGCCTCGCCTGCATAATCAGGAGGCTGATTTATTTCCACAGCATTCATTCTGGGCTGCACTTATTAATCACCTGAGAAGCTTTAAAATATCCTGATAACTGGGCCCTTTCCCTAGAGATTCTGACTTAATAGGTCTGGGGTGGGGCCTGTGCCTTGCTGTCTTTTAAATCTCCCCAGGTGATTACAGATTCTGCCAAGGCTGAGGACTGACGGCGTGGGTTATTTTCGGGACCCCTCCAGTTCCCATTGCCTGTGACTCCCAGGTTGTTTTTGAGGAATTTCACTAAATTTTATTTGTATCCCATGGTAGGAGATGATGTTATAACATCATTAGGACAATGGGCTGATATTTGTCACCAATAAACCAAAAGACAAGGCAATCCTGACAACAGGCCACGGGAATAGGATTTATTTCCCACGCCTCTAATGTAGCTAAATGTGCATTATAAAGAAAGCCGCCTGGTCAAGGTGCAAATTAGCAATGGCAGTTTACCTTGCAATTGCGGTTTGGTTGAGGTTACCATTGTGTGGTTTCAAGTCCTTAAAAGTGCCTTCATCGTGTAGCAAACCCAGGAAATCCACTGGGAGGGAAAATGCAACCCACTCAAAAGATAATTCGAGGCCTCTGGACTTCATCACATCCACAAGAACTATTACTTCATTCCCTCCCCTGTCTGTTCTCCCTCTATTCTGTGCTGAGCTGTGCAAGAAACGTAACACCAGTGGGGAAAAAGGAAAAGAAACCACCATCTGCGGCTTGGGCAGTCGCCTTTAGATATGCCACTTACAGCAAGTTGTTCTTGTTAGAAATGTTCAAAGGGCCAGCATGATTTTGAGACATTTCTCGAATGTCTCCCTGCCAGGGAAAACCAGGCACTGAAAGGGAGAAGTATGTGAAGAATATTTTAGAATTCTGAACCCTGCCTGTGTCTGGCAGCTTGGCCTGGCCCCCTGCCTTGCAGTCTCTCCCCCCATCCTAAGGGGGCTCGGGCCTAGCCACTGAGCCAGTGTTCACAGAGAGGCTGCTAACGGGGCCCAGATGAGGCTGCTGCCAGATGACACAGCTCTGGCTTAGATTAACAAGAAACCATGTGGAACAATATCAGTAATAAGAACCACTATTGATTGGGTGCTACCATGTTCCAGATGCAATGCTTGAATGGCCCCCTTCACCAGTCTGAGGCATAAAAAATGGTTACAAGGCTTTTACTTCTCATTTAATTGGTCAGGGTCTACCTGCTTATAATAGCTACCTTCTTTGACGTTTCCAAGAACATGTTATAGGTACTTATTGGTAAAGGGTTTGGTGATGCTTCCAAGAGCCCTCAGTCTATTAAAGAGATCTTCATCTTGTTGATTCTCAGAAGGGAAGAGACCGGCTTTAATCCCTTTTCTTCTTAGAAACTCCTCAACTCTGTGCATATTTAGCCCCTTCTTCTAAATAGCCAGGTCTTGGGAGGGTTTGCAAAGAACAATCTTTGTAAGCCTCAAAGAACCCTATTACTACACCTATTCCACATCTCAGTGTGGACTTTGTGGTCTTTTGTTTGTACTAACTAAGAGGGGCAACTGAAGTGTTCAGAGAGAAATCAAAGATCCATTTCAAGGTGATAAGCCTTACAATGTTTGTCAGACAGAAGTCACTGGCCGCTTCTCTTGATGAAGAAATCTTAAGTGCTGTCTCACTTGGCAGTCTATCGTGCATGTGTACTTAATTGAATCCTCGCAGCAGTTATGCAAGGTGGGTGAGGTTAATCTTATAAGTTAGAATTCTTGTTATCAGGATGATAGTCAAAGCTAATGTTTTCTCAGCACTTTCTTGGTTTCAGAAATTGGACTAGGTCATGTGTGAATCATAAATACTCTTGCTGATCCTTACCATCAGACCACAAGGTAGGTGTTATCAGTCTATTTAACAAACTAGGAAATCAAGTCTGGGGGGAGTAATTAGCCCAAGGTTCAGTAGTTTGCACATTCCGCAGTCGACAGAGCTAAAATTCAGCAGTGCCTTCGTGGACTCCCAAACCCATGATTTGCATGGTGACCTGACTGCAAGTGTTCACTTGTCCTGCAGATGGCGCCCTTCCCCAGCAAGGGCAGGGAGCGCGTTTCAGAGATGCTGTGCGGGGTATTCCCGCGGAGAGGAGGAGGGGACTGACGGCACAATGTCCCCTCCAGCCCAAGGACTCACTCATCACGAATCAGCAGATAGTCCCACTGCTGAACACAGTCAGGCACAAAGAATATGTTAAAAAATATTCGTTGACAAAGTGCTGACCGTCTACTCCGAGATTGGAAAATATATCGTCCCTGTATGCCCTGGAAGTTACAGCCTATCACTGCATTTCATATATACAAGCTCAATAAAATGTGTTTATGGAATAAAAAAATGGTGAAGACAGTGCCCTGACTTGGGACTGACTAAATGATAAAGAAAACATACTAGGAACTGTCAGGGAGGGGAGGTTACTGTGGACTGCAGTGGTCAGGGAAGGTGGAGGCAGATTTGGGCCCAGATGTAAGAAACTTGCTTACTGCTCTCTCTGACTATGGTAATGACACCCATCAGGCTGTGATGATTAGCTGTCTTCTGGAATAAATTTCTGTGACCTCGCTTTGCAGGAACTGCCTTAAAAAGGCTGCAGTAATGCCCTGGCCTGTGTTGCTCAGTGGTTAGAGCGTCAGCCCTGGCAGGAAAGGGTTATGGGTTTGATACCCGGTCAAGGGCAGGTACCTGAACTGCAAGTTCGATCTCCGCCCGGTTGGGGCGCGTCTCGGAGACATCCAGTCCATGTGTTTCGTTCTCTCCCCTCCCCGCTCTTCTCCCCCCTCCCCTCCCCTCCCCTCCCCTCCCCTCCCCTCCCCTCCCCTCCCCTCCCCTCCCCTCCCCTCCCCTCCCCTCCCTCTCTAAAAATCAGTGGAAGAAACATCCTCCGGTGAGGATTAACCAAAAAAACCAACAAAAAAGGCTGCAGTGTTAGTTTCACCTCTAGATGGCACTCATGTACTTTTATGGCTTTTATGGCTTAGCTTTCAAAGGCTCTCAGCCAGTGGTTCTATCCAATGCCCACCCAACTTCATTGTGATTATGTAGGTCAGGGTGTCCACTTATTTATTATCAATTCATTCATGTACACCTCCTCCTCTCAGCCTAAAAAGGATTTGAGGTCAAGCAGTCTGGCATCCTATATTATACATATTTGAAGCAGATGTCTATAAACATGAAATATCTTCAATTTTTTTAGATCTGTGATTGCTTTCAACAGAGTTTTGCAGGGTTTTTTGTTTTTTTTGCAATTATGTCTTACAAATATTTTGTTAGATTTATATCTAAATATTCATTTTTTGAAATATTTTAAATGGTGTTGTATTTTTTATTTCAAATTCCATTTGTTCTTTGCTGATCTATAAGAAAACAATTGGACAATTGGTGTTTGTTTATTAACATTGTATCTTATGATGTTGCAATGATCATTTTTTAGTTCTAGGGGTTGATTATTTGGAATTTAAACATAGATGTTGATGCCATCTGCAAACAAAGACACTTTTTTTTCTCTTCCCAATATATATATACCTTTCTTTTCTCCCCCCACCCATCAGTCTTATTGAATTAGCTATGACTCCAGTATCATGTTGAATAGAATGGTGAGAGGAACATTTCTGTCTTGTTCCTGATATTAGAGAAAAGCATCCAGTTTTTCACAAGTAAGTATGATGTTACCTGTAAGTTTTTGTGGATATTCTTTTACAAATTGAAGAATTTCCCCACTGTATTAGCTTTCCAGGGCTTCCATAACAAAATACCAAAACCCATGTGGTTTAGAACAACAGAAATTTATTCTCTCACACTTATAGAGAGAAATCCAAAATAAAGGCCATAGCAGGACCACACTTTCTCTGAAGGCATAGGAGTTTATTTTATTAATCTTTCTATTTCTGTGTATATTTATGTTTTCATAATAAAATAATTATACATTTAAAAAGAAAAAGGACAAATGGGATGAATAAAAAATAGCAAGATAGTAGATTTAAATCCAATCATATCACTAATCGTATTAAATGTACAAGATCTATGCATCTCAGTTAAAAGGCAGAGATTGTCACATGCAAAAAGCAATTATACACTGCCTACAAAAAACTCACTTTAAATAAAAGGGGTCAATTAGGTCAAAGTAGTAGGTTGGAGAAAGAAATGATGCTATCACTAATCAAAGGAAAGCTAGAGTGACTATATTAATATAAAAAAAGTAGATTTTAGAACAAATATTATTTGGGATAAAGAGAGTATTTCATAGCTGTAAAAGGAACATTCCACTAGGAGACATAAGAATTTTAAATCATTACATACTTAATAACATAGATTTAAAACACATGAAGCAAACACTGATAGAACTAAAAGGAGAAATAGACAAATTCAGATATTTATTTGGAGGTTTCATAACTCCCTCCCTTAGTAATTGATTGACAAGTAGTCAGGTAATCAGTAGAAGACTTCAACAACACTATGAATCAATCTGACCTGATTCACTTATATAGAAAACTTCACCCATCTACAGTAGTAGCCATGTGGATGAGTTCCAGTTGTGTCTACAGATCAAAATCTTTTCACTAGCAGCCACTCCTCAGAACTCCAGCCTGCCTATGCCCTCTGGCAATGGCAGGCCACTTCCACAGAACAGTTCTGGTCCATCCACCCTTCTGCATTACTCAGAAACGTATACAGAGCATCTCCAGCCTTTCTGCGTTCTCATCAGAACTGGGTCACATTACAGACTGGAATTGGCCAACCTCCTCTGTCAGTTAGTGTGTCAATGGCAGAATGCATGTATCCATAGTAGCCACACCCTCTTCAAAGAAATGTAAATATTCTCCTTGGTGCAGAACACTCCCTTACTTTTTAGTTCCTTTATTTTACATTCCTCCTTAGCCTAGGGCTGCTCTTTTGTACTTGATACTTCTGAACCCCACAGAGTTGATTGAGCAATTGGCCACAGTCTGCTGTCCTAGACAATAATTTATCTTAAAATTTCCATATTTGAGTATCTGGCATGGTTTTAGTCTCCTGACTTGGCCCTGACTGATATACTCACAAGGGCATGGCAGTGTATTCAGCTTAAATGCTACAATTTACGGCATCCCTTACAGAAAAGGGTGACAAATGATATGTTGGGTGGGCCTAGAGGGAAGCTTTTCAAATAGCCCTGACCTGGCTGTCATGTACCATTTAACTTTTCCCCTATCCCTCATTCTTTGTGCTTGGAAAGAGAACTAATGGCTTGAGTTCTAGAAGTTATCATCATCATGAATGAGGTGACATTGAGGATGAAAGCCAACTAATTCAGGATGACAAAGCAGAAAGAATAAAATGTCTTCATTCCTGATGATTTAATGGAATCATCACACTACAACTGAACTGTCTGTATCTCAACTTGAAAGAAAAGCCCTATATTAGAGAAATACTTGGCCAGGCATAAGGGCTTTTACATCAGCTTCTGGCATGAGGAGACCCAGCCAAGTAGTCTAGCCCCTCTGCGTGGCCTGGCCACTATGAAAGCTAAGGGATAAGTATCACTGGCTCACCTAAAACCCATCTACTGTACACTAGTTGGGAATCATAAAGATTATATAAAACCATGAATAGTACTATTTAGAGGTTATACTCTTATTGCCCATTGGAGAAAATTGAGTTTCTCTAATGTATCAACCTGATTTGAAATGCTATATTTTTGAGCTATATCACATTATACTTTTCATTGGGTTTACTGTTTCACAAGGATAATATAACCTCCTGACTTGTTACAAAATAGTACTGTACCCATTTTTGTATCCAGAAAGTCAAATTAACTTTGAGGGTACATGGTTAACAGATGACTTCTTAACAGAACCTGTAGAATCCATAAGTCAGTGGGTTGTCATCTATAAAGTACTGAAACACACACACACACACACACACACACACACAAATACACCTATAACAAACTAAACTTCTAGGCTCAGTAAAAATATTCTTCAGAAAATAACATAAAACATTTTTTGAAAAGTAAAAGCCAAGAGAATTTGTAGTCAGTAGCTCCGCACTAAGAACGCCACTAAAGGGATTTCTTTAGGCAGAAGGAAAATGATCCAAAATGGAAATATAAAATGGCAGAAAAGAACAAAGAATGCAAGACAGGATGAATACATGGGTAAGTGATACTTACTACTCAACAATTGAAATGCATTATATAGTAGAGCACATATGCATAACTAATATGGATAAAATAAAAATGCAGAAGGTGGGAAGAGGTAAGTGAAATGTAGAAATTCTAAAGGTCAATATTGGCAAATGGTAAAAGTAACATTTTGTACTGTAATAAATCAAGGATGAATAATGTAATCTCTAGGATAACTACTAAAAAGTAGTTGTAATAGAATGTAAAACTAAAAACTTAAAGAAAGAAGAGTAAAATGAAGATATTTATTTAATCCACAAGAAGTCAAGAAAGAAGAGAAAAGGAACATTGTCCAACAAATTAACAAAAGAACCTCAAATAAAATAATAAAAAGTTGATTCATTAAAAAGAAAAGGAGGTAAAGAAATATAAGACAGATAGACCAAATAGAAAATAAATAGTAAACAAACTTTCACCACTCTTATTCAACACAGTACTGGAAGTCCTAGCCATAGCAATCAGACAAGAAAAAATAAAAGGCATCTAAATTGGAAAGGAAGAAGTTAAACTCTCATTATTTGCAGATGACATGATACTGTATATAGAGAACCCTAAAGATTTCACCAAAAAAAACTACTAGAACTGATAAATAAATTCAGTAAAGTAGCAGGGTACAAAATAAATATCTAGAAATCAGTTGCATTTTTATACATCAATAATGAACTATCAGAAATAGAAATAGAAACTAAGAAAACAATCCCATTTACAATTGCTTCAAAAAGAATAAAATACCTAGGAATAAATTTAACCAAAGATGTAAAACAGCTGTACTCAGAAAATTATAAGACAGTGGAGAAAGAAATTGATGAAGATACAAATAAGTGGAATCATATATGGTGTTCGTGGAGAGGAAGAATTATCATCATTAAAATGTCTGTACTACCCAAAGCAACCTACAGATTCAATGCAATTCCTATTATGATACCAATGACTCATTTCACAGAATTGAAACAAATATTCCAAAAATTTATATGGAACCACAAAAGACCCCAAAGAGCAATAATGATCTTGGAAAAAAAAGAACAAAGTTGGAGGAATCACACTACCTGACATCAAAGCATACTACAAAGCCACTGCAATCAAAACAGCTTCATACTGGCATAAAAACAGACATATAGATCAATGGAACAGAATGAAGAGGCCAGAAAAAACCCATGCCTTTATGGTCAATTAATACTTGACAAAGGAGGCAAAAACATACAATGGGCTAAAGATAGTCTATTCAAAAAATCCTGTCATTTTTTCAAATAGGTTTTCAATTTCTTGCTCTTTCTCTTCTCCTTCCCATACCCCATGATATGAATATTGGCACGCTTGAAGTTGTCTCAGAGGCTCCTTACACTCCCCTCATTTTTTAAATTCTTTTTTCTTTTTGCTATTCTGATTGGGTGTTTTTGCTTCCATATATTCCAAATCGCTGATTTGATTCTTGGTGTGAATTTTTTTGGGACTCTCTATTCTGTCTCCGTTTTGTTTAGCTCTTTTTCTGGAGTTTTGTTCTGTTCTTTCATTTGGGACATGTTTCTTTGTCTCCTCATTTTGGCTGCCTCCCTGTGCTTGTTTCTATGAATTAGGTAGAGCTGCTATGTCTCCCAGGCTTGGTAGAGTAGACTAATGTAGTAGGTGTTCTGTAGGGTCCAGTGGCACAGCCTCCCTGATCACCCAAGGTGTACTGAGTACTCAAGGTGTACCCCCATGAGGACTGTATATACCCTCCTCTTGCAGTTGAGCTTGATTGCTGTTGGCACATCAATGGGAGGGATTTTCTCCCAGGCTAATCAGCTGCAAGGACTGGTTGTCGCCACCAAACACCAACTTCCAACCACTGTGGAAGATCAGCTGTGCAGGGGCCCACCCCACAGAGCAGGACTTACTTCAGCGGGGCTCTGATGCCCAATGACTCCGCCCCTTGAGTATGTTGCTTTTGGAGGTGGTTGGGTGGTAATGTTTCAGGTGGTCTGAAGCTGTCCACCGGATGCCCCAGCTCTGAGGCCTCCCAAGATCAGCTGCCACCTGTGTTCTGCCTGGCACTCAGCAGGAACTACAAAGTGATCTGCAGATGGCTGTAGATGGTGAGGCCAATCTGTGAACCAAGGCCTGCTGCTGCTAATTCCAGGCATGGGGACAACTTAGTGAGAGGTAAAGGGCACACTGAGATCAGATGCTGCTTGTTTGAGAGATTTTAGGGAAATTGGAAGCATTAGTCAAGGGAGACCATTCGTGTGGAAAAGCTACTGGAAATAGCTTGGGTGGGCCTGAAATTTGGGTGAGGTGAGGCCTCATGGAATCACCATGAGGCAGCACAAACTCTGTGAACCAGGTTGATGGAGTCTCAGATGTGGCACCAGCCTGCTGGCTCTGTGTGGGAGGGCTCATCAAAGGAACAATGGCCTCTGCCAGCACTTCCCTCTGTAGAAAGCTGGGAGCTTTCTCCCTGATGCCAGACAATTCAGTGTCTCCCCGTATGTCTCTGGTGCCTTTCAAGCTGCTGTTTCAGTGCTGGAGCTCAGAGTGAGCGAGTCCCAGTATGTTTGTGCACAGACCTTTTGAGAGGAACTTCCTGGGACTCCAGCAGTCTCCATGTCACTCAGGCACAGTCCCCGCTGGTTTTTATAGCCAGAAGTTAAGGGGGCTTCTCTTCTTGGCACTGGAATCCTGGGCTGGGGAACCAGATTTGGGGCTTGGACCCCTCGTCCCTCAGGGGGTACCTCTGCAGCTGAGATATCCTTCCCAATTTTTATCACCCCAGCCCATTCTGCATCTCTGCTCCTCTTACCAGTCTCAATGTGGCTTCTTCTTTAATTCCCTAGTTGTAAACTTCCATTCAGCCAGATTTCAAGTGGTTCTGAATGATGGTTGTTCTGTCGTTTAGCTGTAATTTTGATGTGGTTGTGGGAGTGAGACACACTTGCATTATAAGAATACAAAATGAGTTAAAAGTAAAAGAATGTGTAAAGATAGCCTGTGCAAAAAGTAGCCATGAGAAAGGCAATGTAGCTATTCTAATATCGGACAAAATAGATCATAAGGCAAAAAGCATTAATAGAGGCAAAGAGAAAAAATCCTTAATGATGCATAATGATAAACTGTCTAGCATAAAGATATCAATTCATGACACATGCAGATACATACGCTAACCTTGCACCCTCCACTCCCATTTCCCCATCCTTCTGTGTATCAAGGACATGTAACAAAGTTTAACCATATGTTTTTCTGTCTGAGTGCTTGCAATGGATTAAATTTTTGTGTCTTCCTAAAATGCGTATGTTGAAATCCAACCCCTCAATGTGATGGTATTAGTTGGTAGAGCCTTTGGGAAGTATGTCATGAGAGCAGAGTCCTCACTAATAATGCCCTCATAATGTCTTTATGAAAGAGACACCAGAGAGCTCACTCGCCTTTTTTCCTCCAGTGAGGATATGATGAGAAGATGGCAGTTTGCAACCTGGAAATGAACCCTCACCAGAACCTGACCATACTGGCACCTGGTCTCAGACTTCCAGTCCCCACAGCTGTGAGAAATACATTTCTGGTGTTTGTAAGCCACCCTGTACATAGTACTTCCTTATATCAGCCTGAATTGATTAGGAGTGCCCACCTTTCTTCTCCTTATAACCCTCATTCTTCTTGCACGAGGCTCTTGTCAAGCTTTCACAAGTTCTACTGGGTCCATGGGTTGGTGCCTGCATTCCTACCCTTGTTTTGAGCCCTCTGGAGCCTGGCTTTCTTTCTGCTTCTATCTTTGCTCCAACAAGGCTTTCAGCCATATCTGCCACTATCACCTAAGAAATGGCATGGACACAAACCTCATAGACATTTTGAACAGGATGTTGTTCTTGTATGCACTCTTCCCCTGCTAGAAATAATATCCCATAACATTATATTTTGGAGATTAAGATCTGCCTAGCTGAAGCTTGCAGGTGTCACCTTATCTGTGTCAAAATTGCAGCCTCACCCAGGGGATTGGCCCTCCTTATCAGTTTCCAGTTTTCCTGCCTGTCACCTAGCCAAAGCTGAATAAAGAAATTTGTGTAAGTTATAAATATCATTTTCAGAAAAAATTAATTAAGTATAAAATATTTTTCTCTTTTGCTGATGGTAAGATTTTATCATCTTATCTCAGAAAGAGTACTGCTTTTATTGGAAACTCTGGCTTGTTAAATCATCTTGAGGCAGACAAATACAGACATGCCTCGGCTTCAGCCAGAGCCAAAGCTTGTAAGCAAGGTGAAAAAGTAATACACAAAAGTCAAGCTGAAAGTATTTTCTCTGGGTGGGACAGAGAGTCAAAAAGAAAAAGGGAAGAATGGAAAGGGATCATTATATTAGTGTCATATGTGTCATAAGCACATAGTATTTCTATGAACCTGGAGTTACTGGTAAGGCAATGACCATCGCAAATGCTTGGCATGTTCGATTGTGGACATTATTAAAACCACTGAAGTCTGCTTTTGGGATTATGTGGAAGCTGAACAAGGACAGGATGCTTACATGTAGTGGCTAGGGATACAGGTGACATGGATATTTTCATTCTTAGAAGTTTCAGAGATCTCTGGATTCCCCCAAATTCAGAATTAGTTAGGGTTCGAGGACACTTCATCGAGGACATTGGGGAAGAGGAGATACCCAAGTGAGATCTGGATTATGAGTACGTTCAGTCATTTTTATGTCCCACTCTGTCATATCCAGCTCTTCTTTCTGAAGCTGCCGGAAGGATTTTATATCTGCATTATGCTCCCAGATACTGGCCTGTGACCTCTCAGGAGTCCCCAAACTGGTAGAAGTCCTCAACTTTGGATTAAGGGGGGAGACTCCCACTTATAGCCTCCTTTTATTCCTCTCCCATCAACCAAAGCCCGATGACTACTGTCCCCCAACCTTCTGGTTTATAGCTGGGATTTTAATTTTCAAGGCCAAGCTCTTTCCCCATACCTGCTGTCTCTTGAGGCAGTGCCTCTGTCAAGGGCCTTATTGCTGAGGGAAATGGATCAGGAACTGAGAGGGTGAATGTTAGAGACTTCTTGGTGCTTTAGGGAGTTGGCAGTCTGTCCATCCTACTGCTTAGCCCTGGTATGACATACAGTCTTTCAAGTTCCACAGTATTCAGATGTGACTTGTGAATCCTTACTGTGTCTCCTCACATACCATTGCTCCTCTCCGGGCATTAGTTTCCCTAAATTTAAGATGAACAGAGAGATTTTTTGACTGGTTCTGTGGTGCTAGGAATGAGATCAGATCATTACAAGGAAAGATTAACAATTCCATCTACCTCTCCTTGTACCTCTATTCTATTTTCTAAATTCCCTGCTTGACTTCTTTAGTCCTAATTTTTGCCCTGGCTATGCCTGGAACCCTATTTTCTTTGGAATAGGGTCTCTGCCTGCCTCTAATTTGACCTGAAAGAGACAGTACTTCTGACCCTTAACTGTTGCCCCTGTCAGTTCTCCTAGAGGGTGGCCTCTAGCAGCTTATACTGCATATCATTAGTGACCAGCCTTCCAATACTTGTAATCTAGGACCTGGTAGCCTTTAAGAGGTTGCTCCTGGATTCTGCCTTCTTGCCACCAGTAATAGGTGGCTGAGATCTGTTACCATGCCTTCTGGGGAACAAACAGGTCTAAGTGGCCTGTTTGAGCTCCCTGTTTAGATGTCCTTCCTTTGTTCTGATGACTAGACCGCAGGCATTCTGGTTGAATCTGGGAAGGGAAGACACTTCTCTGGGATGGAGGGGCTCTGGAACACTATATGGCACAAAGGCAAGAATTGTCATCTGTTTAGTGACTGTGTCCATTGCTATCTTCTTTCAAAGCTCTCTCACCTCACCCGCTTCAAGGACCAGCACCATTGTATGGTAGGTTGGTGACCTGTTTTATTTTTTATTATATCAGTAATAAGTAAATGAGAGTTTACAAAATGTAAGGAACTTCCTTAAAATAATGCAACAGTATATATGCTTGAGAGTAGCAAAGTTGTTTAATTTGAATGAAAAGTCCTATGGAGACATAAGTTCCTTTTCCTTTTGGCCACTCTCTGCCCCTTCCTGCCCTCCATTTCCTGTCGGGATCTGGAAAACCAGGCAGTAGCCCAGACCAGAAAAAACAGAATTCCAGTCAGGGCCGGGAAAGAGATCTGAGTGGAAGGAACCGAACGGCATATCTAAAGAAAGGAGTGGCAGTGCAAGGAAAAGTGGATGCTATGGTCAGTAGAGTATACTCCAGGAATAACCTGAATTCTCTCATAGGCTCTCTGTTTACATCTTCTTTTCAGTCCAAGCTTCTATCCTGCATAAAGTTTCTTCCATGCCTCTTTTTGGGTGTGTGTAAGTCAATTCCATTTATTATTATTTTTAAATTTTATTTTTCAATTACAGTTTGCATTTGACATTATTTTGTATTAGTTTCAGGTGTATAGCATGGCTGTTAGACAGTTACCTATTTTACAAAGTGCTCCCCCTCCCCACCGGTATTTCAGGTAGTGGGCATCTGCCATGCCTCTTACAACTCCCCATCTGCAGTCCCATCTTCTATGATATTTCAGCTAGAAAAGCCTTACTTAGATAACACACAAAATTCCACAAATACTGCACCTACAAGGGGCCTGTGGAAAGTGTAACTCCTGCTCTTCCAGTTTATGAATTTCCTGCTGTAGCAATGGTACCTACTGAGGATGGAAATGTGTTGGGGGCAAAGGGAGAGAATGGTGTTTGCCACTCTCCTCTCCCTTTTCTCCACGAATATTCATGAACAAGAACTCAGCTGGGGTAATGCAGTGGGTAAAGGAGTAACAAGACTGAAAAGCCTCTTTCTCCCACATGCCCTAGATTCAACTGCTTTGACAGATATTTAGTGTCTTATAAGATATAATTGCAAAAGGAAGAACTTGCCATTTTCAGAAATCTTTTACTAGAGAATGGACCGCTCCTCCATGTTTGTGCAGAATTATCGTGCTTGACTGCTGCCGAGGCTGTGATAAGCAAGTTTTTCTGGCTGACTGGTGAGCAGGACCATGATCCTCCAGTTTCTCTTGTCCCAGATAAATGCAGGTGGGATGTCAAAGTCATGTTCCTGTTCATCACACTCACGTTGCATTGACTTAGCCCTGATCTTTCTTCAGCACATGGTAGTTTGGTTTCACAAACATGAGACTTAGCTGCATTTAGCACATATGGGAATATTTTGAGAACGGAATTAATATTTCTCTTTTATACAGTCTTGTCCCAGGCCATGCAGCACACAGAAAGAGCAGGCAGGATTATAACGTTGGCCAGTGTGTCTGTCACTTCACATTTATGTCACAAAGTGTGTGTGGGGTTATCCCATAGACCGTGAGGGCATCAGAATTTGGAGTCCCCCTTAATAGGGGACCCAGGAAGTCAGTAAGAGTCTAGGATCTGCTTCAGACAAGGCAGGTTGAGTGGCAGTTATTCGGCAGACTGACAGGGTTCAGGATCCAGTAATCAGCTAAAATAGCCCCCAAAGAGCAGATTGAGCAGAGAGGTTTTGCTATTGTTGGGTTTTGTTTCACTCTGTAGGAGCCTCCACTGCTAAAGCTATTGTCAGCAATACTCTCAGGAAGGCTTAGAATATGCTTCCTTGTGATGCTGCATGAAGTGCTCTCTGCAACAAAGTTGTGTTGGGTCAAGGCAAGGGGCGGTGCCTGAGAGCCATTCTCAAGAATTTAGATGGGCCATGGCAGAAGCAGTGCCTACACATGGGATACCAGGCAGGCACACAGGCAAAAGCAGACCAAATTCCAGCGGACAGCTCCCATTAACCAGTCCTAGGCAAGCACTGAAGCCTGCTGACCTGGGACAAATGGACTGGGTGAGCCCCGGAAATGTAAAGCAGGGAAGCAAAGAGTATCTGATGTGTTCGACATGCCCACTCCGATCTCAAAGGCTTCTCAAATCTGATAATACAGATATTACAAGTGTGGGCTAGAGGACTGAGAAAGGCTGTTAGCTAGTATTTCAATTCAAGTAGCTTGTATCTTTCTCAAGTCCATTTACAGAGCTTAGGGCTTCCTGATCACAGGGAGGGACTGACATTGAGTTGCAGCTAAGGGGATTCATCCCTTTCTGCTCCCAAGTAAGATACCTTCACCAAGAAATCAGAACAGGCCGCAGCAACACATCAGTTCAACTCAGTCTCCTAACCTGCTCAGGCCTCCAACAGTATTGCCACCTCCCTAGCTCTGGTCTTCCTTTTGAAAACTATCAATCCCACCATGCTTCTTGTCTTTGTCATTATAGACCACTTCAAAGTTCAAATTCCTGCCATCTCCTCTTCCCTTGGCAACTTTTATACCTTTACTCTCTCATCACTTTTTTCTTCCCCTTCCATCTGTTGACTCATTCTATGTAAATTCACTTTATCTTTATCTTCACCTTATTTATAAAATTCTTTCTCCCTCCCTCTGTTGGTTAATTTTATGTGTCAACTTGGGTATTTCATGGATCCTAGTTTTTGATCAAACACCAGTCTAGATGTTGCTCTAAAGGTATTTTTAAGATTTTATTAATACTTAAATCAGTAGTCTTTGAATAAAGAGGATTACCCTCAATAATGTGGGTAACCTCATTCAATCAGTTAAAAGCATTAAGAGAAAAGAGTGAGGTCCCCCGAAGAAGAAGGGATTCTACCTTTGAACCCGAGACAGCAACATTAATATTCCCATGGGTTTCCATACTCCTGGCCAGATCTACACATCGCAGACTTGACAACCACCACAATTGCATGAGGTAAAATAAATCTCTCTTTGTATATACACATTTTATTTGTTTTGTTTCTCAGGAGAATCTTAACTAATATATTACCTTAAAGAAAACTTGACTCAGCCCCATGGAAACCACCTGCCACGGAGTGGGTGTCGCTAACTGCTCTTTCTCTCCCACAATAGACCGCAGAGCCAGGAAGCAGAGTCAGCATTTTATAAGCCTCCCATTTACTTCCTCAGAAGTCATATTCTTTCCTTAGCAGTTAAAAGCCCTTTTTTCTTTGTTATTGATGCTATCCAACCAAGATACTACTTTTATGTTTCTTATTTTTGTCATCTTCCAACTTTCACATCACTTCCACTCATTCATTCAAGATAACAATGTCCGGCTCTAGCCTATGCACTTGGGGCAGTGATATCTATCTTGAAGGGTAGTTGTAGGAACTAGAGTCAATATGTATAAAATACCCAACACTGTGTGACCAATGGTAGGCATTTGATATATAGGAGTTATTAGCAATTATTATGTTTCTATTCAGTACAGGTCCTTGTATAACCAGATGAGGCTCCAATGACCATAAGGACAAACCACCCAACACCCCTGGTTTCAAAGTTTTTAGACCTTCACTCCAAAAATTTTCACCCAGACTCATTTTTGGCCACTCACACCACAGCAATGTCCTGCATCTTGTTAGTTTAAGAAGGAAGCATGTTCCTTAAAACTCCCCAGCCACTTATCAAACTCAGTTTACATATTTCAGCCAGAAAAAAAAGATGTACTTAAGAAAACCATTCCTGTGATTTCCATGAAAAAAAAAAATTTCCCCAAACACTACTGGTCTCTTGCTCCACCACTGTACTCCCATCAAAAGAAGAAAAAATGTTATGGTTGGTTGGTGACAGCATTAATCCAAATTTTTCTCAATTTGCTTGGAGATAATTTGTCAAAACTCAGTGACTATAGGGATTAAATTTCTTTTCTAAACTCCAACCAGTGTAAAATCCTAGATAGTATACTTATTGTCCAAACACCAGTTTCTTTTTAGGTGGTCCCAGGATGATAAGAATGGAGAGGATGAGTGAGAAGGGGGTGCTAACAAGCCTCTTTGGTTCCTAAACTAAGCCAGCAACTTAATTGGTGAATAAGAGTTGTCATTTATTAGCCTTCTTAGGCCTCACTTGTCATCACCAAAAACTGCTTTACATGTCTGAAATCTTAAAGTACAAAATAGTGATCTCTGACCACAACTTTACACCTTCAGGCTCTCTCACACATTTTCCTACTCTACCTGGTCTTTTATATTAAGGCTTAACCCCACATCCCCTCTGTGCTTTGTAATGATAACAACCAATGCTGAATTGATCTCATTCCAAGCAGGGCTCTGGATGTGTCGAGCAGGGACTATTGGTGGCTGATGTCTGGAGTCTGATGGGCTTTGTGTAGTAGAAATCTCTAATAAGTCACTGTTGAGAGACTGAGATGTCCTGGATGGGCACAAGGAAGGTACTGGTTGAAGCTCCAAAAGGGGAAAATGTGTGTTTGAGTGTGACCCTGTCATGCGCCAAGAAGCTCTAAAGTGTGCATCATGAGAGCCCCTGCTGGCCAAGCATCGTGCGCACCCTCAGTGGCTGATGAGAAGTCACATCCTCGCTCTGGGCTCTAGCTTACAAAATGCCTCACCTCCGCTAACCTCTTGACATGGGGTCGGATTCAAGTCTCTTCTCTGAGTAACTCCTTCTTTTTACCCCCAATGTGAGGATTATTTTAATTTCTTAAGGATTTCAGAAAACAATGATAATTGATGATACTTCCAATTACAGAAGAAAGAGAATTATCACAGACAAGAAAGCAAAATACAAAATCACATTCTGTAAGGTGATATTTGACAGAAGGTTTTCTTCACTTAGGAGTTTGGCTGCTACTTAGGTGTGCTTAAGCTGCTGTTTCTCTTGCTGGCGGTAACTTGCCTTGGCTTGACTTGGACCTGATCATTTGACTCTCCCACTGAGCGAGCTCGCTGCCAGTGCAGCTCTGCCTTGCTTCGTTCTCAGCGTAGAGCAGCAAGTTACCAAGGTGGTGTTTTGGGGAACATCAAGGGAGCAAGGAATTGTTCAAATTTTGAATGGATTAAGTCATATACTGGTGAGTAGCCTAAGTCTCCTCTTCCAGCTTAGCAGTGGCCATTCTCAGGTTCCATTCTGTAATTCTTTTTTTTTTTTTTAATCTAATTTTTCTAACTATGTTGGCTCCTGCTTTGCTCTAAGAAAATAAATTTGGGGAAAGCTCACAGAGATAAACTATTTGATTCCCATGAGGAGTTCAGAGGCAAATATTTTCTGGGAAAAGCAGATGCAGGAAACAAATTTGCCTTCTCTTTTTTCAGATAGGTTAATAAAGACAAGAAATGCAGGAAAGTGTGTCCAGATTCAGGATAAGAGCAAGGGATACCTATTTCTCTTTAAGACAATGATTCATTCTAATTTTTCCTTATGATCAGTGTCATTTAAATGGATATCTCTCAAATTTAAGGTGCTGCCATCTTCAGAAACTTAAAAAAGGCCAGGTGTCAATGTGCCACCGTGTGATGATTTAGAGGCAGGCCATTATAGACAGGACATATTCATGCTATCCTAGTGGAGATGTATGAATTAATAATAAAGAAATATGTATAATATATAAAGTATATATTATATATGAAAAAAATATATATAATAAAATAAGGGCAGGTTATTTATTTATTTTCATTTTTGCCTTCTTTCTAAAATTTTTGTTTTCAATTCCAGTTTACATTCAATATTATTTAGTATTACTTCTAAGTGTACAGCATAGTGGATAGATAATCATATACTTTATAGTGATCCCCTTGATATTTCCAGTACCCACGTGGCACCATACATAGTTATTACAATGTTATTGACTGTATTTTCTATGCTGTACTTTATATCCCCATGACTGTTTTGTAATTACCAATCTGTACTTCTTAATCCCTTCATCTTTTCACCCAGTCCCCCAACCCCTCTCCCCTCTGGCAACCATCAGTCTCTTCTCTGAGTCTATGAGTCTGTTTCTATTTTGTTTATTTATTTTGTTCTTTAGATTTCACATATAACTGAAATCACATGGTATTTGTCTTTCTTTTACTTATTTCATTTAGCATACCCTCCAGAGTGTCACAAATGGTAAGATTTCACTCATTTTTATGGCTGAGTAATAGTCCATTGTATATATGTACCACTGCTTTTTTATTAACTTGTCTATTGATGCACACTTGGGTTGCTTATAGTGCTGCAATGAATATAGGGTATATGTATTCCTTCAAATTAGTGTTTTAAGTTTCTTCAGATATATTCCTAGAAGTAGAATCACTGGGTCATTAGGCAGTTCCAATTTTAATTTTTTGAGGACCCTCCATATGGTTTTCTGTAGTGACTGCACCAATCTGCATTCCCACCAACAGAGCATGATGGTTCCCTTTTCAGCACTTTATCACCAACACCTGTTGTTTGGACTTATTGATGATGGCCATTCTGACAAGTGTGAGGTGATATTGCCTTGTGGTTTTAATTCGCATTTCTCTGATGATTAGGATCTTTTCATGTCTATTGGTCATCTCTATGTCCTTTTTGGAGAAGTGTCTATTCAGGTTCTCTGTAGGGGCATGTTTTTTAGAATAGTAAACCTCCCGATCAACTCTGACCTCCAACATTTCAACTATACTATTACCCAGTTCCTTCCTCTCCCCACAAAAGTATGTGGAGTTGCTTGTAACACCTCCCCAGCAAGGGAAAAAATAGGTGTAAGTACTATAGTCCTCATGTCAGTATCTAGTTATAAAGCTATATACAATATTTATAACTTTTTCATTACCTAATCCAGATTCCCTTTTCCTCACTTCAGAGAATTGGGGCTCTTTACCTGCAAGGAGACTAATCTTCATTCCTGAAGCATCTGAGCCTTTAGTGGTCTTGTCTTTATTGCATTACTGTGGTCTTTAATTAACATCTGCTACAGAACTTGAAGTAATTAGACGTGTTCAACTGAATCCCCTGGATGCCAGGCATAGTCCCCTCTGCCTTGATAGTGTCTATTTCCCCGTAATAACTAGTTTTCAATACATTTTAATTTGCCTGTTGATTCAGTGGTATAGGGAGCCCAAGCTGGCCATGTGGTAGTGTCAGCTTCCATGTCACCAGGCAAATATTGCTTACATTTGTGAAGTTATCCCTCCCTTGAGAAGACCTTTAAACTGACAGCTCGAAATTATGGGATGGGCAGCAAGGGTATAATGAGTGGATTACTGGGTATGAGAGTAAGAGCAGCCCTCATGCTTTTGTCTCTCTAGCCTTGAACCTCTGTGTTTTGGCATGGAATTAAAAGGACCACACGTAAGTCATTGAGTCGAAGACAGGCTGATTCTTGCGGGGTAGTGTTGCAGCCTTGGTCATGCTGCTTTCCCGCTGGCACCATGCCTGAGCCTTCAGCAGGGCGTTCCAATGATCTATAAGACCAGCTGCTTCTGCGTAAAGTGATATATGGTATGATCTGTCAGTTTCGTAAGTGGGAGCTCATTACTGTACTTTTTATGGTAAAATTAGTTCCCCAACCAGAAGCCATTTCGTGGGGAACACCATGACAACAATAAGGCATTGTTATAATTTTTTTCTTGGTCAGTCTGGCAGAAGCACTGCAGCTGAGGAAGGCAAGCACATTTATAGGGTAATGATTCAATCCAGTGAGGACAAGTTGCCCTTTTTTCTATGGTGGCAGAGGTCCAATATAATCAATTAGTGGAAAATGTTTTCTCATCCAGGGGAGTACTTGAAAACATGGGGCTTAACGTTTCATCCCTGCCATTGGCGGCTGGGCAATCAGTGGTGTCAGCAGGCAGAAACTGCGGGGAGGGAAAATCCATCTTGTTGATCTCATGCATAGGCCTCATCCCACCACCACGACTGCCTTGGATATAAGCCCATTAAACCAATACCAGGGTTGCTCACTTAGAAAGGAGAATAGTTATTTGTTGAAGACGGTGTGCCTTTTCTTCAAATCTATAGAAATTTACATGGTTATTCCTGAAAACGAAAAACTCAGTTGGACAATCTGATTTCAAAGCTCAGTATACACTAATGGAGACAGTGTGCTATCGCTGTAAAGGTACACAAATAGGTCAACAAAATAGAAGAGAGTCCAGAAATAGACCCAAATTTCCTGCACTTTGAACCTTCTATATTAAATTTATTTCTATATGTTTAATTTTTTATGCAATTATAAACTGTATTTTTAAATCTTAATTTTCTAATTGTAGTTTATAGTATCTGAAATAAAATTTATTTTATTTCCTTATGTTAGTTCCTGTAGTCTTATTAAATATATTCATTATCGTTAGTGTTTTGTTTTTATGTAGATTTCATAAGTTTTTCTATACAGATATTCATGTCATCAGTGGATAGAATTAGCATTACATTTTTCTTTCTGATCTTTATGCTTTTACTCTCTCTTTCTTGCACTGGATAGTATAAATACACTTAAATAGAAGTAGTAAGCACAGACATCCTTGCTTTAGTCTCTAGCTTAACAGAAAAGTGTTTATTTCATCATTAAGTATGACATTAGCTGTAGGTTTTCTGTAGATACCTTTTATCAGACTGAGAGTTTTCTTCTATTCATATTTTGAGAATTTTACTATGTGCTGAGTTTTGTGAAATAATTTTTTCTGCATCTGTTGAAATGAGCATATAATTTTTGCCCTTTATTCTGTTAATGCTGTAAATGCTCTGTTCCTTTTTTTCCCCCCACTTTTTTTTCTCTTTTAAGTTCAGTTTGGATTCTAGTTATCATTCTTCAGGTTTACTGCTCCTTTTTTGTGTGGTGTCCTGTCTGTTGTCAATCCATTTAAATTAACTCTTTATATATAATATATATTTTATATTTAACATTTCCGTTTTGTTTTTTTAAAATAGTGTCCATATTTCTGAAGACATTTTTCACCTGTTCATGCATATTGTCACTTTTCTAACTAGATATTTTATTATATTTATCATAATATCTTCAAGTTCTTGAGTTGTAAATCAAACATTTGAGCCATCTCCAGGTCTGCTTCTACTGACTCTTTCCTCTCTTGATGTGTCACATTTTATTGTTCATTCATGTCTTGTAAACTTTTATTGTATGTCAGACAATGATATGCTAATTCTAAATACTGAATACTAATTCTGGGCATGGGATCAGGAATTTCCTTTAAAAGGAGCTTGGGAGCAAGTTGTACAATATATCTTTATGCTCTGCAACCCAGTTTTCATCTTCATGATCTCTGAGAGATCTTTCTCTGCTTTACATTCCAACTGCCAGCTTTTTGGTTCACTGGGGAATTCTTTTTGCTCTTTGGTCATAATTTAGTTCCATTTCTTAGGAGATCTTTCATTGCCCTCTTTCCTTGCCCCAAGTTGTTAAGAGGCCAATGCAACACTACTGATGAGTCTCTAGGAAGAATTTCTCTCATATTTTCTACCTTTCCCTCAATTTTCAGTAACCACTGTCTTGTACTTGAGGGACATCCTGCATGCCTCAGGGGATCTCTCTCTCACTTCTTATGCCCTGTCCCCAGTCTTTAGTATATTATTCTTACGCACTAATTGAATTCCCATGGGAAAGAATTGGTGTTGTATACAGACTTGATCTGTGGCAAGAGCTATTCTAATCTATCAGCTTGGCCCACATTTGACTGTTAAAAGTTTAGCTTATTATGCTTTACTACTACCTATGGTAGATGTTTCCTCTTCTGAAAATTTCACCAGAGGTGAAAAAAGCCAGAAATAGGTCTCTTTTCACCTAGGAAGTTTTTAATTTTATTTTTTGGAAGTTAGTTCATAGGTTTCTTTGAGTTCTTAGCTCTCTTGTGGGGTTTAAAAAGCTATAATTCCATAGTTTGTCAACATTGTAATTTTTAGGGTGAGAATAATGGTCTCTTATTACCTAAAATTTGAAACAATTTTCAACTTTCATCAATGTTTCAAGAATACTATGAAGAATCAATATGCCCAGAGACTCCATAAAAGTTTTATTATTTGTTCCAATAAAGTTCTTTTTAGCAAAAAAATCCAACCCAAGATTATGCATAGTGTCTACTTTTCAGGCCTTTTTAGTCTTCTTAAATCTGGAAAAGTTCCTAAATTTTCTTTCACTTTAATGAGCTAGGCATTTTTGACAATTATAGGACATTCATTTTGTAGAACACTCATCAAATTAAATTTGTGTGATGTTTCTTCTTAATTAGACTCAAGTTAATAATTTTAGACTGAAATACAACATAATTAGCACTATGTTATTCTTATTGTATGATGACTGGTGGGACATGATGTTGCTTTATCCTATTTCTGGTAGGAACTTTGATCACTTGATTAAAATGTTTGTCTGCCATATTTCTCCATTGTAAAAATATATTTTATACATTTCCTTCATTTTTATTAATAACTGTTTTGTGGAGGATATTATTTGAGATTATGTAAAATCTCATTTCTCTTTTTACTTTCACTTGCTAGTTTTAGTATTCTTTAAGGTGACTTGTCAAATTAATTATTATGAGGGTTGAAATAAGTGATTTTCTAATTCCTATTTATTAGTTGGTATGCTACTCTAAGAAAAATTTTATGTATTTATGTATTTATTTATTTACTTATACATTTATATCAGTTCGAACTCATGGGTTTCTATTTTATTCAACAGATATAATCCATTACTGTATTATCTACTTTGAAGCTCAAATTGCCCCAGGTTAGCCAGTGGGAGTCCTGAATTCTGTGTCCCCATCATATCTTAATTTCAAGCTCATCTTGTTTTTTGTTTTTACACTATGCCCCTCAAATTAGTTATTTATCTAAAGAATTGTGGTTCCATTGAGAGTGAAGTGGTATTTAAAGACCAAGAAATGGCTGTTAGAAATACTCAATGCTACTGAAGTGCTAGTACTCCTAGGCCCTCTTAGTGGCAGAGCTCAGGAAGGAAGGGAGGGAAGGAGGGAGGGAAGAAAGGCAGATTCAGATGAAATTCTGGAGATAATCAAATGAAGAAAATGTTCATTCAAGAGTAACTGGAATTAAGTGAGCTAACAAGACCCTCAAGGTCTGGCTAAGGATGAGTTATCTCTCCTCATCGTGAACAACAAAGGACAAAAGAGTGTTGCCAAAGCCTGAGAAATCCAGAACCTTGGGTGATGGGCCATGAGCCGGAACTGGAGTTGTGGAGAATGAGCCTGTTGACTGAAGTGGGGGCCGAAATGAGAGGCAGCAAGAAAGAGGTAGTCGGGCCTCTTTCTCTTCCCAGTCTTTAGTTTCCCGCCGAGGCCTCCTGTAGGTGAGAAGGGGAGGGACCCCAGATGGTTGGCTTGGTAGAAATCAGCTTTGCAAGCTACAGAATAAAGAAAATAAGGGCGAGTGGATTGGAGGGGACAAATGGAGAAAGACCAGCTTATACCACATACATCAAATACCACAGCTTAGTCTTTTGGACTCTATTCAATTTCGTTTGGATTTGTGATTTCTAGCACCAAGTCCACTGTGTGTGTGTGTGCGCACGCGTGTGTGTATTTTCTTTTATTATAGCTTTATTAACATCTGGTAGAGTGAATTAAAAAAACTTTGTTCTATAATTATCTTAGCTATTAGTAAACATTAATTCCTTCACATAATTTTGAGATTAAACTATTCTGTTATTTCTAATATTCTGTTAGCACTGTGTTAGAGCTGCAATGAATCTGTATATGAGGTAGTTTATCTTTAAAATGTTAATATTTTCTCCTCCCTGAACATTATGTAGCTATCCAATTATTTAGGTATGTAAAAATATTTTTAAAGCTCCAAAAAGATCTCACATATTATTTAAATTTACTTAAGCTGTAGAAAAAGAGTACTAGCTTAAAAGTTTATTTTATATGCCCATTGTCTTATCACTATGTAAATGGTATCATCCACATTTATGCATTTTTCTTCTTCATTTCTAATACTTGTGCTACATTTCTAATACTTATGCTACATCTTTATTTTCTTATTGTGTTAGATAAAAACTTTAACTACTTAGACTTAAAGAGCAAGATTCCAAAACTGTTTCCTTGTTAAATACACTTTTTATGGAGATGTCTATAGGTAGCCTTTATCAACATAAAGACAATCCTTCCTATTTCCATTTTCAAAGACTGTAACCATGATCTATAATCTTCCCAGATATAATATTCTTAAGACACTTTACTGTAATTTTTTCATCATAGGAAATTTAAATGATTCAGATCTTATGATACATAATAAACAACAGTGTTTCATGCTCTATTTTCAAGGAGAGGCAAGTCAAGTAAAAACTTGTGCTCTCTTGAGAATTGTTGTTGAGGCCTGATGGTAAAAATGAGTTTGAGCAAAGTTCTGCATACAGGGTGAGGTTGCCACCTTCATATTTTTCTTGTGAGGGGATGTGCCTACATCTTAGACTGGAAAAATAAGCTGTTGCACACTGGCATTCCTTGGTGCATATGTGTTTAAGGGAGTGTGAGGAGAATATATCTAGAATATCTGGAAGGAACCTAGGTCTTTAACAATCTCGAGAAGCTGACCTACCAGTCTTGAACTATTTGCCTCTGGTCTTCTTTGATCTTGTTTAAGAAAACCTGAAAGATAAAGATAAATATTGAATAGGTATAAATAGTATTTATAACATATTTGCATTAAAAAATAACAATAGATTAAACCACTGCAAGAGACATCCGACCTGCAACTTTTCTCTCCTTTGATACATTATTTTATATTCTTGTATTATAAAATACAAATCTCAAAATGGAATCACACTATTTATATTTGCATGTAAGTACTCCATGTTCTAGCAGGTAAAATCTAATATTTTATTTATTGGCATAATTGAGGTCCTTCATGAACCTGACTTTGCTTAACTGTTGAATATGTGAAACCAAATGTATGTCCCTCAATCCAGCATGCTTCTACCTATCTCCATATCTTAGCGGTGTCTTTGTTTTTCTAAGTAAGATTCTTAGAAAAACAGCCCAAACTTATTATTACTAAGAGTTTATTGGAGGGAAGTTGCAGTTTAGGCAGCAAAAGTAAGGGGGGAAATTAGGAAATAAAGCAAGAAAGGAGTGGCATTATCTGAGTGCTTATTCCTATTACATGTTAGCACTCCTTCACACATGAGTGTTTTTACTCAGGCCTTCTGGGCAGCTATGAGGAATCTAGATCCCACCTCCCTGATGTGGCATTTCCTTCGAATGCAGAAGTAGTGAGCGAGGCCAGAAATTCCACAGACTCAGGCTTGTCAGACCCTGCCCATAACAGTGATCTTATCAATGCCTGGCTAAAGCTGGCCTATCCCCCAGAGGAGAGGCACACGATGCTCCCTGTAGGAAATGAGGCCATATCAGAAGCAGCAGCCAGGGCTCTCCAATGAGCAGGTGGCCCAGGCCAAGGGACCGAGTGAGTGTAGGGATGTGCATAGCTGGGTTCTATATACCTTTATGCTCTTGTCTGCCACAGCTGCCCTTCAGAATAGTAAGCTAAGGAAGGCAATGAGCCACAGTAAACACAGGAAGGAAAGAGAAAAAGGTTATCTCAATGGGTCTGATGTTTGTTGTTTGACTAAGTCATTTGGTTGCACATCAAGGGGAATCTCTCAAAAGGCAGGGTTTCAAAATTATCTCTGTGTGTGTGTGTCCATGATTCTTGCTGCCTGACCCCACAACTGCCATTTCATTTTCTAGGTGTGATGGTGCCTTCACTTTCCTGTGTATCTGGATACTTTATGACCATTCTTCTCTCACAGATGGGGGCCACCTCAGGTAAGGATATCTATTTATTTTTCATGGTGTCTCACATCGATAAAGATGAGTGGATAAAAAGATGTGGTACATTTACACCATGGAATAGTATGCAGCTGTGAAAAAGAAGGATCTCTTATCCTTTGAGACAGCATTGGGGGACCTAGAGAGTATTACGCTAAGTGAAATAAGCCAGTCAGAGAAAGACAAATATCACATGATTTCACTTATATGTGGAATTTAATGAGCAAAATAAACTGAAGAACAAAATAGATCCAGAGACATGGAAGCATGGAACGGACTGACAAATCTCAGAGGGAAGGTGGGGGTGGGGGAGTGAGTGGGGAGAGATTAATCAAAGAACTTATATGTTTATAAGCATAACCCATGGATATAGACATTGGTCTGGGGAAGGCCTGGGGGTGGGGTGGATACGAGGTAGAGGAGATCAATGAGGGGAAAAGGGGAACATCTGTAATACTTTCAACCATAAAGATAAATTTTAAAAAAAGAAGAAGAAAAAATGTTATTTTAGTGACTGTCTTTCTAGCCCCAGCTCCATGCCGCAGTGCTCCAATGATGTGCCTAGGAGACAAGACAGATAAATGCCTCCCATCTCCCCCAGGAGGCTTAAATTCTCACTGGTAAATCATAATGAATATGTCCCTCATATTCAAGAACAAACCATGATCATTTATGTGGCTATATGTTTAGTTTAGTATTATACGTTTAGTAGGACCTCAGGTAAAGAAGTTGGTGTCAGCTGGATCTGTCCACGAACTTTTCTTAGTGCAGAGAACCTTAAGTCTGACCATTCAGATTCCTTATAGTGAGAAGGAGAAACATTGTTGGCAGAGCAGGAGTGAATTGGTCATGGTTGAAAGGACCAAAAACTCAGTGTGGGAGGAGCTGTGTGATAGTCGCCCATAGCTTCACAAGTTATCCCCCAAATGAGTGATTTAAAACAACCACCATTTTATTATATCTTTAGTTTGTGGGTCAGGAATTCTGGCCAGGGCACTCTTCTGTTCCACGTGACACAGACTGAGGTCACTTGGTGTATTCAGCTGGTGGGCAGGATGGTCTGAAGAGCCCAAGGTGGCTTCATTCACATACGGCACTCTGGTGGAGTAGCTGGAGGCTGGCATCGGCTAGGATTATCAAATGGCCTGTCAACATGTGGCCTTTCTGCCGTGGTGGACTCAGGATAGTCAGACTTCATTTTGGCAGCTCATGGCTTCCAGAGAGTGTTACAAAAAAAAAAAAAAGAAAGAAAGAAAAAAAAAAAGAAAAGGAAAAGAAAGAGCTGCTCATTTTTAAAGATAGACTTAGAAATTATTGCCGGTCATTTTCTGCCCATATTCTACTGAGCAAAGCAGTCTCGGAACAGTTTTGAGAGGAGGGGAATAGAGCCTTGCTCTTCATGGGAGGAGCATCAGAAACTCTGTGGCCACCTTTAACCACCAAAAATGGATGGTGAAAAAGGCAGCTGTGTATTTGATAAGTAAAGGATGTTACTCAACAATAGTGGTCACCCGGCCGGGCGTGGCTCAGCGGTTGAGCATCGACCTAGGATCCAGGCGATAGGGGTTCGATTCCCGGTCAGGGCATATGCCTGGGTTGTGGGCTCAGTCCCCAGTCGGGGGTGTGCAGGAGGCAGCTGATCAATGATTCTCATCATTGATGTTTCTATCTCTCTCTCTCCCTCTCTTTTCTCTCTCTGAAATCAATGAAGATATATATATTTTTAAAAAAAAACAAAAACAAAAAAACAATAGTGGTCCACACCCCACCTCTAGACAACAGGAGCATCTTCCATTCCTTTGTGAAGCGTTTACAGGGTGCGTAAACAGGCAACGTTTTATGCACTGGGGATAATAAAGGTTATTTCAAAAGGGGGTAAGACAGAACCCTGCTGCCGCATGACTCACATAGTAGTGGGCGATGAGAGAAAACAAAGACAGAAGTTAAAAATATCAGGTAGTTGTGCTCTGAAGACCTGTCTAAGTTTGATTAGGGGAGATGATAAGTGGGTAGTCACACGGAATTTCTCTAAGCAGTTGCCGTTTAGTTAGGACCTGAGAGATAATGGGACAGAGACTGGAGTGCTGCTGTCAGAGTGAAGACACCTCTGAGAGTCAAGTTCTCAGAAAGGACTTGGCATCAAGAACCAGAAAACAGGCCAGTGTGTCTGGAGCCGAGGGGGCGGGTGAGGCAGTCCCCCGTGGCCCTCAGACTGAAGCCCTGGGCTCCGCCTTCCTCCCCAGGGCGGTTCTCCGTGCGCAGCTCCAGGAGCCGCCAGGTGGCGCCGGTGGGCGAGCGCGCCGAGCTCAGCTGCCAGCTGTTTCCCCCGCGGAGCGCGGAGCACATGCAGGTGGGCTGGTACCGCGACCACTACCAGCCGCTTTACGCGCACAGCAAAGAGAGAGAACTCTCTGGAAAAAGCTCTCAGAACTATACAAATCACACAGTGCTCCTGAAGGACGCCCTGCGAGACGGCAAGATGACCCTCAGAATCCACAATACCAGCGTTTTTGACGAAGGGCAGTACCACTGTTTCTTTAAAGATGGTGACGCCTCCGAAGAGGCCGTCGTGGATCTGAAGGTAGCAGGTAAGACGGAGGAGTCATCTCCAGGTGTCCTAGGTCGTGCTACTCTGGACCCAGGATCCAGAATTCATGAATGCTGGGCCATAAGGAAAAGATTGCAGGGCATTTAAAAAAAATTATAACTTTTAAATATAATGAAATAATATAACGTATAGAAAAATACATAGAATAATATAACAACTTAGATACTTGGTTAGCAGTTTATCATATTTAATTCCGATCAAATGAAAGTCACCTTTGTACTCATCAATGGTGCCATTTACCTTTTTTATTTTCTAAGCAGGAGCTGTTAAACTCATATTGTCTCTGTTGGTTTTACATATAGGCATTCAGAAAAGTAGGCAGTATTATTTTGTGTCTCTTAAAATTTTGCACAATAATATCATTCGACATATTCTATTGAACTGATTAGACTCTTAGTATTTTATTTTTTATATCAATCCATGATTATTCAAGTAGATACAGTCCATTCTTTAACTATAGTATAGTATTCCACCCCATAAATATATAACTATTGAATTTACATATTCCCATATCAGTGGACATTAAGATAGGAGATAAGTTTCTGTTCCCATGTTAGACTATAATATTTGTGTTCAAGAGTTATTTTAGGATATATAGCTAGCAGTTAAGTTGCTAGGCCATTGTGTACAAATATCTTCACATTACTTTGGCAACTACCCACCAAAATGATTGGATCAATTTATATTTACCTGTCTTTATTTACAATATTTAAAAAATGTATCCTGGACTCACTCTTTTCTCAGATATCTTATGCTTTTTTTTTTTTTTTACCTTCCGTATGTTGTCTTTTGACAAATAAAAATTAAGTTTCATGAAGTCTAATTTATCAATCATTTCTTCTGTGGTTAATACCTTTGGTGTCCTGCTAGCTTGGCTGTAGATAAGAGTGTTACCCCTGGCCTATTTGTGGTCATCGCTATCAAAGTTATGGCATATTTTTTTGCCCACAGGGAGTGAAAAGAAACATTTACTTCTTAAATTCTTGAGTCCACATCAATAATTAATGCCACTTCTCTCCCTTCCTCCAGCCGTAGGCGCGGGTATACAGATTAATGTTCAGGCTTCTGACACAGAAGGGCTAATGGTGGAGTGTAACTCATCAGGGTGGTTCCCGCAAGCCAAGATGGAGTGGAGAGACAGCAGAGGGAATGTAATTCCAGCCTCATCAAAAATCTTCTCTGAGGATGGAGATGGATTATTGCACCTGAAGATGAGTGTTCTTCTCAAAAACAGTACCCATGGCCCTGTCACTTGCTGCTTTATTAACCTAGTTTCTGGTCAAGAGAAAAGAGCAAGTATTGTCCTGCCAGGTGAGTACCTATGGCTTGGTTCTATCAAGGAAGAATGGTTTTCATCGGTGTGACAAAATAAAGAGAAAATTTGGTGAATAATAAATGTGGAATTGCTTTATAAACAGTGAATTGCTGTAGACATATAATATTTAAACCTTATTAAGTGTCTGGAAACAAGGAAAATATCAGAGGCTAAGGGGCCTGTTCTTAAAAATGGAAGGTATTGCAATAATGAGAGAAAGAGCCCTTATTCTGTTTAGCATCTCACGACATCAAAAGTTGTATGTCATTTGACAGCTAGATCCACTATTTCTAGTTTAAAAGTTATATATTATTTGACTGATAGATGCACTATTTCTAGCTTTGTGAACTTGGATGCCATGTAACTAACCTTCAAGACCATTGATTTTTCTCACTTAGAGATGGTAACATACATTTTTTTTAATTTGGAAAAAAAATATTGCAAGTAGGCTTTACAAGACATAAAGCAATATCCAGAATTAAGACTGATTTAAAAATTATGGATGTCACAGGTGGACTCTATTACTACCTTGTGAAGAAATAGACATGTAGAAAAGTCAGTTACTAAAGATTCAGCAACCAATAAGTGATATATCCAGAATTAGAGCCCAATTCCTCATCCATTATCCAAGTCTATTTTTCTCTGGTAAAGGGTGGTTGTGATCAGAGGTGCTGGAGGCCAACACTGTAAAAATTGTGTCCTTTGTGCATCAGCCTGTGACTAGGTGTAGTCCCAAGACAAATAAAAGTGAATGGAAAGGACAAGAGGTAGGCAGAGTGAAAGGGTCCATTTTAGGTAGGATAACAGCTCAACTGTTATGCAAAAACACTGCCCCTGTCAGCAGTTCAAACACAATAGAAATAGTCAGATAGTTCATATGGCTGTACTTGAGGTAATGCAAACACTCAGGTTCATGTGTATTGTTGACCATTAGTCCCCTTAAAGATCTTGAAAACCTGTTGATCAAGCAAAACGAAGTTTATTAGACCTAATGCCGTAAGAGAGAACATCATCTTGGCAGAGTATTAGTATTAAAATGGGTAATTAAGGGAGGATATTTATAGTTTTAGAGCCTCTACTGGATGATTTCAAAGTAGGCCTTGCAAGGTTAGAAACTAGTAAGAATTTGTAGTTTATAATATAACTTTGGAGTGGTGATCATAGCAAGATGAAGGTCTTGAAGTAAATCTTGATGAGCACATCATTCGTTTTGTTGAATAAACTATTTTAGTTGACTCACAGTCTTATCTCCCAGGAACGTGTATTTCCTGGAGCTAGTAGCCAGCTTATTGTTGTTCACTGTCAGTTGACTAGACAGGAAAGATGCCTAGCACCAAAGTTCTTTACCACAAGAACAGGAAATTGATTGGTTCTGGTATTGCTTAACATAGGGACAGGGAATTATTTTGGTTTTATTTCTCAAGGGGAGCTACTGCTAAAAAGAAGAAAGAGAGGACATTCTCTGAGGGGCATCAACAGTAACTACCAGAGGGTCTCCGGATGTGATCTCAGACCAATTTTAGCCTTGCTGTTAGAGTACTCCTAAACAGAAGGAAACTGTTTAACTAGGTCCAGTTCACAGACGCTTAGGATCAGGGAATTACAAAATATCCTTTTTCTTCATAGTCATGGAAGTATAATTAGGAAGGTGATAAATAAATCTTGGAAGCCCTTTCCTCCTGTTTCTCAAAACTTCACTTCCCGTGCTTAGGTCTCTTTGTAATTCAAAATCAACTCCCTTAGTCAACTCACAATTTCAATCTTCTGTTTCGCTTCATGAGAGACTTATTTTGGGTTCCCCCTCCCCCCTCCCCTCCCCCTCCCCCCTCCCCTCCCCCTCCCCCTCCCCCTCCCCTCCCCTCCCCCTCCCCTCCCCTCCCCCTCCCCTTCCCTCCCCCTCCCCTTCCCTCCCCCTCCCCTCCCCCTCCCCTCCCCCCTCCCCTCCCCCCTCCCCCTCCCCCCTTCCTCACACGAGCATACTTTTTCCTTTGCCTTTCAGAGAGAGTGGGAGAGAGAGAAACATGGATGTGAGAGAGACACATTGATTGGTTGCCTCCCACACATGCCCCAACCAGGGCCACAGATCAAGCCTGCAACCGAGGTACACATGC
Source organism: Miniopterus natalensis (assembly GCF_054644295.1). Classification (NCBI taxonomy): domain Eukaryota; kingdom Metazoa; phylum Chordata; class Mammalia; order Chiroptera; family Miniopteridae; genus Miniopterus; species Miniopterus natalensis. The sequence goes on from NC_142089.1 coordinate 28,189,800, forward strand.
CCTTGGCCAGAATTGAACCCAGGACCTGTCAGTCTGAGGGTGGATGCTCTAACCATTCAGCCAAAGCGGCCAGGGCTGATTTCCCTTTCAATCCCACATTTACAGTCCGAGGAATCTTGGACTGACTTACCTATTCAGTGTTGTGGAAGGTGAAGTTTAAATGTAGAACCTTGGGTCCCATGTCCTTTTCTTGTTGATTTTTTTATTTGACTGAAAGCCTTTCATGAAATGAAAGAGCAAATTCAGTCCCGGTGATAGCAAAGGAAGGAGTGAGTGAGCTGCCTTGACAACCGAACTGTTATTTATACATGTTATTTTCTGTTGTTCCTAAAATCCACGACTCCCTCAAATTCCAGTAGTTTGGTGCCAAACCCCTGGGGTAGCCTGCTTCACTTTAAAATTTTAAAATTTACTACATTAAGATATTTATTTTGTGCTCTGCATCTGAAAATTACACTAAATGGAGGTATTGCCTGTATGCTTCTCTAGTTTGTTTGTTTGTCTGTCGGTCTCCAAGTTCACCCTCTTCATTCTCTGGGAAATAATAATATTTGTCTCTTTTCACAATGTCTCATACACAAGGCTTTTTAAACCCAAGTCACCAGTGACTGGTAGTAACGATAGAGCAAATGCTGATAACTGCACTTTCCCTATTTTCTGAACTTTGAGAAGTTTGAGGAGTTCCTTGCTCTATCACGACTCTGAAATTTGTTACTTTTTAAAAATATATATTTTCATTAGGATATTGGGTGTTTACTCCTGGGAGGGTTTTTCTGTCATGTTGATCCTAACCTACGGGGAATTTAAACACTGAATGTCAGAAAACTTTTGCAGTTTTATTTCTGGAGTTTCAGAGCTCTTACATTTTTTAAAAAAACTTTCTAAAATTTTACCAGGGCCACTTCTGACCCAACTCCACACCCATTGGCTTCCCCAAATCTACCATATATTGTGGTGCCCAGGATCCTGCCCTGTAATTTCCCTCATCTCATAGATTTGTCCCCTGGAATGTAAGAAAAGAAGTAGAAAGTTATTTCTCCATTCAGTGCTGTTCCATCCTTGCCCAGTAACTCCCAAATCCTGGTCTTTCCCCTAGTCCAGCTACATTGGCCAGTAGCCCTCATCTGAGCCCAGAGTACACAATACAGAGTGTAATGGGGGCCATCAGTGGGGGTCCTGCTTCCTTAACAATATTCCATGCCCAGTGGAGTCTTGTGATCCTGCTGCCCTACTCATCAAGACTTTCTTTTTGTTCTCTCTTTCAGATATCCTGTTAACATCGAAGTATACGTTCAAAGGAATCAATATACATTTGTGTCTCCTGGTATATTTAGTCATTTGTCATTTTCTTCTGCATTTGAGATTACAAGGTATTTCATTCAGATATTAAATGCTCAGAGAAGGTTTATACAAAATGTGTGAACTTGCACATCTGAATGTATCCCACCGCTGTAGTTGCCAAAGAAGGTCTCAGTGTCCTTAGTTATGGCTCAGGTTACACTACCCTTCTCCCTCCTTGTGTGGCTCTCCAGGGCTCAGGCACGGCTGCTGCCATAGTGTCTGTTACTTCCAAGATCTCCTGATCCTCTCAGAGCCATCTCTGCTTATTTCCCAACACTTGGAATCTCAATCATAGTAACTCTGTCCTCTCCCACAGGCAACCATGGATAGTGAGACTTCCCACTCAGATTGTTCAGAATATTTAACTTTGATAATAAGAGAAAAATAAATGAACTAATAGCCAGGTTATTGGTCCTCCTGAATCTCCTCTCCTGAATCTCCTCTGGTCCTCCTGAATCTCCTTGTAATTCTGCTTTTGCTCTTCCTGTGAAACTAACCTAAATATATTCTCTTTCTTCCCCATTAGAAGTAGGAAATGGAGCCTTAATTTCAAGGAATTGAGAGCATAGGGCAGAGTAGGTATCATATACATTTGAGAATAACTCCTTAAGTACTTGACCTTAGGAACTTCAGGCTGTGCAAGATGAATAACCGAAGTGACAAATTCTGACATCAAATACTTGACATACAGAATATTTCCTGAAACAAAAGAGCTGTCATATATCCCAGGCTCTTCTGGATTGAGGAAGAGAGGGACTGGGAGATTTTAGGAGATTATTTAATCTATAGTGACATACATACAATTCACTCAACAAAGGGCTTTTTGAGAGGTCTCATAAAAATGAGATTTATCTATGGTTCAGGAAATGTAAGTCTAAAAGAGAGTGGATAACCTGAGTTGCTCAGCCCTCTACCCAACTTATAAAGATCTCTATAACTTTGAATTAGTATTTATCATGTGCCCGCAGATGTGATAAAAAATTTGTTGTAAATATCTTACTAACTTATCCAAACAATCTTACATGGTATGTTCTATTTATTTTCAAATTTTTAGATGAAGAAATTAAGGATCAGAGTTTTTAGGTGAATTGTTCAAGCTAAAACAACCTATACGTATAGAGCCAGGATTGGAACCTAGATGTTTTAAATGCTGACCACTTTGCTTCAATCATCATACTCTTCATGTTGTATATGGGTAGCAAGACCATCCTTGCATTCCTGCAGTGATGGGGAGGTCACTAACTCATTAGACAGTTTGACTTATTTATTAATTTATTCAACAAATTTATATTGAGCATCTCCTAGATACTAGCTACTGTTCTAGATACTGGTAATACAGTAAGGGGGGAAGGAGCCCAAAGTATTTGCCTTCATAGACCTCATTTGTAATGTAATGTGAGAAAATTCTTCCCTTTTGAACTTTCTTGTTAGTAATTGCTGGTATTTGTTGATTTAAACAAACATACAGTATTTGTCTTTCACTGCCTGACATTTCTTTTACTTTAAATTATTTTTATTTTTCAATTACAGTTAACATGCAATATTGTATTAGTAGGTGTACAACCCAATGTTTAGACGTTATATAACTTACTAAGGGATCACCCTGATAAATCTAGTACCCGTCTGACACCAAACATAGTTATTACAATATTATTGACTATATTTCACATGCTGTACTTTGCACCCCTGTGACTATTCTGTAACTACCAATTTGTACTTCTTAATCCCTTCACCCTTTTCCCTAACCCCCTTCCCATCTGGCGACCATCAAAATATTTTCTGTATCTATGAGTTTATTTCTGCTCTGCTTGTTTGTTTATTTTGTTTTTTTAGATCTATTTTGTCTGGTATAAGCATTGCTATGCCAGTTTTTGTTTGTTTATTTCCATTTTCATGAAATATCTTTCTTTACCCCTTTACTTATAGCCTGTGTGTGTCTTTCCATCTGAAGTGAGTATCTTTTAGACAGCATATGTAAGGGTCTTGTTTTGTTATCCATTCAACCTCCATATGTCTTTTGATTGGAGCATTTAATCCATTTGCATTTAAAGTAGTTATTCGCCCAGCCAGGCGTGGCTCAGCGGTTGAGTGTCGACCTGGGATCCAGGCGATTGGGGTTCAATTCCCTATCAGGGCACATGCCCGGGTTGTGGGCTCGATCAATGACTCTCTCATCATTGATGTTTCTCTCTCTCTCTCTCTTTCTCCTTTCCTCTCTCTGAAATCAATAAAGATATATTAAAAAAAATAATAATAAAAAAATAAAGTAGTTATTCATAGATGTGTATTTATTGCAACTTTATTATTCATATTTTTTATCTTTTCTTTTTCTTCCTCTTAAAGAAGACTCTTTAACATTTCTTATAATACTGGTTTGGTGGTGATGAACTCCTTTAGTTTTTCTTTGCCTGGGAAGCTCTTTATCTGTCCTTTGATTCTAAATGATAGCTTTGCTGGGTAGAGTAATCTTGGTTGTAGGACCTTGCTTTTCACTACCTTGAATATTTCTTGCCACTCCCTTCTGGCCTGCAAAGTTGCAAAGTTTCTGTTGAGAAATCAGCTGACAGTCTTATGGGAGTTCCCTGGTAGGTAACTAACTGTTTTTCTCTTGCTGCTTTTAAGATTCTTTCTTGGTCTTTAACTTTTAGCATTTTAATTATAATGTGTCTTGGTGTGGGCCTCTTTGGGTTCACCTTGTTTGGGACTCTCTGGCTTCCTGGACTTGTATGTCTATTTCTGTCTCTAAGTTAGGAAGTTTTCTGTCATTATTTTTTTTCACATAGGTTTTCAATTCCTTGTTCTTCCTCTTCTATTTCTGCCACCACCATGATGTGACTGTCAATATGCTTGAAGTTGTCCCAGAGACTCCTTATACTATCCTCTTTTCTTCCTGTTCCGTTTGTGTATTTTCTGCTCTCTTACCATCCAAATCTCTGATTTGATCCTCTGCTACATCTATTCCACTGTGGATTCCCTATAATGTATTCTTCATTTGAGTTAGTGTATTCTTCATTTCTGACTGGTACTTTTTAATGTTTTTTTAATGTCCATTTTTATGTTTCCTGTCTCTTTGTTGAAGTTCTCACTAGGTTCATCTACTCTTCCCCTAGGTTCACTGAGCATCCTTATAGCCAGTGTACTGAAGTTGGCATCTAGTAGATTGCTTGTCTCCATTTTGTTTAGTTCTTTTTCTGGAATTCTGTTCTGTTCTTTCATCTGAGACATATTTCTTTGTCTCCTCACTTTGGCTGCCTCCCTGTGTTTGTTTCTATGTATTAGGTAGAGCTACTATGTCTCTCTGGCTTGGTAGAGTGGTCTTATGTAGCAAGTCTCCTGTAGGGTCCAGTGGCACAGTCTCCCTGATCACCTGAGCTGGGCACTCCAAGTGTGTCCCCTGTGTGGGCTGTGTACAGCCTCCTCTTGCAGTTGAGCCTTGATTGCTGTCAACTGGAAGGATTTACTCCTGAGCCCTCTTGGCTATGAGAACTGGCTGTGACCAGTATGGAAGATCAGCTGTTAGGGGCCAGCCCCACAGAGGAAAACTTACTCCAGCAGGGCTCTGGTGCCGCTGAGTCCACCCTTTGATTGTATCCCTAGTGTAGGGGATTGGGTGGTGCTTCGACATGGTCTGAAACTGTTTACCAAGCGTGTTGGCTCTGAGGTCTCCCAGGAGGTACAAGCCAAGGTCAGATACCACCTGTTCTCTGCCTGGAGCTACCCAGCTATAAAGGGATCTGAGGATGGCTGCTATTTATGCTTAGAGGTGCCCAGGAGAGGCCAAATCATGAACCAAGGCCAGCTGCCACTAGTGCCAGGCCTGGGGCCACTTAGAGAGAGAAATGTGTCATGGCAAGGCCAGATGCTGCTTGTTTGAGAGAATTTAGGAAAGTATGAAGCATAAGCCTAGACAGTTTGGGTTGGGCCTGCAAATTGGGTGGGGCAGAGTCTCAGGGAATCACCAGGGCTGTGTTAGCCAGGTTGAGTGAGACTCAGATATGGTGCTCACCTGCCTGATATGTAGGGAGAGGGCCCAGAAAAGGAACAAGGGCCTCTCTTAGCACTTCTGCCTGTGAGAAAACTTCTCCTCCAGCTCTTGCCCCAAAGCCAGACAACTCAGTTCTTTCCTGTATGTCCCTGGTGCCCTAGCAATAGGACTCAGAGCAAGTAAGTCCAAGTAAGTCCATGCTGTGGGCCTTTTAAGAGAAAAACTTGGGACTCCAGCAGCCCTATCTCTCATTTGACCACAATCCCTACTGGTTTAAGGGACTTCTCTTCCTGACACTGGAACCCTAGTCTGGGGGCCTGGTGTGGGGCTGGGACCCCTCACACTTCAGGGGGTTCTCCGTGACCGAGTTATGCCTCCCTGTTTTTATCTGCCACATGTCAGTGTGGGATCAGCTGGTTCTGGGTCTCTGTGCCTCTTACCAGTCTTGTTGTGGCTTCTTCTATATATCCTTAGTTGTAGGATTTCTGTTTAGCTAGATTTCAGGCAGTTCCAGATGATGGTTGTTCTGTAGTTTAGTTGTACTTTGATGTGGTTGTGGGAGGACTCAAATATCACATTTCTCTATACCTCTATCTTGACTGGAATCTCCTCTGTCTGACTTATTTTATTTAGCATAATACCCCCTAGATCCATCCATGTAGAATCTAAAAACAGAATAAATGAACAAACAATACAAAACAGAAACAAACTTATAGATGCAGAGAACAAACTGATGGTTGCCAGACAGAATGGGGTGGGGAGATGATGAAAAAAATGAAGGAAGCCTGGCCAGCATGGCTTAGTGGTTGAGCATTGACCTATGATCCAGGAGATTACAGTTCGATTTCTGGTCAGGACACATGCCTGGGTTGCTTGAGCCCCAGTAGGGGATGCACACAGGAGACAGCCAATTAATGATTCTCTCATCATTGATGTTTCTGTCTCTCTTTCCTTATCTTCCTTCCTCTCTCTGAAATCAATAAAGACATATTTTTAAAAGACATATTTTTAAAGACATATTTTGAAGGGAATTAAGAAGTACAAACTGCTAATTATAAAAATAGTCACAGGGTTCTGACCTGGTGGCTCAGTTGGTTGGAACGTTGTCCCATACATCAAAAGGTTGTGGGTTTGATTCCCAGTCAGGGCACATACCGGGTTGAAAGTTCAATCCCTGATTGGGACACATATGGGAGGCAACCCATTGATGTTTCTTTCTCACATCGATGTTTCTCTCTTTCTATCTCTCTCTCCCCCTTCCTCTCTCTAAAATCAATAAACATATCCTCAAGTGAGGATTAAAAAAAAAGCCATGGGGATGTAAAGTATGTTTAGGGAATACAGTCAGTTATATTGTAATAACTATGTGTGGTGCCAGATGGGCACTAGACTCATTGCTGTATTCACTTTGTAAGGTATGTAATATCTAATCATTATGTTGTACTCCTGAAACTACTATAATGTTGTATGTCACCTATAATTAAAAAACAAATAAACAAACAAACAAAACAAAGAACAAAAACAAAATAAAAACAAAAAACACACATTCTTTTCTGGATCTTCTCTACTCTAAGCCAAGTGTTTATAGTTATTTTCCTTACATTATATGTCTCAGAATTAGCCAACAATTTTGTCATTTTCCTCCAGGAATGTAAATGAATCAGTAAATGAATCTTTTCTTTAACCTAGATTGATATAGGAAATCATGGTTTAATAAGAAGAGTTGTCCAGCCTTGAAATGATCTTTCTCACACTGTAGTGAGCCCCCTAGAAAATAAGTATTCTAGCAAAGATTGTCTGACTAACAGGATGCTGTGGAGAAGAGCCTTGCATTATAATTTCAGGCCTTTACATCGTAAATTCTTGGCTTCCAAGGCACTTTTGTTGCCTTAGCTAACTCAGAGTTTCCAAAAACTACCACTTTGTTGGGCCTATAAACTTTAGACCCTTAAGCATTCACAAATTATAGTGACTAGGGCTTTACTCTTTCTAAATCTTTTTTCCAGGCTGATTAAATATGGGGAGAAGTAAGAAGAGGTCATTCTTCCTAACCCTGCTCTGTCCTCAGCCTGAATGACTGTGAGCCCTGACACCCACAATCCTGCCTTTCATGCCTGAACCCTGACATAGTTTGAACACCTCTGAGTAGACATGACAATGAGACCTTAAAAAAAGTTTCCTGTATTCAGCATGATTGTTGTTATTCCAATCCCTAAAGTCCTCCTTCCTAATTCTTTTTCTCTTTCACTCTTTTTCAGTTACAAAGGGCAACAACTCCATTCTTAGAAACTTGCTTCAGTGTTTGCCATTCTTGATATATGCTGGCATCTTTCCTACCTACTGGAAAATGTACAATAGAAGTAAGTGAAACTAGAAAACTGTTTTTTTTTCAGGTTACCTCTTCTCTGTCTGGTGCCCTTTTCACTAAGAGGTATTTAGATTAAGCTGAGTGACCTTTGAGCAGCAGGAGGAGTCGGAGTCAGAGTTTAGGTGACATCTGAGAGTCTTCACATTCTGTTTCCTGAACTGTTAGAGGCCCAGCATTTTAAGCTGTACTGATGGCTGTATTTCTGTCATCACTCATGGTGATAGTTGCTTGTGTACCAAGTGAAAAGATAAATTCCTCCAGATCTTACGGACATTTCATTCAAAATTATCAAGTCCAGATATTCATTGACAAAACACAATTACTAATGTCATCTATAGTTTGGCTCTAAAGCCACAATTCAAAAACATCTTTGAGTTATAGACCTTTGAAAAATTAATGAAAAAATCTAAAAGCATAATTTTACTTATTTTATTTCATATACATTTTCAAGACTATTGAAAACTATCATTTTACCCTCTTGCCTATATATTTAGATACTATTTGGAACTGTGATTATACTATATCATGTACCTTATTATGATAGTATCTGAGAATTAGCAATACCTTTCATTCATTTGCAGTCACTGGGAAGTATTTACATAAGACAATGACTAGGTAAGCAAAAGGACCACTTTATTCTTTGCTAGGGCTTTTTCAAATCTATTTCTGAATTGGCCATAAATAAAGCCAATTACATATATTTGCACTTCCAGTTACAAAACCAAGCCTGAAATCTAAACAAACAAAGGAGCCAAAAAGACAGCCTCATCAGGGTCAACTAGAAAATACTAAGAATGTGTAAGAATGTATAAGATGGAATTCTTTTTCCAACAATATGGGGAAATCTGAATGTCATAAACCACTCTCTGATAATAATATTTGTGCTTCAACATCTCTCTCTCTCTCTATTAAGAATCTATATTTATCTACCAACCATTATTTTCAAGTTACTTTTGAACTACTAAGAAGCATTGCTAAAGGATATTCTTCAGACAGAGGAAAATAATGGCAGAAAGAAATGTGGACATTAGGGGTTAAGGAAGAGTATGAAAAATGGTAAACACCTAAGTAAATCTATTAGATAGTCTTCTCCTCTTAAGTTCTCAAAAAAACCCAGTTGACTATTTCTCTTCATGCTGTCCCATCACTTGGCCCTGGACACAGGTGCAGACACAGAAAGAATATAGCAAAGTTGATGTCTCAGTCCATGCAGGACGCTGTAACAAAAGCCACAGATGAGGTAGCTTATAAACAACAGAATTGACTCAACTATGCAACAGATGGAAGGATGATTAGGTGGGATGATTAAAATTATGAAAAGGAAAATGAAGTTATTAAAAATACACAATAAAACAAAAATAAAAGAAGAATGGAAATGTACAGATAGAACAGAAAGCTCAAATAGGCACAAAATAATGTTAGAGATGTGAAATATCAATAAGCAAAAGAGATAAATGACCTACTTAAATACAATAATTTTAGACAAGATATATTAAAGAATTAAAATCTAATTATGTGCTTTTTTCAAGGGGAACATTAAAGTATAAACATAACTTATTAAGTCTGAAGTGAATTAATACCTTAAATATTCTCGGAAGATAAAAAATACCTTGGAGCAACTTAATAATGTTTAGCTCAGTTGAGTTACATACTATGGTTGTTGGAGATTTTAATTCTCTGTTATTTAAACCTCATAAGAGATTATTTTAATTATTGCTTTATATAGCATTATTTATTTATATGTATCCATATATTTACAATTTTTTCTCTTTATTTTTACTTGCATGATAGACTTTTTCAGATGTGGTATGTCTCATGTTACATTTTTAAAAATTTTCTGTCCTGTAGGTATTTTCTAGCTTGTCTCTTTTAATTTTTGAAATGTATATAGGTGTTTTATAAGATTCTGCCTCATAATGGAAATACCTAAAATTGTTTTGCACCTGTCTCTGGTTTCTGCTGAATGTTGTCTTTAGAGCTCTAATTCACTTAACACATATTAATAAGGGCCTACTATTAAATACTGGGAATCAACAATGAACAAAAAATTAAAAGGCCATGGCCTTCTGGAGCTTACATTTTAGTGACCATGTTTTGCATTAATGAAATGAAAACTACCATCTCTAACTTTTGTCTGGTCCTTCTAGGGTTTCCTCTCTTTGACAGCCTCTGTTTTGGACGGCCTAACCCCATTTTAAAGACTTGAATTTAGTAATCATGGCTCCTTTATCTTTGTCCATTTGTTATTTAAGTGGATTGAATTTGAGCTCCTTCAATATCGTGATCATATCCAGTACCCATTGCATATTCAAACTTTGTCTTTCATCACTGAGCTGCAATTACAAACAATTTTGTTTTATCCAGATGATCATACGTCCAATTTATTATCTTTATGACATTTCTAGGACATTTTGCCTCTGCAGCTCCTAACCAAGGGTATGAAGACAAATGAGAGTGTGTTCTCAGTTACCTGTGGATCCATGTGTAGACGCCTCACTATTTGCACTCATGGCTCAGCCCAAATTCCTTGCAACCTTGGCTCATCTGAACTACCAGGTCTATCCCATCATAAAGCCTGGAATTGCTATCCCAAATTAGGCCCAGAAAAAAACACAAGTAAATGAGGACTTAAAAGGCGGATTTTCCTTTGTCAATGCTCCCCCTTCCCCTTGTTAAGTGGGATATGTTTTCTTTATTTGTGCATCTTTTCCAGTCTCTAGTTGGTTTTGTTTAAAAATATCTATTAATTATAAATTTTCCTCTCTTTGACAGTCTCTATTTTGGATGGTCTAGCCCCATTTTATGGCACTTGGATGTGGGATATGTGTCTGATCCTGGGGATGCTGATGGCATTTTTTACCGTGCTCATTTTTGGTCTACTTGTTACCCTGAAAAGTAAGTGAGGCAGTGAGGGTGGGAGCTCTGATGATATTATCACCTGTACCTCCACCCGAATCCCTTGCATGTTTAGCCTGCACTCTGAAACTTCTGTTATAGGGTCAAATAAGCTCTAGAGAAAAAATGGCATCTTGGGTTATCCACACTTTTCTTCATTGGCAAGCAGAAGGGGACATTTTAATGATTACCTCATGCCTTGCTAAATGCTCATTCCACTACATTCCCAAATCCTCCTTCACTGATAGTAGGGCACAGGAGTGTGGGAATGGCGGCTTTACCATTTACATTAATGGTAATGTGGCACCAGAGAAACACCTGGGCCCAATCATGTCTTGCTGTTGACTAGTTCATTTTTGAAAGTTTGCTGCAGATTCACAAGAAAGGTTCTCTTTGACACTTTGATGGAACTCTTTCTTCACCTAAAACTTATGATTTGATAATGAAGGCACATGTATAGGGAGGGTCCCATACCACCCATATCATAGCAATTCCCATGAGAGAGTCAGTATAAGCAAAAAAAAAAAAAAGTGCAGATGCAATAGCCTAAGAGCTAGAGCAACCAATGCAGACTTATTTTATACCTTTTTGAATGCCGTGACTCCAAGTCCTACTTAATTTTATCATTGTACTTGTCTTGGACTAATAAATCAGTCCATTTAGGACCTGGGGCTTATATAGTGAGGCAGATTGGAGAACATATCTAAGCTTCATACTCTGCCCTTCCAGGCCTGTGAATAAAACTTCAAGAAATGCCCAGCTGGAGTGCCTCAGCGGTTGAACATTGACCAATGATCCAGGAGATCGGGGTTCAATTCCCGGTCAGGGCTCATGCCTGGGTTGTAGGCTTGATCCCCAGTGGGGGTTTTGCAGGAGGTAGCCTATCAATGACTCTCTCTCATCATTGATGTTTCTATCTCTCCCTCTCCCTCTCTCTGAAATCAATAAAGATATATTTTTTACAAACAAACAAACAAACAAACAAACAAAAAACTTTGAGAAACAAAATTCCATGACTGAAACTTCACGTTTTGCTTGGAGTTTGGTATTTAATTCTATAAGTTTTTCCCACCACATGGGTCATAGATACTTAAATTTTAGTCTTTTTTGTAAGCCTTTCTTCCCATTCTAGTATTGGGAATAGAAAAAGGTGAAGACATTTTGGCAGAGTTACAGAATCCAAATGCTTGCATCTTGTTATTTGCTATCTACTTTCTACACCAACAATATCCCAAGGCAAATGATGAACAGAGACGTGGCTGGGGAAATTGCTACTCCTTAGTATTAAAAATTCTCTCCAGAAAGAGTTAAACTTCAATAAGTAGAGATTGGTCCTACTGCTATTTAAGTTAAGCCTCAGACCATGAACTAAAATGGCACCAAATAACTTAGATCAGTAAGTTCAACAAAGACTTGCCCTGTTGACTTTACCACTCCTGTTGTGAAGGAAGGCTCATCCAAACAGGGCAAGCAATCAGAAAGAAAATTAGGACAAGGGCATGAAAGACCAGACACGTGTGTTTGTCCCAAGAGAGGTTTATATTAGGCTCTGCTTCCTGGCAGAGATGGTAATGAAGGCACAAGTACAGGGAGAGGTAGCAAGCCATCAAAACTGAGAGATTTCCATGTAAGTCACATGTCAACAGAAAAGAGCAGAAGTAACAGCATAAGGACCAGAGAAGGGCTGTGCTCATTCTAATACAGGCTCATTATATCTCCTCCTTGCCACTACTCAGGGCTTTCCCTTCTGTCTGAAAAAGAATCAGATAAATTCCAAATTGGTCATAATTTGGTGGTGTCCAAAACCCACTAATGCCCTACGGGTTTTCTTTTTTGAGAGGGGCTAAAGTGTTTGTCTTGTCCTGGCTTCTTTCTAAGTCAAACAATTGTGAAGACACCAGGCTTCCTTTTCTTGAACTGCAAGGAATAAGTCATAGCTATGATATCTGAGTCAACATTTCACTTCCAAACCATATCATTTAATTTCTTTAACAACTATATTCTAACTATCCCAATGTGGATTTGAACTAATCTGTCTTGGGAGAGACTCCATCACTTATTTAAATGGTGCACTACAGGCTTAGAGTAGGCAGCTCTCAAACTTTGTGGCTTGCATGAGAGTTAAGCCAATATCTTTGCTTCTCTGTATGTATTTCTTCATCCACTCAAAGCTTCTTCAATGACACATGTAATTTACAGAAAAATGATTGTTGATACTGGCTTCTGCTCTAGAATTTAACCCTACAAAACATTACAATCAAATACATTGTTTTCTTTCTCCAATTTTGTTCTGTCTATAAGATGTAGATTTTGATCTTGATCTTCATTGCCCTGTGAATGTCAGTGAGTACCATCATAGCCTCTGATGTACACTCTTCCTCATGTCTTAAGTTTAATTAGACTTGAATCCATATACCTTTAGTAACACCATTCACTGCTTTCTTAACAGATGCTTTATAAAAATGGACACCTGACTACTCATCTGAAACACAGGACACTTGAGGACAGTAGAACCAATGATGAAAACTTTGAGGAAAAGGCATTGTAGACCAAGGACCTGTACTTTTGTGCCAAGCCTAATAATTAGCAATGAGTGAGAGCAAATAACATTTTCATAGATATTTTGTAGTCTTTGAGTATATTCATTTCTTACATATTTTCCTTGCAAATTTACACGAGAAATTACCTAAGCCAAATGTAATTGCACCTAAAATATCAAGCAATGGAATATCTATATGTAGAAAAAGTGATAAGCTAATAAACAAATAAATGTACTGTAAGATCTAAATATTTTCCTGCAATAATCCCAATGTTCCATAATCAGATATTTAAATGGACTTAAATCTCTAATTTTTAAACTAAGACTGAAACTGGATAAATTATAAAATAAACAATGTTTGATTTTCAAGACATAGGCTGTGATGGTTAATTTTATGTGTCAACTTACTCATAGATAGAGAACAGATTGACAGCTGTCAGAAGGGAGAGGTGTTGCAGGGCTGAGTGAAAAAGATAAAGGGATTAAGCAAATAAACAAACAAATAAAAACACTTCATAGACACAGACAATAGTATAGTGATTACCAGAGGGAAAGGGAGATGGGGGAGATAGAAGAGGGTAAAGGGGGTTACAAATGGTGATGGAAAGAGACTTGACTTGGGGTGGTGAACACACAATATAATGTACAGATGATGCATTATAGAATTGTACACCTAAAACCCATATTATTTTATTAACCAATGTCACCCCAATGGATTCAATTAAAATTATTTTTATAAATAAGTAAAATTTCATGTGTCCACTTGTGTCTGTGAGCATAATACTGCAAGAGATTAGCATTCGAATCAGTAGGCTGAGTAAAACAGCTGGCTCCCACCAATGTGGGCAGGTATCATCTAATCCACTGATGGCCCACATGGAACAAAAAGGTGGAGAAAGAGGAAATTCTTTTTCTCTTTTTTGGGGTTAGGATGTCCATATTTTCCTGTCCTTGGACATCAGAGCTCCTGGTTCTCAGGCCATTGGCCTTGAACTGGGAGTTACACCATTGGCTCCCCTGGTCCTCAGGCCTTCAGACTTGTGCTGAATTATACCACCAGCTTTCCTGGTATTTTAGCTAGAAAATGGCAGGCAGATCATGAGATTTCTTGTTCTTCAAATCACATGGGTCAATTTCTGTAATAAATTTTTTTAATGTATTTATATGTGTAAAAAATATATTCTACTGGGTATATTTTTCTGGAGAAGCCTGATTACATATATGCTTAAAATTTAATGATAAAAGCAATTTCAGTGTAAAGGAATGGAAAACAATAGCTATATAACTACATTAATACTAATTAAACAGAAAACATAACTGCTAATACATAATAATAATAGGTGTCAGTGTTTTAAGTAATAGCCATTCTCGTTGGAATGTAATGCTATCTTATTAGGGCCTTAATTTGCATTTCTGTGATGACTACATATATAACCTAGTATAAAGCATACACATGTAGACATGGTGCAATTGTCTGTCACAGTGCAAAATGATCTGAGGCAATTGTGTCTACATGTTACTTTAAGAGAGTGAACTGTTGTACCTTAATCCAAAATGTCAGAGAAGGAAAAGTTTGCTGTGGACCTAACACTTCAAAGAAAGATTTTTGCAGAATTTGGAGTTTAAATTGGACTTTTAAGATAGTTAACATTCTGGGCTTAGAAAATAAGAGAAAATAAACCAGGGGGACAGTGAGTAAAGCTAAGAAATAGATTTTTTGTAAGCGTGGCTTGTTTTTAAAGCTGCCTTACTTCTCTCCCAAGTTCTTGGTAATTTGAAAAGCTCCTCTGTGAGATCTGTATGGTTGGATCAGAACTAGGAACACCATCATATATAGTTCACTGAATGACAGAGTTAAATGAGTTGTGGAGTCTGAAGTGTTGATTCAGCATACTTTGATAGGATTAATCTTAGTATAAGCAGAGACAAGAGAACTTGCTCTTTCTCTCTTTCTCTGGATGTGCACAAAGAAGAGATCATAAGAGCATACAGTGAGATTATAGTTACCTACAAGCCAGGAAGAGGGGCTTCACCCCAAGTTGACCATGTTGTTGCCTGATTGTGGACTTTTGGCTTCCAGAGCTTCGAGAAAATAAATGTCTTTTGTTTAAGCCACCTAACCTATGATATTTTGTTATGACACCCCAAGCTGGCTGATACATTTCCTCTATAAAACAATAAGCAAATTGGGAAAGAATATGTCAGAAATCAACTTTTTTCAGAACTCTGGAAACTAATCAAAAGCTTGCAACAACCAGGGAAACACTTAATAAAAAACAAACAAACCCACGAAGTTGAATTTAGGTAAGAACAGTGAGCTTTGGAGCATTTTAAATTAACCTCTTATATTCTGCATCTCAGCTCAGTGGTTACCTTGCAAATAACAGCCTGCACTCCCTTACCAGTACTGGAAGAGGGAGCAGAATGGACATCATTGGCAAAGATACATATAGATTGGCACCCACATGGATAAGCTAGAACCTCACAAAGAAGGAGTGAAACCAGTATCTATTCTTATTGCTTCTGACCTTGTTGAGAAGACTATATTGCAGAATCTAGGGCCCTTCATCACAATGTTAAGACACACATTTAGCTTGGGAGTCAGAGAAGCTTAAGGAGAATTCATGGGAAAGTAGAGCAATTGCAGGTCTATCTGCACATTTCCCTTGTAATCCACTTAACCTGGAAACATAAAAGAAAGGGCATTCTGGAAAGTGTATTTCAGCCTAGACAAGTGGAATTATTATAAAGCTATTGCAATGTCCTTAAATCAAAATCTTCATATCTGAGAAAGGACAAAATCATGTGAACATAAACTAAGAGAAAAAACAGACAATAGAAACTGACCTAAAAGTCCCATAGATGAGTAAGATAGTAAAATTAGCTGATACATTTAAAATAACTATAATCAATTTATTCAAGCATGTAGAGAAATGGTTACATAGCATTACCATAGAAGTGGAACCTAAGAAAAACACTTGGAATTTCTAGAAGTATAAAACATAACTTCTGAAATTAAAAAAATGAAACTCATTAGAGGAGTTTAGTAGCATATTAGGCAGGGATTTATGAACTGGGAGACTCTATAATTGTAAATATCCAAACTGAAGAACAGAAAGAAGAAAGAATAGAATATAAAGAATATAAAGAAAAAAGCATAGGGAGAAAAGAATCACAACAAAAAGATCTAACATACATGTAACTAGACACACAAAAGAAAAAGAGCATAATGCAGAAGAAATACTTGAAGAAATAATGGGTGGAATTTTATTTTTAAGCTCATGTATTCAAGTAAGTATGTGAAACTCAAGAAGGATAAATATAAGTTAAACCATAACAAACACATCAGAAACAGACTATGAAAACCACATTGAAGCGAAAATGTGTAAAGCAATCTAATAAAGACACATTGTCTTCACAGAAGCACTATAATAAGACAGATCACTGACTTTTCAACATATAACACAAAAGGTACAAAACAATGAAATAACCTATTTAACACTTAGGAAGGAAATAAGTTCCAATTATGGTTTTGTTTAGGTGAAATTAACCTTAAAAAATGTAGGTTAAATAAAGATGATTATATCACAATCTGAGGGAAGGGATTTTACTTTAGTTTAAGAAAATATTTACAAATACCAAGATCTCCTTGTTCTTGAATCAAATTAAAAGCAAGGTTATACCTTTACCCTGGCATGAAAAGTGTGGTCAATGCCTGAATTTTTGTAAGCCAGCATTTCTGCTTCAATATTTCTAGTTTTTCAGAAAGCCTATCTCCCTGATAATCTACCATGTGGGAGCTGAGAGCATCCCTTGGCTAAAATGCTGCAGATTCCCAATGTATTTAATAAGATTCAGTAAATTTTCTTGAACAAATTCTCTCTAATTTGTAATATAAAACTAACAATAAACTAAATTATGCAGAAGTTATAATTTGCTGTATATCTCTTTGTTTAAAGTATTAAATTGTTTGCCAGTTCAGCTAAATATTCAATATATATTTGTTCTTATTATTTACTTATTCAGACACAACTCTCTGGAATTTGGTGTGCAGTTTGTATTTTTGTACATATTATGTGTGTGTGTATTTATAAGTATATATTTCATATCTTATTGTTTTATTTTACTTCAAATTTATATAACTATTACTAAACCTGAGTTATTCTTTCTACGATGTGCTCGTGTTTTAGCATTATCTGTGTTGATGTAAATATTTCTAAGATGTAACTGTGTACTCAACATTACCTGTTGCTATAGACTGAATGTCTGTGCCCCTCTGCCCCTCAGATTCATCTGTTGAAACCAGATTCCCAACATGATGGTATTTGGAGGTGGGATTTTAGGATTCGAGTAGGTCATGATAGTGGAGACTTCATGAATAGTATCATGCCCTGATAAAAGAGGCTTCAGAGAGCTCCCTTAGCCATTCCATCATGTGAGGGTGCAGCAAACAGACAGCTGTCCATCAACCAGGGAGTGGGCCCTTAGCAGATAATTTGTTGGAACCTTGTTCTTGAACTTCCCAGCCTCTGGAACTGGGAGAAACAAATTTCTGTTGTTTATAAGCCACCTAGTCTATTTTGTTATAGTAGCCTGGCTGGGCTATGGCATCTGCTTAAGACATATTCATGCTATTAAAAGGAAATTTATTTATTTACTGAATTTTATTTCTATCTTGAAAAATAGATATTTTCTCTGTCTTGCCCATTCTCCATATAATTTCATTCAGAACCACAACAAGCACCTAGTCTAAATGGAAATGTAGAAGTTTAATTAGTTTTTATGCTCTAATAATGTTTAATTTTTGACAATTTTCTCTCAGTGGTTTTTACTAATTTATTTACAAAGCAGAAATGTATGATTTCCCATTTCCACAAATAATCATCAAAATTTGATGCTTTTAAGTATTAGCTAGTCTGAGAGTGAAAAAAGGAAGTCTCATTGTATTGTATTTCATTACCTTAAATAGTAATTTTTAAGAATCTTTTCACATATTCTTTTATTTTACTTTATGTTATAAATAAAATTTATTTAACACCAAATCCCTAGAAAAGAGCTACCCATGTATTAAATCAGGTCATTAGCATCATTAGGAAGTTATGGAGCAGGTACTATTGTTTGATCTGCCAATTCCTGATGCCCAGAGGCATATCACATTCTTACTCAATGTTTATAGAATTGTATATTTTTACTTGCATTTCTTTAAGTGTTTTCTTTATAGACTTGAGTTCATTATTATAGAATATGTACTATGAACTAATATTTAGAAAGTTTTGGTATATGGTTCTTTTTAAGATTTTTTTATTGATTTTCAGAAAGAGAAGAAGGAAGAGGGAGAGAGAAACATCGATGTGAGAGTGACATATCTATCGGCTGCCTCCTGCACACCCCCACTGGGGTTAGAGCCACAACCAGGGCATATGCTCTGACTGGGAATTGAATCCAGCAACCTTTTGGTGCACAGGATGACACCTGACAAACTGAGCCTCTTTTAAAAAAAATTTATATATATATTTTTAATTTTAATTTTTTAATTTATTTTTTTTTACATCACCATTTATCCCTTGTATACCCTCTTCCGCCTCCACCCACCCTGCTCCCTTTCACAATCACCAAACCACTGTCTGTGCCCAGTGAGGGGATTGAGCAAAAAAGGTATGTGGTTCCTTTTTTTTAAATTTAATTTCCTCAAAATTTATTATGTACCAATAATTTTATAAAATACAATGAAAATGAATTTTAAAAAACAAAATAAAAATTGACACACAAGATGTTTTCTTGTTATACTATTTATTAGATTTGCATACATAAAACATTCTGTTGAATTGTTATAAGTATTTATTTATTTATATATCTTTAAAGTTTTCACTTTGGCATAATTTTACACAATTGTAAAGCACATAAGTTAAAATTCAAATTCTTAGCTTTTCTCTGCAAAGCATGTGGAAGCTTGTTTATATTACACTACATTAGGTAAAACTAAAAAATGGGGAAAAGAAGATAATAGTATTAGTGTTGTTATAAGAGTTTTAAAACATTTATTTTTAGTCTGTATACTTCTGTTGCCATGAAAAAGGAACAAATATTTCTTAAGTCTGGTCCTGTTCTTTGGTCCACACTTTCAATGGTATTGCTCTTTGCTTTCGGTATCTTCAAATGCTTACATTTCCCACAACATTCAAAACTGAAATATTTCTCTCTCAGCCTTTACTTCCTCAGTTTGAAGTCCCCCCATGAGTGGGCCGGGTGTACCAACCACCTTTCAACTCTCAATTTAAAAAAAAAAAATTATTATTCTATTATTTTCTTTGTTTTAAATATATCTTTATTGATTTCAGAGAGAGGAACAGAGAGGGAGAGAAAGAAACAGAAACATCAATGATGAGTCATTGACCCACTGCCTCCTGCACACCCCCCACTGGGGATTGAGCCCAAAACCCAGTCATATGCCTTAACTGTGAATTGAACCACGATTTTGTGGGTCATAGGTCAATGCTCAACCTCTGAGCCACACTGGCTGGGCAACTCTCAATTTTAATGAAACATCTGAAGCCTGTTTTGTAATCTAGCAGGAAGGATTGGCCACTCCTTTTCTATGCCTTCAACCTAACCCACAAGATAAAAGAGTGACTTCCAACTAGCAATCACAGCATTGTGTTCCAACTATTTGTTCATATGGCTGTCTCTACCATTGTAGAGTAGCTCTCAAACTTTTGTTACTGTTCTCAAATAAGTGTTTATAGCATGGATACATCTCAGTTCTAAGCCTAAACTCAATGGCCTGCTTGATCTCTCCATTCTGAATCTTAACGGGCATTTCAAATTAAACATCCCAAACCAAGGAATCTAATGAACAAAATAAACTGATGAACAAAACAGATTCAGAGACATTGGAAACATGCAACAGAAAAACTTATTTCAGAGGGAAGGGGGGGGAGGGTGGAAGAGATTAATCAAAGAATTTATATGCATATATGCATAGCACATGGACAAACCCTAGTGTGGGGAAGGCTTGGGGTGGGGGTGGGAGTGGGGTGGAGGGGGTCAATGGGGAAGGGTGGGAAGGGGACATCTGTAATACTTCCAACAATAGAAATTAAACCTATTTTTTTAAAAAAGACTATGGAAGAAACAGATTTGGAGGAGAAAAGGTATATGGTTCTTAGCTTTATTTTGTGAGTGACCTATTTATCCCTACTAATTTCTTTTTAATTATATTTTCCCCAAATATTAATATATCTTTCCACTTTTTTTTTTTTTGGTAGAAGTTGCATGGTTATAGTCTTTGCATGCTTGTATTTTCCACTTTTCTCTGTCATTATGTTTTAGTTAAGTCTCTTGTAAATATCATAGATTTGAGAGTTGTTTTAATTGTTTACTCCTAGATATGGCATTTAATTACTGATGTAGATTTATTTCTAATTTCAGAGAGTTATTTCCATTTTACCATGTATATTATTGGCTTTACTTGTTATGCTCCTAATTTATTAGCCTCTGATTACATTTCTTCTTTTTTCTTTTTTCTTTTTTAAATTTATCTTTATTGTTGAAAGTATTACGGATGTCCCTCTTTCCCCCCACATTGATCCCCTCCACCCCTCATCTGGCCCCTGCCCTGGGCCTTCTCCACACTATTGTCTGTGTCCATGAGTTATACATATATGCATATAAGTTCTTTAATTAATCTCTCTCCCTCCACTCTCCCCCCTTCCCTCTGAGATTTGTCAGTCTGTTCCATGCTTCTATGTCTCTGGATCTATTTTGTTCATCAGTTTATTTTGTTTATTATACTCCACATATGAGTGAGATCATGTGATACTTGTCTTTCTCTGACTGGCTTATTTCTCTTAGCATAATACTCTCCAGGTCCATCCATGCTGTCTCAAAGGATAAAAGATCTTTCTTTTTATAGCTGCATAGTATTCCATGGTGTAAATGTACCACAACCTTTTTACCCACTTGCTTACAGTTAGGCATTTGAGCTGTTTCCAGATCTTAGCTATTGTAAATTGCCCTGCCATGAGCATAGGGGTGCATAAGTTTTTTTTGATTGGTGTTTTGGGTTTCTTAGGATATATTCCTCTAAGTGGGATCACTGGGACAAAAGGCAGTTCCATATTTAGTTTTTTGAAGAATCTCCATAGTGGTTTTCATAGTGGCTGCACATTCCCACCAGCAGTGCACTAAGGTTCCCTTTTCTCCACACCCTCACCAGCACTTGTCATTTGTTGGTTTGCTGATGATAGCATTCTGACAGGCGTGAGGTGATATCTCATTGTCAATTTAATTTGCATCTCTCTGACGATTAGTGACTCTGAGCATTTTTTTCATATGTGTCTTGGCCATCTGTATGTCCACTTTGGAGAAGTGTCTAGGTCCTTCACTGATTTTTAATTGGATTGTCTTCCTTTTGTTAAGTTGTATGAATTCCTTATATATTTTGGATATTAACCCCTTATTAGATGTATCATTGGCAAGTATGTTCTCCCATACAGTGGACTCCCTTTTTGTTTTGTTGATGGTTTCTTTTGCTGTGTAGAAGCTTTTTAGTTTGATGTACATCCATTGCTTATTTTCTCCTTTGTTTCCCTTGCCATCGGAGGTGTATCAGCAAATATATTGCTATAAGGGATGTCAGATTTTGCTGCCTATGTTTTCTTCTATGATTTTTATGGTTTCATGACTTACATTTAAGTCTTTTATCCATTTTGAGTTTATTCTTGTGTATGGTGTAAGTTGGTGGTCTAGTTTCATTTTTTTCCATGTACCTGTCCAATTTTCCCGACACCATTTATTGAAGAGACTGTCTTTACTCCAGTGTATGCTCTTGCCTCCTTTGTCAAATATTAATTGAGCGTAATGGTTTGGGTAGATTTCTGGGTTCTCTGTTCTGTTCCATTGATCTATATGCTTGTTCTTGTGCCAGTACCGGGTCGTTTGGATTACAGTGGCTTTGTAGTATAACTTGATATCTGGTATTGTGACCCCTCCAACTTTGTTCTTCTTTCTCAAGATTGCTGTGGCTATTTGGGGTCTTTTTGGGTTCCATATAAATTTTTGGAGTATTTGTTCTAGATCTGTGAAATATGCCTTTGGTATTTTAATAGGGATTGCATTGAATCTATAGATTGCTTTGGGTAGTATGGACATTTTAGTGACGTTAATTCTTCCAATCTATGAACATGGTATATACTTCCACTTGTTTATATCTTTCTCTGTCTCTTTTTGCAACATTATCCTGTAGTTTCTTAGTATAGGTCTTTTACCTCCTTGGTTAAGTTTATTCCTAAGTATCTTAATTTTTTTGATGCAATGGTATATGGGATTTTTTAAAATTTTATTTTTAGTTTCTCTTTCTGACAGTTAAGTATTGGTATATAAAAATGCCATCGATTTCTGGGTGATAATTTTGTATCCTGCTACATTGCTGAATTCATTAATTAAACCTAGTAGTTTTTTGGTGGGATCATTAGGGTTTTCTATGTACAATATCCTGTCATCTGCAAATAATGACAGTTTTACTTCCTCCTTTCCAATTTGGATGCCTTTTACGTTTTCTTCTTGTCTGATCGCTGTGGCTAGGACTTCCAATACTGTGTTGAATAAGAGTGGTGAAAGAAGACATCCCTGTTCTTAGGGGATACATTTCTTTCTTTCTTTTGCATTAACATAATTTGTACAAAAGCTACAAATGAAATACAAACGTGAATATACAAATATGTTTTATTTGCCCTTCACCTAGAAAATTCTTGGTTATATATAAAGTTGTAGGGCCACAGTTGTTTTCTTCTGAGCTCTTAGCTTATTGTTCCACTGTATGCCTTTATCCAAAGTTCTAAATGAGATGGTTGATGGGTGTTTAATCGTTTAACTTTGTAGGAGATCTGTCAAGGAAATAAAATTTACACAAAGCATTGTAAATTCACATACTAAAGACAAGTAGCTGAAATAAAAATGTGTTTGAGAACATATTGATCTCCTTTGAGATGCCAAAGATAGTTTTGGAAAACCCAAGATAAACAACTGTTATTTAGAAGTCATGAACTTGACTTCTCTAGCTTAAATCACTGAGAGGGAAATTTCTGCAGGGTGGAAACATGCAAGGAATGAAGGCATTCTAGAAAGGAGTCTGATTTAATTTGCATATTCTCTCTTTGCAACTGAAGTAAATGGGTAACTTGGTGAAACTTTAATGAAGAATTCTCTCTCTCTTTCTCTCTCTTTCTATGTGTCTCTCTTTCTTTTCCTTTCCCTACACCTTAGACAATAGTAATCAATATTTGTTTGAAAAAGCTTTTGCACAACAAAACTGATGTTTATGTCAAAAACACATGACAAGTTGCAGTGGGTCTGTGGATTTGCTTTTAAAATTTTTCTAAATATCTTATGCATTCTCTTAACTTCTGGAACTTGGAAATTTTTGAAACATAGGAGGCATGGGATTGGAATAAACAACTTTCAACACATGAAAAAAGCTGAACTCATTCAATAAATGGGCAAAGAAAGTAACTACCAAAAAAGTAATGGGAATAATAAAGCACAAACACAAACTTGATAGAATTTAAGAAAACATTAAAAAAATTGTAGGAAACATATTTTGGGAAATTACTTTGTCTTTGTAAAATAAAATTGACTTAATTATGAGAGGTGGTTGATTTATTTTTTTATTTTTTTATTTAATAATCTAGCCACTAAGCCCTGGCTGGGATGGCTCAGTTGGTTGAGCATTGTCCAGGTCAAGGCACATGCCTGAGTTGCTGGCTCGATCCCCAGTTCGGGTGTGCAAGAGGCAGCCGATTAATGTTTCTCTCTCATTGATCTCTCTCTCTGCCCCCCTTCCTTTCTCTCTAAAATTAAAAAAAATATATATTTAAAAAAATCTGGCTGCTAATTTAGAGCATTTCAATTTCAAGTTTAACCATTTTCAATTTAGCTATGCTATCATGAGTTGCTGCTATAAAACTATAATATTAGCAATGTGAGACATATTAGTGGAGCATAAATAATGATAAATAGAATGAATTGGGTCTTTACAGTTCACCGCATTGTATAATCTTTAGTTCAAATCAATTAATGTATTTTCTTGATCTGTTTTTTTGTTGTTGTTTTTTTCATGGAATTCTGGGGAAAACAGAAAAAGATACTTGATAAAATCTCTGAGTGGGTAAAGTAACTTTTTTATTGGTCTCAATAGGATACCGAGGAGCAGCATAAAGAAATGGCCTTGCAGCCCCAGGAACCTGAAAACAGGCCTTGTTTCTTAGTAAGACTGGTCTCCTCCTCTGTGAGGGACAGTAAAACTTCTTCTTGACTCTAACTCTGCTTTTAATCCCACTAGGTCAATAGATAAATGTGACTTCAGTGGACAAAATTGGCTACAGGCTCCTTACAACTTCCCCCATGATTAATCTATGCCTATGGATGCAGAGCTAATGCTTGTGAGGTTGTTCTTGGTGGCAGAAACTAGGAATGGGAATATAAATCTGTATTGTAGGAAGCACACACTGTGCCTTGCATTGGTTTAATCTCAACTAGTAGACTGTTTCTCAACACTGCAGAGTAATGAGGAGCCTGACTTCGGGGCCAAAATCCTGTGTGTGGTCCCTTATGTCTGACTACAGAAAATTGCAAAGGCCTTGCCTAACAGGCCTCATGTGGGTAAGCTGTCCTCTCCACATCAGGATAGGTGCACAGCCAAAGCGTTGCAGTTTCTGGGGGGAGCTGCAGTCAAAGACTCAGTCCCCAACTCCCAGGCAGCCATACTCATGTGCATATCTGCAATCCTAGCCCAGGACTTCCTTTTGGAGACATTCTTATTGGAGGCCTCAGCTGAGATGCTTTCCAGTCTCCTCTGCTGAGACCTTTCTTTTTTGGGGGGGAGGGGTGCTGCCTTGACAAAAACATTCTTCTTCACTCTAACTCAGTACTTTTGCATTCATAGTCCTCTCTGTCTTTCTTTCCTTTCCTACCCCCACCCCACCTCCAGTCCATAAAACTGCAAAGCCTTTTGCTCAGTGCTCCTTTGTAGTGAGACACAATTTTCCCAGCTGCACTTCATGTCACCTGGCCCTGGCCAGTGCTGTTCCGTGGAGCAAATGGAACTGTAAGCACTACATTCCTCTTTGGCTTCTTATACCATACAACAGGATGGTGGCTTGACTACTACTTTCAGTTTGCCTTGTTGTCCTAATTGACCACCTCGACATCTGGCAGCTCTCCACAGGTAGTATAGGGAAAGGCAAGAGTCAATGGATGCAAAGAAACAACAAAGTAACCATTCTTTGTGGTTCTAGGTTATGAGCTTTTTTTGCTTAAGTAAAAATAATTTCTCATGTCAAATTTTGTGGCAGAAGCTTAACTTAGACAGGAATTAGGAGGGCCTATCGGTGGCATAATTGGTCAGCATGAGGTACTTTAAGAGCAGCGTATATGTAGGGGATGTGGTTTGTACATGGTTCGATATGTTTGCAAGTATTTTCCTTTTTTTAAACGATCAGTATAGTGTATTGTTCATAATTACTCACCATGGATCTGCATTGTATGTGGGAGGGGGAATCTGCTGGTAATCAAGAATATATATTTGCATAACCTCGCCTACCCTTTAAAATAGAGCTTCTTAAGGCTGTAGATCTTACTAGCGAAGCACAAGTATCAAGCACTACATTTTTCTTTCCAGGTGACTAATTCTACATTTCCTTCCATTTCCATAAGGAGATTATATTAGCAATAAAGCTAGGACTTTCATCTTCAGGCATAAGTTAGGGGATGTTTCAAAGTTAAGTGCGCTCTTGTGAACATAGTTTCAGAAATGTTCCTGGTCTAGCCTCTGTAGACACTTAAAATTTTCTGAAAGAGAAACTATAATATTAAGTTTTTAATTCTGCCTTTGAGATCGAAATGGAAGAAAACACCTTTGGATTGTGAAGAGCTCAGGATACAGAAAGCTTTAGTGAATGCTCCTAGATAAAACAGTGGTGCCTTCCAAGTTTACTGAGAGCTGTCACATAGTGAAGTGAGACTGAGACTGTCATTGTGATCTGAGGCACTAACACTGGCATTTGTAGAAACCCTGGGAGTTTCAAGAAGTCTACAATCAGGAATCCCTTATATAGGGCACCTCTTGAGACATCTGGAGATCAGTCAGATGAATGATACCTTCTGAGTTACCACCCTTCCCATTCCATTTACCTCTGAATCTAAAGTAAATAAAGGAAATAATCATGGTGATGAAGACAGTCAGAACACACAGGATCACAGTCATATCTTCCAACCACATCATATCCAATTGGAAATGTGGATCTGAAGGGGGAACTGAAAAGAGATGCAAGAATTAGGAGCATCACAGATTTATAATAGACTTACTTTCCAAGTTCTTATTCCTCCATACTTCTGGGCTTATAGGAAGGTGGGGAGAAGTAGGCTGGGTCGTGTGGATGACCCTGGAGATGAGTATGCTTGGGTTCAGTCTGCAAGAGGGCTGGGTAGATATAGATACACATTCTTCCACTCAAACAACATGACACTTGCTTTTTGGTTGGCCAGACTTTGAAGAATAAATAGACATATTGTTCCCTTATCTTTTTAATCTGGTGCTGTAGGACCTCAGTAATTCTAGGACTTTTGAGGGGTATGGTGAAACAAAATAGTCTTTAATGAGCAGAATCTCTGAGATGGAAGCGATCTTACAATTTTCAAGTCATCCTATTATCTGGAGCAGAAATCTCCTTTAAAGTATCTTTTTGGGGAGATTCTAAAGTAGAAAACATCCCCACCTCATAATATTGGTTAATATATCTTGTGATGGGAACACCACTGCTGACAATTAGGATACCTGCTTCATCACTAGACAGCTAGGTCTACTTTCCTGTATAAAGTGTAGTTTGCCTCACTGACAGGGATTGTTCACTGATTCATAGCGAAGGGATTCAGAAGAGGTCTCCCCAAGATGTATTTCATTGGCATGGGGATTATTTTGACCTGAAGGCAAGAAAAACTTTTATCACTCCCTTAAAGAATTTGAATTGGGGCCTTGCCCATTATAAGTAATTATTAGAGATGACCCTATGTAACAGATCTGTAGGGCATGGCAAACTTTGAATTACTGAACATCTGCTCTTCTTATTGTTCTGTGAATTGCTCTTCTCTCTGCTATAGCCCCAGGAATCTTGCCATATTCTTTAGCTCAGAATGTCATATATACCTCATTTTACCTTTCTGTCTTGAAACCTCTCATGTATGTGGGCTCTCTGACTCTCTTATATGTGTGAGGTTCTTTTATGTACGTATGCAATTAAGTTTTGTTATTTGTCTCTTGTTAATCTGTCTCATGTCTATTTAATTATTAGACCAGCTGGAAGAACCTAGAAAGGTAGAGGACAATTTCTTCCTCCCCCAACTCTTCTATCTTGTAGAAGAAGACAACCGAGATGGTGAGGATGGGGAAGTGGGGGTCAGGAATCTTAAACGCAGGTCATTGAAATAACTGACAATATTGTCATTAGAGAAGAAAAGACGTGGCAGTATTAATAAGTGCTGGTCTCAACTTTTGTGTCATGAAGACAATGAAGTTAAAACACCTCATATGGTCTTAGACTATACAAATGGAGGGGAAAGTGTTCACCTAATTAATCTATTTGTCCCTTATAATTTGAGATAAATTATTTGCCCTTGATAAGATGGAGATTCCTTTAATAAAATAATAGCATAATTTTTTTAAAAAAAGCAAAACTGCTCTGGGAAAGTTTGCAAAAGGAATTAGAGAGTGAAGAGTCAAAAAGCCCTCTCTTGGTCACATATATTTATTTTTCTAACAATAACATTTAGGAGAACTTGAAGCCTCTTCTCATAAAGGATAGAAAGTAATTTAAAACAAAATTGAGGAAAAACTTGGAAATAAAATGGTCCAAATATGCTAAGAATATTTACTCAGAAGAGTGTGTGTGTATGTGTTCAAATCTGAGCTGAGTTTTTATTTTCTTTCCTCTCTACATGACTAGAGCTGTCCCACACGTAGAAGGCAAGTTAAGATCATGGTGGGTGCCAGTGAAGAAAGGCATGGTATGAGCTAAGGAGGGAAGGGAAAAAGGAGGGTGGCAAATACATGTAGTCCACTTTTCCTACCAGATAAGATCACCAGAAAGGTACTCGGGATAGAATTTCTAGCTATTGCTAATAATAATGATAATAATAGCAAACAATAACATTGCTTGTACTATGTGCACAGCCAGGCTAAATGATTTTGATGTAGTGATGAATTTAATAAAAAATAACATTATAAAGTATGTCTATAGTACCATCGATATTTCACAGATAAGGAAACTACAGTTCAGAGACTAAATAACTTTCCCAAGTTCACACAGGCTATAGCACAGCCAAGGAAGTCTGGCTTGTCTGGCACTGATTCTTGGGAAGAAATGGTGGACATCTCTTGAAGGCTTCTCTGTGCATAAACTCCACAGAGCGGGCACAGCAGACTGTGTCTGTTGGAGATGCAAATGCTGGCTATCTCTTTTTAGAAGAAACAATTACCTGCATTGAGGAAAGCAATCTGATTTATTGTAAAGTGTTCCGAATAAGAGACGCATGGTTTGAATCCCAGGAATAATTTTATTACTTTCTAGAGCAACTGAAATAAGTTAATCGGATTCGATGTTCTCCTGTGTCTGCCTCTCCAGTATGGAAAAGATGATAGACATTGCATAAGGATGTTACAGAATCAACGTACACGATGCTTGTGGCTTTTCTGGCAAGTCATATTTGTTAAAAGAATTGATAAATTATTTCTGAACTGACAAGCACCAAGAAGAAAAATTAGTCCAAAAAAGACAGGACAAACAGAGAATTGCCTGTATAGGGAGGGAGGCGGCTGAATGAGACATTTACAGAGGAAGCAATATCCTCAGGGGAAAGGCTATTTTAAGTAGAGAGAAGGGTCAGTAGCAATCAGAGGAGAGGTTAGCAGATGGGCCAGGGTTAGCCACCTAATTATCAGGAGTTGTCAGCAATGTGGGCAGAGGCCTCTTGATGACTCAGTTTTAGGCTCTCAGGGAGAAGCAAGCAAAACTAAAGTGTTAATCTCCCGACTCATTCTTAAGGATGTCAAATCAGTTTTGACAATGAGAGGGACCTGCAGTCTACTCCTGGGGCTTTGGGTTATCTCCTGGAAGCATCATAAATCACTAAGTGCCCAAGCTGTATTTCCCTGCAGGGATCTATTACTTCCACAAAATAACTAGACCTAAATATCTCTCTTTTTATTTCCTTCCATAGAGGAACAGTACAATCGTTGCAACAGAAGGAAGGATCTAAGTGCCTGAGCTAGGATGCTGGCTCCACCATCACTTAGCTACGTAAATGAGCTATTTGACCTCCTTCTGTACCAGATTTCATCACCAGAACAATCTAACTGGCTGAAGGGTAAGTACAGTTGACTCTTGAACAACTCCGGGGTAGGGACCCAGATCCCCTGCATGGTCGAAAATCTGCTTATAATTTTTGAATCACTCAAAATGTAACTAATAATAGCCTACTGTTGACCAGGAGTCTTGTTTATCACATAATCATTTCACACATATTTTGTATGTTATATGTATTGTACACTGTATTCTTATAGTAAAGTAAGCTAGAGAAAAGAAAATGTTATTAAGAAAATCATAGGAAAACACATGTACATATACTATGTATTCATGACATACCTCACTTTTCCTTTTTCTTTTTTTCAATATTTCTCGGCTATAACTTAGAGATTTGTCACAAATCTCAAAAAAATTTTCCAATATATTTATTGAAAAAATCTACATATAAGTGAATCCATGTAGTTTAAATCCATGTTGTTCAAAGGTCAATTGTATATTAATCTATGTAAAATCTGTAGAGCACACAATAAGTATGCAATATATATTACCTATTATTACAACTTTTGCTGATTTCCTCTGACACTGATGGATGTGATATTTGGTTTGCTAACATGGTTAACATGTCAGACTCAGGTGTGCACTTTCCCAGAGTAAAATATAAAAAACATGTCCAGTCTGGTGTGATTTAAGTCCATTTGTGTCTTCATTTCACAGGAGAAAATTAATAACTAAAATCCTCTGAATAATCCAGCCCTACTTTATGACTTCCACATGGTGACTTTTTGGCTATAGCTATATCTCTGGTTCATAATAAAGAATTACCTTACTCCTCATTGCCCTACATATATAATTTCCATGGAGACCTCAAAGATAAGAGCTGAGGGCACATTTCAAATGTGTTAGGTTCAGCTAGCCCCAAACTTATAGAATGACCTTTATAATTTCACCCTCAAAGAGAGCCAAATGGAAGAAGGATCAGTTTCGCCTGTCCATACACACCACGAAATTGAGCAAAATATGTGTGAACATATGAATTATTTTGAGAAGAGGATCCTTTGCATCAGTCTCTAACAGAAATCTATGACCCCCAAAAGTTTAACATATACTGAGTTACCATCTCCTCTAGGCTAAAAGTGTGGAAAGAATTGGCATATTTTCTTAGGTGAAGTGATGATTGGAGCTATTAAAACTGAAGAAAATATTTTCTTTTCCTACAGGGCAGAAGCATCGGGAGTTTGTATCACTAAACCCATAATATGCAGGAGGCTGGACTCCAAACCCTATGACATGAGGTCCAAGTGTTTATTGTTCCAGAAATTCAAACAAATGTCACTCTTCTTTGGCTAAATGTTTTACCAGAGACTGGGCATTTTCCGGAAGTTCCCCCTTTTTGATCCCACATACCTCTGTTTTTGTGGTGCAAAATGGAAATGAGCAAGCTGATTACACCTAGCGAAAGCACCGTTATTGCTATGCCCACTATTATAGGCTGTTTCATTGTGCAGGAGCAATCTGAAGAGAAAGAGATATAATAATCATTGGTTATTGATATGGAGGTACTTTAGATTGGGGGAAAATGCACCAAGAAAGCAAGAGCTACATGCCCATGCCGTCCCTCTGTACTGATTTAGAATGGGACTAAGAGGAAAAAATAGGGCTAAGAGGTAGTCTAAAGGTGTGAAGGACATAAAGGTCTTGAAGGTTTAGGTCCAAAGTCGTTGGTGACTCAGACAAAAAGCACAGCTGTTTCTCGGATGGGACAGGATTTTGGCTGAGGCTAAATAGGCCTGGAGAATAGCAACTCATTTTTCATTTTCTCCATCTTGCCCAGGGGTGGGATCCTTTTTTCTGCCAAGGGCCATTTGGATATTTATAACATCACCCTCAAGCCATATAAAATTATCAGCTTAAAAATTAGCCCGCTATATTTGGTCAAACATTTAATTAACTCACCCTTATATGATGGTTGCCTTGGCAGGGCCAGGCCAAATGATTTCCTGGGCTGTATACAGCCTGAAAGCTAGACATTCCCCACCCCAGATCTAGCCCATCAATCACTGTGATTCATTAGAGAGCATGAGACAAGAGTGATGCACTGCTCATTATGGTTTTATCCAGGTTAGAAAGAGGCCACAAGAGCAATAGCTCTGAACACCTCTGACTGCCTAAGAATCTCATGAATCAACCAATATGTTGTTTAAAATCTTATTTAGCACACATCAGTATAGTGTCATGCGGCTATCTAGCCTTTCCATGAAAATCCTCTGTGGTGTGGGGCTCACTACCACAGGAGGCGCCCATTCTTTCTGGAGAGTTATAGACACAGTTTTACTTAGTGATTCAATTATAGCACACAAAGATTCATGAGCATTATGGTGGCATAAAAGTTCCTTGCTTTGGCCCCCACCCCCAACAACAAAATCTGGCACCCGTCTACAACAGGAAGAGTTTCTGTGGGAGTTGTGGGGCACAGGGCCATATGCCAAGGGACTAGGGGGAGCCCTGCCTACCTGTGCATCGGGCCATAGGCAAGCAGTCTTTGGTACAGGCTCTGGAACACACCGAACGCTGTGCACTGGACCTGGCTCCTCCCTGCTGTAGTTCTGAAAGACGTGAAAAACATGGACTTAGGTGGTTACCTACCTAACAGAGAGTGTGTGGAAATCCATGTTTCCACAGAAGTTCCAGGACTCCACTGGAGCAAAAAAATATGAGTGTGGATGCACCAGAGAGCATGAGGACCAGCTCGATTCCTCCCCAAGTAGGAACAGCTTAGGGCTAAAGGAGATGGCTGTGATCTCTCCCTTGGGTGGTGGGAGAGCCAGTGAGTAAATGCCTGGCTTCCCCAGCTGTGCAGGAGGCTTCCAAAGAGAGTCATTCATGTCTGAGGGTATCCAGTGTATACAGCTGGAAGCTCCATGAGTGCGGGCAGGGAGCAGATCAGGAGGCTGCACATAGGACTTAAAGAGGGCATTAATGAGATATGGGTTTGCTGATTGCATTTTGGACTCCATCAAGAAGCCTGCCTATGAGCTATGGGGAAAGCCTAACCCAAGGATCTTCCAAATTGGCCTGTTGGCAAGCCCTGCGCACCACATGCCAAATCCATACCTCCCTGCAGTTTGTGGCTGCCTCCCGGTGCCTGGTCTGGACGGCAGCAGTGAGAGCAGGTGCTGGGAGATACGGGGCATGGGGACAAAGTGGGCCAGAGTGTGTGCGATGGGGAGAACTGTAGAGCCACCTTCAGGGAAACAGGAGAGACGGAGCAGCCATACGGTGTGTTGTAAAATCAAGAAAAGATATTCAAGCTGAAGAATTCTGCCATAACAGGGTGCAAATGTGGAAAAGGTGTATCCATACAATTTCTGAGAGAGCCTCAGAATCTACAGCGGTTCCAATCATATATCTGATAAGGGATTAATATCCAAACTCTATAAGGAATTCATACAATTCAATAGGAAAAAAAATCCATTTTAAAAATGGGCAGAGTATCTGAATAAACGTTTTTTCCAAAGAAGACATACAGATGGTCAACAGGTACATGAAAAGATGATCAACATCACTGATCACCAGGGAAATGCAAATCGTAACCACAGTGAGCTATCGCCTCATGCCTGTCCGAATGGCTATAGTTGAAAGACAAGCAATAACAAGTGCTGGCCGGGATGTGGAGAAAAGAGAAGCTTTGTGCAGCGTTGGTGGGAATGTAGATTGCTGCGGCCACTATTAGAAACAGTATGGAGGGTCTTAAAACTAAGAAAACGTGTGATCCAGCAATTGAACTTCTGGGTACAGTCCTGTGCCACATAAGGACATTTAAGTCAACAACCGACTGCACATACGATGGTCCCATAGACTTATAATGCGGCTGAAAGTTTTCTATCTCCTAGTAATGCCTTAGCAATCATAATGTGGGAGCACAATGCGTTACGTAAATACTTACCACTGTGCTACAGTTGCCAATTGTATTCAGTAGAGTGACATGCTGTACAGATTTGTAGGAACTATAGGGGAGCAGAATTTGTCACCCCCCAAATATGCCTATTTGGCATAAGAATTATTTGAGGCTGGTTAATTCTAAGAAACAGCAGACCTGAGAGAAGCTCTGAAAAGCAAGTAGAAGATCCCTTTGGAAAATCCATTTACATTTGTAAGGAAAATCTCCATTTGTAAGGGTGTCTCCCAGCTGTACCAGGAAAAGGGAGATGGCTTTCTCTCTAGAAAGCCTTATCAATACAGAAGAAAATGACTTAAATATGCATCACAACCTTACCCTTGTTTACTGTGCTTTTCTAGTATAGTAACCCCAGAACTGACCCCACATAACTGATTCCCCCAACCCCAGCATCTTCTTTAGTCTTCCGCTGTAAATGGTATTTAAGGGGCTGGCTCCAGTTACTTTGGTGAATTACTCAGTTTTCCTGAGTCTCTCCCATGTATATATGTTATCAAACTTTGGTTCATTTTTCCCGTTAATCAATTTTTTCATTATGGTGATGTCTCAGCCAAGAAACAAAAAGAGTAGAGGGGAAATTATTCATTTCTTCCTGCAGAGCAGTAGGCCATAGCATAGAGCCTCGGTGTGTGGTGGCCTGTACTGTGTAGGTTTGTGTAAGTGTGCTCGATGATGTTCGCCAATGATGAAATGGCCAGCAACGCGTTTCTCAGGGGGCATCCTCCTCACTACGCGGCACAGGACTGTATTTATTTGAAGTAAACGAAAACATATACTTCGCATGTTCATTGCAGCATCATTCAAAATAGCCAAGCTGTGGAAACAACCTAAATGTCCATGGATGAATGAAGAAAATGTCACGTGTGCGCTCACACACACACACACACACACACACACACACACACACACACACACACACACACAGAGTTATTCAGCCATAAAAGGAATCAAATCTTGCCATTTGTGTCAACGTGGATGGAACCTGAGGGCATTATGCTAAGTGAAATTAGTCAGAAAGATAAAAACAAATACTGTATGATTTTACTTACATGTCAAATCTATAAAACAAAATAAAACCAAAAAGTTTTAAACACAACAAGTGTATAGATACAGAGAACAGACTGGTGGTTGCCAGAGGCAGAGCATGAGGGAATGGGTGAAGGGAGTGCAAAGAGACCAACTTCCAGCAAGAAATTAAATAAGCCTTGGGAATATATAGACAGCACGGCAACAGTAGCTGCTAATACTGTATTGCACATGTGAAAGTAGGTGAAAGAGTAGGACTAAAAATTTCTCATCACAAGAAAGTAATTCTGGCCTGGCTGGTGCAGCTCAGTGGTTGAGCATTGACCCCGGCACGAAGCGGTCCCAGGTTCGATTCCCAGTCAGGGCACACGCCCTGGCTGGGGCTTAATCCCTTAGGAACCTCAGTAAAGGGTGTGCAGGAAGCAGCCAATGGATGTTTCTCTCTCATCGATGTTCCTGTATCTCCCTCTCCTTTCCTCTCTCACTAAAAAAGTCAATACAAATATGTTTATAAAAAATTCTGTAACTAGGGAGAGGGAAGTGGCGGCCCTGTGAGAAGCAGCAGCGCCCCCGCTCCCAGCCAGGGACTCGATTTTCTCCTAAAATCCTACGCAGCCAGCTTGGAAAACCAGAGAAACATACCTGAGTGGACGGAGTGCGAGGGGGGAGCCTGAAGACACATCATAGAGGCTGATGGGGGGGGTAGGAAGGAGGAGTCCCCCTGAAGCCTGTGCTGGGCTCTGAGCCCCAAGGCTTGGAGGCTGCAAAGCTCCCTCCCCTCGGGAGTGCGGACCCCCATCCAAAAGCGGGGATCCCACACCCACAGGGACGAGAGGGGAAGGAGCGCCCTGCACACAGGGCAGAGGGGCCCAGGGGAGCAGTGAGTCCCCGAGGAGGGGTCGGCGCCTTCCTAGGAAACAAAGCTGCTAATGGCGGCCGCCACCTGTGTCTCATGCTCAGGGTGCTGACCACAGGAAAAGCATGAGGCACCCGAGTGGTAAGGGACCAGAGGTCGGGACTGAGCAGCTGCACACGGGGACCCTCTGCCTCCCTGTGGGGCACTGTGTTGAGCCGCAGAAAGCATTTAATCTGCGTGGTGTGAGGCAGGGGTGGAGCCCTCCCACCCTGAGCTCCTGGTGCCGGGAGGCTGGGACCTGCGACCTGCCCTGCGGGTATCCTCCAGACCTGAGCTCCTAGTGCCAAGAGGCTGGGGTCTGTGACCAGCCCTGAGGGTGTCCACCCGACCTGAGCTCCGGGTGCCAGGAGGCTGGGGTCTGCAACCAGCCCTGAGGGGCGATGTGGTGGAGCGTGATTCCGCCCCAGCATTTCTGAGACCAGCGGTGCAGGGAGCTGCATGGAGCTGACTTTGGGTCCCCTCCCGCTGGGGGCCTTAGAGTGTGCTCCAAGGGTCCTTGCAGGGCGGACTTTCTGCCTGTGTGTTGCTTTGTGTGTTTTTGAGTCCTGATTGCGGAACTGGCTCCCACCTTCCCAGCATGCACTGCTGGGACAGACCAGCCAGGCTGCGATTGGGGTCTGCACAGTAGATGGTCTGGGGGGGCGGGCCTGGTGCAACCAGCCAACCAGAGCTGAGCAGGAAGGGGCGGAGCCCGCCTGCCTATCCCACAGCCAGGGGCACCACCCCCAATAGGAAAGGGGCGGTCCCACTCACCGAGGCCCCAGACACAGCCGCAGGGCACAGTCCTGAGGGGGAAGGGAGAGCAGCTCACAGGAGGACTTTGCAAGAATAAGACTCACAGGGCCTGTTGTCTGGGAACTGGAGGAAACGCTGAAAACCCCTGCTGGGGGCAGGGCAGGCAAAGGGCTCACCGGAATGTTTTTTAATCGAACCCACTGAGCCCAGGCTGCTGAAACGGCCCACACAGAAAAGGCAACAGGCTGAAATCAATCTGAAGCTGCAGCAGGCCAGAGCCTGGGGAACTACAATCAGAGCACAGGGGAGGGACTGAGGAGCTGGCAGTGGAGCAGAGACTAACTCCCGCAGAGGGAGCGCCTGACAGCGACACCTCTAAGGGGAGTGATACCCTGAGCTACACTAGCCACCCTGCACCCTAAAGACTCTACAGAGGACTCTGGAGTAAGACCAGGCAACTGCAAAGTAGCAAAATAGCTGACAAGAGGAGGTGGCCCACGGAGAGCCTCAGATCAACCATCTACCTAAGGACACCAGAGCCAAACCTAGATGGCTCCTCACACTGGCTGATACACAAGCAGCTCCCAGGAGAACGAAAATCAGCACACAAAACAGTGAGCCTCAGACAACATAAGCTGCTTAGAAGAAACTCACCTGATTGACTCTCTTTTTTCCCCACTGTTTCTTTGTTTTGTTTTGGTTTTGGTTCTTTTTTGTTTGTGTGTTTGTTTGTTTTTTCTCTTTTCCCTTAGGAAGATGAGAAATGGGGAAAAAATTATTTCTTTTTTTCTTTTTAAAAAATTTTATAATTAAAAAACATTTTTTTAAAAACATTTTTTAATTTTTTTATAAAAGAATTTTGTTTTGCTTAGCTTGATTTTAGTTTTGTTTCTGTTTTGTTTTGTTTTATCCTTGCTTCTACTATCAAGATTTTCTTGATTTTCCTGCTTAAGGACTAGGATTTTATCATTATAAGAAAGTTTACTGCTTTCCTCTATAGTTTCCCCCAAATCTCTTATTGGACTCCCTCCCTGCCCAGGCTTTATCTCTCTCTCTCCCTTCTCGATCTATTGGCATAACTTTTTTTTCTTTTTCTTTTTTCTTTTTCTTCTTTTCTTTCATTCTTTTGTTACCCTCCTTTCTGTCTTCCTGTATTTTTGTTCAATGGTTAGTTTCTCTTATTCTCTTTATTGTATTTTTACTTTCTCATTTTCAACTATTATCCTATTCTTATTCTCTCCTTTAATTTTTTGCTGACCCTTCTTTCAGAATCTTTACTCTGCTTCTATTATCTCCCAGTAGCTTCTCTATTTTTACATTTTAGCTTATTATTTTCTAAATTATCATCACTATTAACAACAATATACTTCTCTCTCTCTAAGCATTACTTTTCTTTCTCTCTTTTATTTAAGCTTCTTTTTTTGTGTGTATGTGCTCTCCCTTCACTTTCCCAGTTATATTTTCACTTTGGTTGTTTTCATTGTGCCTGTGAAGATATTTTGTAAGATACCCTTTGTTTCCTGGAAGTTTAGTTGTGTATCGTCCTGCCTTGCCAGCACCCGTGCAACAGCTTACATGATGAGGTTGGGGCTGAGACACACAGCCAACCTGAGAGAAGAGTCCTCCCAAGGAACAGTCAATGACAATCTAGACCCAACCACAACAGGAGAACATAAAGAAGCCACAAAAGGGACACCCACAAAAGGGTCACACCTAGAGTGAAGAGCTCAGAAGAATAAGGAAAACACACCTCTAAGCTCCACTGGACTCACAAGACAAAATCCCACCCCACAAGACTGGGAGACAGCAAATATATCTAATATATAGGTACAAACACTAAGACCTACCAAAATGGGGAGACAAAGAAACAACCCCCAAATTAAAGAAAGGGAAATATCGCCAGAAAAAGTCTTTGATGAGATGGAGTTAAGCAAGTTATCAGAAATAGAGTTGACAGTATTGATTATGAAGATGCTCAAGGAACTTAATGAGAAAAACAAGGCAATAGAGGATAAGATCAAGGACTTTAAGGAAAACATGAAAAAAGAGATACATAACATAAACAAAAATCAGACAGAAATTAAAAATGCTGTATCTGATATCAACAATACACTGGAGGAAATTAAAAGCAGGCTCAATGAAGCAGAGGCTAGAATAAGTAACTTAGAAGACAGGGTAGAAAAAAATCACTCAATCAGAGCAGCAAAAAGAAAAAACACAAAGCATGAGGACAGTCTAAAGGAGCTTTGGGACAACATGAAGCAAAACAACATTCACATTATAGGAGTGCCAGAGGGGGAGGAAAGAGACCAAGGGATAGGGAACTTGGTGGAGGAAATAATTACCGAAAACTACGTGATGCTGAAAAAAGAAATAGAGGAAGATTTAAACAAGTAGGAGAATATACCATGCTCATGGATTGGAAGAATTAATATCATTAAAATGTCCATACTACCCAAAGCAATTTATAAATTCAATGCAATTCCTATTAAAAAACCAACAGCATATTTCACAGATCTAGAACAAAGATTTCGAAAATATATATGGAACCAAAAAGGACTCTGAATAGCTGCAGCCATCTTGAGAAAAAAGAACAGAGTGGGAGGGATCCCATTACCAGACTTCAAACTGTACTACAAGGCCATTGTAATCAAGACGGCCTAGTATTGGTACAACAACAGGCATATAGATCAATGGAACAGAACAGAGACCCCAGAAATAGACCCACGCCACTATGGTCAGTTAATATTTGACAAAGGAGGCAAGAGCATCCAATGGAGTGAAGACAGTATCTTCAACAAGTGGTGCTGGGAAAATTAGACAGCTACATGCAAAAAAATGAAACTAGACCACAAAATTTCACCATACACAAAAATAAACTGAAAATGGATAAAAGACTTAAATGTAAGTCGCAAAACCATAAAAATTCTGGAAGAAAACATAAGCAGTAAAGTCACAGACATCCCATGTAGTGGAATTTTCACTGATATATCTCCTAGGGCAAGAGAAACAAAAGAAAAAAATAAACATATGGGACTTCATCAAACTAAAAAGCTTTTGCACAGTAAAAGAAAACAGCCTCAAAATACAAAGGAACCCCATGGTCTGGGAAAACATATTTGCCAAAGATATATCTGATAAGGGGCTAATTTCCAAAGTGTACATGAACTCATACTACTCAGCAAGAGGAAGACAAACAACCCACTTAAGAAATAGGCAAAGGACCTGAATACACACTTCTCCGAAGAGGACATACAGGTGACCAAGAGACACATGAGAAAATGTTCAACATTGCTAATTATTAGAAAGATCCAAATTAAAACCACAGTGAGGTATCACTTCACACAGGTAAAAATGGCTACCATTTGCAGATCAATAAACAAGTCCTGCTGACGAGGGTGTGGAGAAAGGGGAGCCCTAGTACACTGCTGGTGGGAATGCAGACTGGTGCAACCACTATGGAAAACAGTATGGAGGTTCCTCAAAAAATTAGAAATGGAGCTGCCGTTTGACCCAATGATCCCACTTCTAGGAATATATCCTAAGAATCCTGAAACACTAATCAGAAAGAATATATGCTCCCCTATGTTCATAACAGCGCGGTTTACAATAGCTAAGATCTGGAAACAGCCCAAGTGCCCATCAGTAGATGAGTGGATAAAAAATCTGTGGGACATTTACACCATGGAGTACTATGCAGCTGTAGAGAAGAAGAATCTCGTACCCTTTTAGGACAGTATGGAAGGACACGGAGAATATTATGCTAAGTGAAATAAGCCAGGCAGAGAAAGACAAACATCTCATGATCTCGCTTATATGTGGAATCTAAAGAACTTAATAAACTGATGAACAGAATAGATTCAATGACATGGAAGCATGGATCAGACTGACGAATGTCAGAAGGATGGAGGAGGGCTGGTGGGTGGAGGGGGAGAGAGTAACCAAAGAATTTATATGCATATATGCACAACCTAAGGACACTGACAATGGTGGGAAGAGGGACTGGGGAGGGGGAGAGGGGCTGGGGAGGGGGGATTGGATGGGGTGGAATGGGTCATTGGGGAAAAAAAGGGACATCTGTAATATTTTAAACAAACAAACAAACAAATTAATGTTTAAAAATTCTGTAACTATACTGATGGGTGTTAACTAAACTAACTGCAGCTTAAGCTCCCCCATCCCCTTTTGCATCTCTCACCTTTCAAACTTAAGCTCCCCCATCCCCTTTTGCATCTCTCACCTTTCAAACTTACCTTTCAATCTGTAATGTAGATCAACACTGGGCACCATGATAAAGATCAACAGCAGAATCAGAATTATGGTCAGAATCAGTATCCAAATATTGTTCCATGGAAGCAAGTGATCTGAAATAGAGAGCCACAAAGCTTGCCACTTATGAAACTTGGTGTTTGGACCCACCCAAGCAGGAATGATGATTCATCCAAAGCTTGGTTCCACTCAAGACCCCATGCCCCCAGCTTTGGGTAGTTGAAAAGTGGGAAAGGGTCTGGATGTAAAACCACGAGATGGAATTAAAACACAAGAGAAAATGCTCAGAGACTAAGCCTTGGGGCACTCCTCTATCAAAAAGGCAGAGATCAAAGAAAAAGTAGCAGAAGAAAAAAAGAAAGGAAATGAGCGAGATGCTGAATAAAGACAAGAGAATGTCATATCCTAGAAACCAAGTGAAGAATGTGTATTAATTTTCCTCTTTAGTTTGTAAATTTTATGACAATGGTCATCATTTGAAGAACACACACGCCAATCTCACCTGATAGGACAATGCTTGTCCTTTCCTCTTGACCAGTTACGGGGTTTCGAAGGTAGCAAGTGACATCCCCATGGGAGCTCTTTTTAAAGAGAAGGGTCATCTTCATGTTGAACAATTTCTCTGCATCCTGTGACCAGGACTTTGATGCAGGCGGGATGACCTCTCCTCGGCTGTCTCTCCATTCCATTTTTGGCTCTGGGAACCAACCTTCTGAATTACACTCCAATAACAGGCCTTTGGTATTAGGAGGGTATACAAGAATCCGCATTTCTAAGCTTGTAGCTGGTTGGAAAGAAAGGGGAAAACCAGGATTTTTAGGTGAAGAAAAGGAGGAACAAAACAGAGAAAGAAAAGCCCCTCTCCCCACTCTAATTCCTGTTCCATTAGATATACTGATAGCCAAGCACTGTGGGGCTCTGTCCCTATACACTAATCACAAGGGAAACAGGATAAGCCAAGCCAAGGGGTTATGATGTGTGAATTAACTAACAATTCAGGGGAGAAAATGCCTGTTTGTTCCACTTATTAATTCAAAAATATTGGTTATTTACTAAATCTAGGAGACTGGGCTACGTCTATGGATATAAAAATGAACAAAAACAGTCAAGATCTCAGGCCTCCTGAATTTATAGCTTAATGCTTTTCCTTGTATCTTCATCATTAGTCATGTTTGGGCTGCCATAAAGTAAAACAAATAATATAAATGTGTTTACGACTTCAATAAAAATTTTATATGTATGCCTTTGCATATAATAGCTATCTGCTTAAAATAGGTAATACACAACTATTATACAAATAAAGCAGTTCATATCAATTCAAAAATAAGCTCGTTTTTGAAAAGTTTCAGGACATTGCCTGGGACATAAGACTTTCCTAAATGTGTGGGCAAGAGAAGACTAATAGAGACTTAACGCGTTACTCTAGAGCAGCTCTGGTCAATAAAAGCTTCTGCGGTGATGGGACTATTTGATGCCTGTGCTGTCTGATACAGTAGCTATTTGCTGACTATTTGAGACTATTAAGTACCTGAGATTTTTTAAGTTTAAATAGCCACATGCGGCTAGTGGCTGTCATATGGGCTAACTCAGCTCTAAGCAGTAGTACTGAGTGTCATAATATCCAATAGGAATGCTAAGTGTGAGGGCCTAGCACCCTACACTAGCGCCCTGCCATCTGTGAAACCCTTCCCGTTACTTCGCCCTCTGTCTCCCCACCATTTCTTTGTCCTTTGGAACACTTCAAGGGCCAGGTGATGGATCGATTTAAATACTACATTTTTCATACAATACCTGTATGGCATATGTATTAGAGAACACTAAAGGTTATAGATGAAGGCTTTTTGAAATGGATTTAAGAAAATTAGTCTGAATCTAAGTAGTCAGTGAACTGAGTCAGGGAGAAATGGGAATAAAAATTGTCATTAAGGAGACTGTTGTAAAGATTTGGGTAGTTTACAAAGTCAGGTTTCACTAAAGTGCTGTGAGAAATAATTAAAAGGACAGTAATAAATCCTGATGGGATTCTGTTGATACGGCACAGGTCTGACAGTGTCTGTGGACTTGGGGAAACAGTGCTTGCCGATAAAGGTAATGTGTGCAGACACAAGTGGCATTCTTAATCCTACACCCTTCCCAGTTACAAGACTAAATGCATGAATTTGAACTTGCAAACCAAACCATGCAGTATGGAAATAGTCAGAAACACTGAGAATTTTCCTAATACTCAGCCTCAGATGGGCTGAGAATCATGGGTGTGTAGACACTTCAGAGGGGCCCACCCTTACCTGTGACCTTCACTTCTGTGATGGCTTCTTCATAGAAATTGCCATCTTTAAAGAAGCAGTGGTACTGCCCATCGTCATCAACAGTGGCATTGAGGATCCTGAGGGTCACTTTACCCTCTCCGATAGCTTCTTTCAGGAGCTCTGTGCGCTCCACATACCGGGAGGTCGTTTCTCCATACAGGTCTTTACCATTGTTGTATAGGTGAACAGGTTGTGTGTAGCGGTGCCGGAACCAGCGAATCTCCATGTGTTCTGCATTTTGTGGTGGGGACAGTTGGCAGCTGAGTTCAACTACTCCACGCAATGGAACCAAGATTGGCCCCTGTAAGCCAGTCACTATAAAATGTTCTGGGAAGGGAGATGGTAACCAAATAGTGAGAGTATGAGCCAGGTGGTACTTTGTATTTGAATCACTATATGTATATAATCACACACACACACACACACACACAAGGCATTCCATATGTTCAGTGAGGTGTTGGAGGTCATTCTGCCACATTTATATATTGTACAAATGTGCACATATATACATTATATATTTCTGTTCCTAATACTTCCATATTAATTTTCTAACTTGACTCATAAAGATAATCTGCGTTCCTACCATTCTACATATCAATGGGTTCTAAACATCCCCTACAAATACCACCTGTAGGACTACCTTACTGTTTTACTACCTTGTCAGAGACCTCCAATAATTCCCTTTTCTTTGATTCTCTTTAATCTCTCTCTTCTCATGGGCACATTTCAAATTTTAAAAGAAAAATATTGCATTTATAAAATACATTTTAATATCTTTTAGGGATAATTCATGCTTGGCACTCTTTAAGATCAGGAACAAGATAGACATGATTTCACTTGTACGTGGAATCTAAAGAACAAGCAAACAACCAGAAACAAACTCATAGATACAGAGAACAAACTGATGGTCACTAGATGAAAGGTGGGTTGGGGGAATGGGTGAAGAAGCTGAAAGGGAACAAGTGCAAATTGCCAGTTATAAAAATAATCACAGGAATGTATAGTGCAGCATAGGAAACATATTTATCAAGAATATTGTGATAACTTTGTACGGTATGAGATGGGTACTAGGCTCCTTGGGATGATCACTTCATAAGGTATATAAAATCTAATCATTACGTTGTATACCTGGAAGTACTATAATATTTTATGTCAACTGTAATTGGGAAAGAAATTAATGTTTTAAGATTTTAGAAAAGGAAAAAGGAAAAGACATGGAAGAACCTTAAACGCATATTGCTAAGTAAAAGAGGCCAGTCTGGAAAGACTTACACTGTGACTCCAACTACATGATATTCTGAAAAATGCAAAAATATGCAGACAGTAAAGACAATGTTTGCCAGGGCTTCAGGGGGAGAAAGAGATGAGTAGGTGGGGCATAAGGCATTTTTAAAGTGGTAAAATAATTCTGTGTGATACTGTAATGGTGGATATGTCACATCATGCATTTATGTGGTAAATTTGAGGATTTCAGGGCTGATAAAGGAAAAATATATGACCACCAGGTGGCAACAGCACACAGTAAACTTGTACTTGAGCAACACCTGACAGGGGTGAATAAGTGGCAGTCCTCTCAGCATGAGGCCCTCTAGGGGCACAGGGAACACCACCCAGAGGGAAAAGGGTAAGGGAACGCCTAGGGGAGAAATGGGTTGGAGGGGGTAAGGTCACTCCATAGCTCGGTGGGGAGTTGAGAG
Source organism: Miniopterus natalensis (assembly GCF_054644295.1). Taxonomy (NCBI): domain Eukaryota; kingdom Metazoa; phylum Chordata; class Mammalia; order Chiroptera; family Miniopteridae; genus Miniopterus; species Miniopterus natalensis. The sequence goes on from NC_142089.1 coordinate 28,234,187, forward strand.
CTCTGAAGGAAAGCAGTGGCTTGGGGCCTTTATGGTTACAGAGCTCAGTTTATCTATGGCTAGCAAGTGTTGGGTGCCGTTTCATAGGGTATACAAAGCAGGCAGTGATTACACAGCTCAAAATATGTTTATTTGAGATAGATTTAAAACACCTGGATGTGTAAAACCTTGAATTTGGTGCCGGCAGGCTTTTGAGCTAACAAATCTCTGCCTGCTTCAAAGAGAAAAGTAACATGGGGCTATATGCAGAGGCCACTGGGCTCATTTATGTAATGATTTGTTAAAACCCAGAGAATTGTACAAAGCAAAGAATGAACCTAAATGTAAACTTGGACCTTACTAACAATAATATGTTAATGTTAGTCCCTTAATTGTAATAAATGCACCATACCTATGTAAAATGTTAATTATAGGGGAAATTGGAGGGGGGTCAAGGGAGAGAGAATGGGGTTATATGAGAATTATTACTTTTTGCATATTTTTTCTGTAAATCTATAACTGCTTTAGAAAATAAATTCTAATAAAGTATAAAAAGTCGATGAAGAGAAAAAGAAGACCTTGGGAGGGGCTGGATTTTAAATCCACAAAGTAGAATAAAAAGACAAGACAAAAATAACCATCTGCATATCCAAAATATATGGATACATTATCAAGTCAATGAATTTATAGACAATGAATTTATTAACAAGTCATTAACAGGTCAATGGTTTGAGTTATAAACTGGTCAGATATATGTGAAACAGGTATTACAGATCAAAAATTAATTTCTAAAACTAAAGAGCTCTTGAAAATGAGCAATACAAAAGATCAACAAAGGAGACATGCAGGCAGTTCAGAGGAAAAAAAATACAATTTTTTGAAAGATACTCAATTGCACTCATTGATCAAAAGGTAAAATGTAATCACTAAGAGATTCATTGTTCATCTGTAACCTTAGAAGAGATAAAGAGCTCCGATACCTATAATACCTGTAATGTCTGAAATAGTGACACAACTTGGCAACCTCACATAGGCTGCTGGTGGAAATGTATGTTGGCAATTGTTTGAGAACATTTTCAATATTATAATAAAATAGCACATAACCTTGACCAGCAGTTCTATTCATAGGACTATTTCCTACCTATGTAGTCACAGGTTTTGTAAAACGCATGTGTAAAATGTTTGTAGAAGCATTACTTTGATCAGTTATACCAAAAAAAAAGAAAGAAAGTATCCAAAAAAAAAAAAAAAAAAGCACATTAGGAAGATTTCTGCCATTTAACAAGTAAGTTTTGCTAGAAAATTTATCTTTTATGCCATTTGTTCTCAGGCGTTCTTTCATTTGTCTCTAAATAATCTATATTCATCTCTGCTTTGCAGAGTTTCCCTTACCGAGGGAAATTTCACCGCGTGTCCGCTCCCACCCGCCTGTCCCATCCTTCCTCACGGGACTCCCCGCTGTACTGACAGCTCACATGGGTCACCCCGCGGGTCCCTATCCCGGGCCACTTCCTCGCCCTGCGAGTGATCCGTAAACCAGGTCTCCCCAGCATGGATACTGGGCTGTCAAGGGCAAGGAGTGGGGCTTTTCGGTTGCTTCTCCGGGAATTTAACAGGAACCCAGGCAGGTGGTGAAGAGGACTCGCTGATTAGACACAGTTATTGCCCAGCCACAAGCTGGGCCCTGCAGCCCACGGCCTCGGCGCACAGCTACGGATTCACCTGAGAACAGCGGGCGCAAGAGCCTGGCCCTTTCGTTGGCCCTTCCCCTTCCAGGCAACCTGGTACTGCCGTGGCTCATGTGGGTAGGAGGGAGGGTCGTACCTGAACTTGGTGTTGCCATCTGAAGGAGGAGCACGGTAACCAAGTACCTGGTGAGAGACGGCCTTGTGGTTTCCATCGCACCTGTGATAACAAGTGAGGGGGCTTCAGAAAGAGCGGTAACAGGGGCAAGAATTTCCAGAAACCACATATTTTAACATCTCTTTTCTGCAGTAATAAACTCTCAAGTAGTGTTGCCAGAAAATGTTGTAAGAGTGTTTTAAGAGTCCCAGTTATCTGAATATCAAATGAACAGTTACGCCCAAACCCGCAGAGAATTTTTTGAGCATAAGCCAAAAAGTCTCACATGATCTCACATGTTCTGGAGAATGACAGCTTTGCAGCTTCCTTCTCAATTTGAAATTAAAGAGGGGACGTAGGGAGGGTTACGTGGAGGTGGGAGAAAGCAGGGCTGGGATTGGGTTACAGGACAGCTAACAGGATTATGGACTTTCTTGATGTTCACCACTTATGTCAAAGTTGTGTTAACCTACATGCACAAAACCAATGGACAGAGCTTCCTTAGGGCAAAGAAAAAAACCTTTTATTAAAAAGTTATATGCCTGGGGCCTGACTACCCACCATGACCTGTCTAGTTAGGGGTTTATGATCAGATCACCTTGTGTGAGATTACTTTCCACAGAACTTCCCCTTTTTTGTCCATACAGATAATAATTTTTGAGTATACTTATTTCCCATGCAATATTTGGCATCCTCTAATATTTTTTTGCTAGATCTGGCAACTCTACTCTTTAAAATAAATTTTTTATTGATTTTTAGAGAGAAGAAGGGGGAGAGAGAGGGAGAAACATCAATAGTGACTGGTTACCCTACTAGGTGGCAGGGGAGTAACATGCCTAAGAACAATATCTTCTTTACTCCCGATCAAAGCAGACTCCAGAAATCAAGCCCAGCATTTGTTGTGACAAAATACTGCAGAGTGAGTTTCAAATGACCCACAAAGAAACATGAGAAAAGATTTTCCCTAGAGGTAACAGGCCTCTGTTCGCACCATCTCCCTAGTCTGTTGATATATCTATCAAGGCCCTTGAAATGCAAGGACAGGAGACACAAGGAAAGGGAAGGGATGAAAGAAGTGATGAGCTTCCATGAAGAGAACTCGATCCTAAATCTTACACTTACCGGTGATCCCGAGGCAGCTCTCTGCTGTGCCTAGAGAATGACAGTGCCAGGGCCAGGCCGACTGCCAGCAGAGCTCCTTCTGACTGCTGCCCTCTCCCTCTGGCCCCGATTCTGCCGGCCCAGCCCTTGCGCTCCTTTCCAAGGGAAAGTCCAGGGAGGCTGCGGGTGGGAGTCTGTTTACCTGCAGCGACTGCACCTGGCATCACTGTACCAGACGCACAAGTACCAACAAGACTTGCCTCGCTCTGAAAGGAGGCGACACACAGTCTGATTTTTGTGTTCTACGTAATTCGTGATGAATAAAAGCGTTGTGATAAAGAATTTACTCTGAATGCTGTACTGTACTTAGAAAGGCAAGGAAGGAGCTGTGGAGACACAAATAAAAGACACTAAATCCAGATCAGGCATCCGAGGAAGGTGATAATGGCTGAGAGGAGACTTGACATAGCGTGAACTGTCAGCCCAGTTAAGAAGAGGGTCAGGGCCAGGGTCAGGGTCAGGGGCAGGGGCAGGGGCCAAACAGGTTTTCCAGGCTCAAGGAGCGACAGCTTGAGAGGCATTTGAGAGAAAATGTCAATTCAGAAAACTTCAAGTAGTTTACTGTGGCCGCAGTGAGAGGTATGACCAGAGAATGAGGTGGGTGAGCTGTACAGAGAAACAAAGGTACAAATGTGGTTTGAATTTTGAGAAATATATGTAACATATACTTAAGTATGTGCTTGTATATACATACATACTTATACCTTATATATACACACATGCAATACCCAATTCTCATGTAATACAGATAATATGTGTACATGAGTATTAAAATATACAACTACACAAAGCATTACATGTGTGCACAGGTGTATATATATATTTATAAAGAATTATACATATTTTTGGATGTATGTTTGCATAAATATAAATATGTGTCCATATTTTTTTATGCACATGCATAGATATCCTAATGGTGTATCTATGTACATTATATATGTGTGAATGAAGATATATGCATATATGTGTGCATACTTACACATATGACTGTTTATACATACACGAACATATGGACTATAGAGCACATATGGATATATGTGAGATAAAACCATACATAGATCAATAATCAGGGACAAGTACAATGAGCACTGAAAGTACTGGCAGAACAGACGATGCATAATTAGAAAGATCTGAGATCTATTTCGGATGTAGAATTGATGGATAGAATTTGTAGAGTGAGGGAGTTGAGGGAAATAAAGACTTTGAGGGAGTCTCCCGGAGCTCAGCACTTAACCGCCCAGATGAATGGAGCAACTGCTACGTGAGGCGTGGCTTAGAAAGGAAGAGTGATTTTAATACATGAGGGTAAAATGTGGTGGCTGATTTTAATGTGCTTTTGGAATCCTCAGGGGGTTTTGTTCAAGAGGCACTTGGTTGTTTGGGTCTAGAGCTCATGGTTTATATTTGATCCCCGCTTCAGAGCACAGGAACCCTTCTCTGCCTCAACAAAACATCCACCTTGCACTTCAGATATGTCTCTGTATCAGGCTGTCGGGACCACACATTTGAATCAACTAGGGAATGTTTTAGAATAGCTTTGGAGTGGGGAATGCCATTGGCTTTATTTATTTACTTATTTATTTTTGGTTTTGTGTATCTATTTTTAATTAAGAATAAATTCATGTAAAATAAAATTTGGTATTTAAAAGTATACAAGTCAATAGCTTTTAGTATACTCACAGTGTTGTACAACCATCACCACTATCTAATTCCAGAATATTTTCATCACCACAGAAACCTGTGCCTCTCACTTTCCCCCTCCCTCCATCCCTGCCCATCACTGACCTGTCTCTGTTGATCTTCCTAATCTAGAGATTTCATATAAGCGGATTCATACAATATGTGGCTTTTGTGACTGGCTTCTTTCACTTAGCAAAAATGCTTTCAAGGTTCATCCACATTGTAGCGGTTATCAGTACTTCATTCCTTTTATGGGTGAATAGTACTCCATTTATGAATATACATTTTTAAAAACTGTTAACTCATTTACAGACTTTATTATTTTAATCTTTTTTCATTTTAACTCTGCACCCCTTGTTATAGACATTTTTTATAAAATTTGAGATATAATTAACATATAAAATTGTATAAATTTAAGACATATGATATGCTGATTTGATATATTTATATATTGCAATATGACTACTACTATAGCATTAGCTAACACCTTTATCCCATCTTACGATGGTCATTTTTTTTTTTTTGTGGTGACAATAATTAAGATATAGTCTCTTAGAAGCTTTGAAGTTTATACCACAGTTTTGTTGACTATAATCACTGTGCTGTGCATTAGATCTTCAGAACTTATCTACCATTACAAGTTTGTACCCTTAAATGACATCTGCCCTATTCCCCAGACCCTCAGCCTTTGGTAACAATCATTCTATTCTATGTCTACAAGTTCTGATTTTTTAGATGCCATTGGTAACTTCTAAAATCCTCCCAGATAACTGCATTGTGCAAACCAGGTTGAAACTATGCCTCCATAGCTAATGGGTATTTCTGACATGCCCTTACAATTTTTTAGGGCTTGTGACAGGCAGCATTTGAGAGGCAGAGTAATGAAGTGTTCTCAGATGGGGGTACTGGGAAGGGTATTGGAGATATTCCAAATCCTATCAGCTCTGCTTTTCAGTGTCTATTGCTGTTCTCTAGGTCTGAGGGTGGGACCGCACTGTTGCAGAAGAACAAGCTTCATCTTGCAAAGGAGAAGTGGCTTCATGTGTCGTTACCTCATCGGCTGCATAGGGAATCAGAACACTTGCTTTCACTCCCTGTTTATAGTCAGAGTTTCAGGGTGGCTAATGGGAAAACTCTGCCGTAAACAATGTAGGAGGGTTTATGTGAGCTTCAGTTATTTCTCAGAGCGGTTCACATAGGCATAGCCATAAAAGGAAAAGAATGGTGACTAAAACCTCATCAAAATTTACAATTTCCTCTCATCTAAACACAGTGTTAAAGATTTCTGGCTTCTGCTTGGGATCCGTAAAGCTGGAGTGTTGTTCCAAGCCTAACAACAAAGCAAAGCTAGATAGTCAACAAAATCATAACATTTCTTGAACCCTGCTGAGTTTGCAGGGGAGAAAAGGTGGCCTGAAAATCCCAAGAACAGAAGAGACACAAGCACTGACTTACTGGGGGAAAGCGTAGGAAGAAGAGAAGACACCATCACCATTGAAAATGGTATGAAGACTTGAGCCAAAGTTCTAAGGAGCAGATAAAGGCCGAGTGTGGGCTGCCATGACAGCATAGATCCCTAGGAGTGCAGACTCCAAAGAAATCTGCACCCGCCTGCTGGATCTTCACACTGGGCGTTCACGGGAGTGACTGGGGGCAGGACAGTAGACTGGAGAAAGCCTGTCTGTGATCAGGGAGGAAAGAGAGCAGTCACCTGTTTGGTGGGAAAGGCAGAGGTTACACCCAGTTCCCGTCCCTTTAGAGTAGAAGTGGTAAGATGCTGGCCACACCCAGTCCTCTTTCCTTGTGGAATAAAAGCGTTGAGATATCAGGTACATGACATACATTTATTTATACACACAAATAAAGTCAATATGAGTGTTTCTATACACGTCTTTTGGGCAAAAGCACTAATAGCTGTTAGATACCTAGACATGGGTTACTGGTTCATATGGCATACATATGTTCAGTTTTAATAGGTATTGTCAAACACTTTTCCAAGTTGTAGCAACTTACACAATCTTATAAGCAAAATCCTGCAATTTGTGACAAAGTGGATAAACCTGGAGGACATTGTTCCAAGTGAACTAAGCTGGACAGAAAGACAAATACTGTATGATCTCACTTGTGTGTGAAATCTAAAAAAGTCAAACCCATAAAATAAAGGGTAGAATGGACACTGCCAGGGGCTGGCAGTGTGGGGGAAATATAGAGATGCTGGTCACAGAGTACAAAGGTTCAGTTTTGCAGGATGAATAAATTCTGGAGGTCTAATGTACATTATAGTGAGTATAGTTAATACTACTGTGTTGTATACAGCCAAATCTCAGTTCTCTAACGTTTCCCATCTTGAATAATTCGATTTTCGACCAAGTTGTTCATGGAAAAAAATGTCTTGGTTGTTGAACAAATTTTGGTCCTTGACTTGACAACCCTTTCATGCTGATACATCAGCATAACATACAAACAAACAAACAAACAAACAAACAAAGCCAACCCATCTCTCAGGCCACAAACAAAGGAGAGAATGTGCTAGTATGAGTCAGTTTACCGCTAAACCTCATGTTGTTAACATCTCAGGAAATTGTGCTGTGAATATTTTTGTGGTTTTTTGCTTTGGTTGCTGGCAACATGGACAATTAGCACAATTTTAAAACATAAAGAGGCCATCAAGAGTGCTAATGCTGCTAATGGTGTGAAAGAAGCAATGATCACAGGCAATTGAAGAGGTAGAAAAACTGTTGTTGATTTGGATAAAGGAAAAGCAGTTAGCAGGTGACAGCGTTTTGGAGGCAATGATGTGTGAAAAAGCAAAGATGCTGCATGCTGACCTCCTGAAAGACACCCCTGGACTGAGTGCTGAAAGTGATTCATTTAAGGCTAGTAGGTGGTGGTTTGATAAATTTAAGAAAAGAAGTGTTTATTTATAGATTAAACAGTACATTAGACATGTACTGTATATAAGAAAGGTTAAAACAGGGAATCATTTGGGGGTCTGGAACAAATTAATTCAATTTACATTATTTCTAATGGGCAAAATGATTCTGTTTTAGAATAAATCACTTCTTGAATAGCCTCCTGAAATGAACTAAGTTCAAGAACTGAGGTTCCACTGTATTTGAAATTTCGGAGTTGATCTTAAGTGCTCTCACCACACACACAAAAAATGTAACTATGTGAGGTGATGGATATGTCAGTTAGCTTGATTGTGGTAATCATTTCACAATGCATACATATATTTAAACATCACCTTATCTATCTTAAATATATACAATTTTTACCTGCCAAGTGTACCTCAGTGAAGCTGGAATCAATCAATCAAAATTGTAGAAATGAGATACCCTTTCAATCCTATGTCCTTCAACGGCTGAATGTGGCACATCCATACAATGGAATACTACCCAGCATTAAAAGAGAATGCACTATTGCTACACACAACAAATCGGGTGAATCTCAAAACTGTATTGAATGAAAGAAGTTTTTCTCAAAAGGTCACATATTTCATGAGTCCATCATGTGACTTTCTCAAAAACAAAACATCACAATGTTGCAAGAAGTTAGGGAGGAGAAAAATATAAGGGAGTTTTGAGATTGTGCCTGTGAGGAGGAAAATATAAGGGGTTTTTTGGATTGATGGAACTCCTCGATATTCTGATTGTGGTTGCAATTGCACAATCTCTACTTGTGTTAAATTTAATATAACTGTATATCAAAAAAGAAAAAAGTAAATTTCACTGGGTAATAATTAAACAAAAACCAAGATAATCTGAAAAGTAAAATAAAATCATTGGTTGACATTTCTTTTTTAAAATTTATCTTTATTGTTGAAAGTATTACAGATGTCCCTTTTTTCCTCATTGACCCCTCCACCCTGTATCGACCCCTAACCCCAGGCCTTCCCCACACTACTGTCTGTGTCCATGGATTATGCATATGTGCATATAAGTTATTTGGTTAACCTCTCCCCACCCAGCCACCCACCCCAGCTTTCCCTCTGAGATAAGTTTTCTTTCTTTAGCACTTAAAACATTTTGCTTCTCTGTCTCCTGGCATCCTCTGTTTCTGAGGACAAATCAGTAATCATTTGAGTTGTTTATTTGAAATGTGTTTTTTGCCCTTTGGCTGCTGTCAACTGTATTTAAGCAGTTTGATTATAATGTTCCTAGATGTGATTTCCTTCGTATTTATATTGCTTGGTGTTTATGAGATTCTGAAATCTGTAACTGTAAATAATTTTCTGAATTGAAAATAATTCTATCCCATTCTGTTTCTTCAACTTTCAGGATTCCAGTTGCATCCATGTTAGGCCATTCTTGATACTATATTCATTTTTATTCTTTTTTCTCTGTATTCTTCTGATTGGATAATTTCTTTAATTTCACTGATGCTTTCCGTTCTTATCTTTGTTCTACCATTAATTAGGAAAGTACAGATAGCCAAATGCCCCTTTAAACCCTACCCTAGCTTCCTCAGTTGTCATCATCTTGCATAATTCGGATATGTTATATCATATATTTCCAGAAATTGATTCATTTCTTCTAAGTTATTGAAGAACTCGGGTCATTTCTTGTGTAGTGTTTTCCATGTCTGCATTTTGCTGATGGCATCTCTGTCGATTGTTTTTATACATTCTTCTTGTTTTTATATGTCCTGCAAATTAGAGGTTAAAATAGAGGTTTAATCAGATTCAAGATTTTTCTTTTTTTCTTTTTGCCAGGAACATGTCATAGATATTTTGTTATTACTTCCAGAATAATCTCGGTTGCCTCATTTTCTGTTATATTAGCAGTCATTGGTTTTTAGTGACTATGTTATTAATATATTGTTACATTACTTTATTTAAATAATCATTATATTGGCAACTATTATAACATTAGGTATTTATTTTTAAATTAATATTTTATTGATTAAATTGTTTTACTTATTTCTTATATATTAGTTTTTCATCTAATTTTTTATATAATCTCATTTCCATTTGAAATTTTTTCTTAAATAATCTTCATATAATCTATGGCAGGGTTGGGGAACATTTTTTCTGCCAAGGGCCATTGGCATATTTATAAAATCTTTCATGGGCTATACAAAATTATCAACCTAAAAATTAGCTATGAGAAAAGCTCCTAGATGTATTGAATTTTGAGTCCTGTCTGCAGTTGCCTTGGCAGGGCCATACCAAATGGTATGGCCCATGGGCTGGAGGTTCTCCACCCCGATCTATGGTAATGGTGAATTCTTTAAGTCCTTGACTGTTGTTTGCTCTTATAAGACATTATTTAGAATAGGTAAAATTGTGGGCTAAAAGCACATTTGCCCATTAGAACTCCACATATTGTATTGTTTCTCCTAACATCTAATGATACAAATAAGATGTTCACTGTCTGTTTATACTATGTTCACTTAAGAAAATTATATCAAGAAAGCAATGAAAATTGCTCATAGTTTTGTGGATTTAAATTCATTTACAGAAAGTTTTTAGGGGAAAATTATATATCTGAGGGCTTGTTGGCCTTCATTCATATCAAAATTTTGGCCAAAAACAGTCAGAAGACTTTTAGCTTACTACCTATTACTTGGGTCTGAACAAAAGTGGAAAAGTGGTAAAATTCATTCAAGGAGGCAGGGTGAACAGAGTTAAATAATGTCAAAGTTGAATCAAGTCTTAGTAATTTTCAGTGAACAGAATAACATAGGAGCTGGATAAATCAATCTCTGTAGACAACAATGTCACAAATTTCTTGGAGAGACCTGCATTGCACTCTCTTTGGATGCTAGAGAGAGAGAGCAACATAAAAATGGACCTACATGTTGCAGGACAATGATAGATCTGAGAAGCACAGCTCTCATTCTGTGTGTCACTAGCTGAAGGACAGAGCAGAAGTCTGAAGGTTAGAGCAGAAGGAGAGTCACTCTGGGCATCTGAGAGGCTACAATTTAACCTTAGTATATAAATGTATACTTGACAAAACACAGTTTGGGACTTATTTTTCTTTCTCTCCAAAAAAAAAAAAAAAAAGGATGAACCTTGGGCTGATAACCAGACAGAAAGTAGGACCTTACAGAGAATGGAATATAAATATGTGCTAGAAAAATGATAGATCAGAGTCATGACTAACCTTGACCACTTACCTCTTACTGTGAGGTATAAAAAAGAGATAAGCGCAATGTAAAACAGCATCAGAACAAGTACCATCCATGCAATATCCCATATCCAGTTGTTGTATACGGAAAAGAAAGGATCTGGAATAGAAACTGAGAAAGGTGTAAAAGTTAGGAAATTAGTTGAACTAAGAACTAAGGGGAGAGAATACTCAAGAACCAACATTTAATATGACTATACTTGTACTGAGAATTTATTCTTTAGAAGTCATCATTGTTGAGAAGTCATTAGTTCATTTTACTATTGAAAATGAACTAATTCAATTAACCCTCATTACAACTTATAAAATAGATTCTTTAATATTCTTTTATTATCTTGTTATTATTAATTTTGAGTTGATGTTATAATAAGATGAAAGTTGGATGAATAGAATTGATTTTGTGTTTGGGAGAGATGTTGTTCAAGGCCTATGGAGCATGAAGATGGAAAAGGAGGGAACAGAGAGAGTCCTGCTGGTAACCACCCTAATTCTCTAAAATTTTCCTTTGAAAGCAATGGCTTAAGTAAAATAAAGCTTTTTTTTTTTTTTTTTTTTTTTGCCTAGTTTGATGGCAATTATCCTGTATATACATTTCCTTAGAATTCTTTAAATAATTAAGAACTATCAAATATCAGAATATTTTTGAATATTATTAGATTAATCTATCAACTTTAAGTGATAGCCACATTTCATACACAACAGGTCCAAGGAAGGATTTCAGTGTTTCATAACCTTCTGAAATTGTATGTAATGAAGAGGTATATGTGAAAATTACTCTCAGATGGAAAACATTTGTGTTTGACATTGTATATTCAATATAGATGCTAAGCCCCAAATAGACAAGAACCATTGGCCTAGAGTCATGAAGGTACACCCCAGTAAAGGAAATGAGTGGTTGGACCCAACCATATTTTCTGGAGCCAGAATGTTTTTCCTCCTTGTAGCACAAAGTTCAATGTCCTTAAGCACAGCTGAGAACATCGGCAGCAGTTATAGAACCTTCAGTCCTTGACACCCACGACAACCTTAGTGTTGGAATTTGGTCCTCTGAGATGCCGCCCAAACCACTGATCTTCCTGGTGGTGATGAGAAAGTCACACAGCTTTGGCTAAACAAACCCCAGGAAATAGATTTCCAGGAAAAGGGAGAGACCCCACTACTGACCCCATTTACCTCTTATCCGGAATAGCAGATATATACCGAGCATTAGACAAAAGCATACAAAACACACGCCTTGAGCAGCAATTGAGTTCAACAAGTGAATGACATCACATCTAAGCTCTAGAACAGAGAGAGTTGGAATTAATTAATGAGGAATGCAGAAGTTGGGAGCATCACTGACCTAAGGACCATTATCAAAAAAGCATAGTCATTGCCCATGCCCACTCAACCTAGGTAAGACTCAGCTTGTGAGTTTAGTTTGTGGGTGGTGGCAAGGCCTGGTAAGATTGCACTTGTAGACTAATAGGGCTAAGAGGAGTTTCCATTCCTAGTTCTCACCACCTAACCTAGCAGAAGGTTCATGTGTCTAGGGGACTGGAAAGAGGCCTTAGGAATCTTCATCATATTTCTGGGGATTCTGAGGAGTGTGGGACTGACCAGATGTAGCTGTGGCGACACTGAGTTTGCTGAAAGAAAAATCTGTCTTGTATCCACAGACTCTAAACATACTTACATGTTTGAGCTTGAATCCCACTGTCAAGGGCTCATTTCTACAAGCTATTCAGAGATGATTAAAATATTTTTCCATATATTACTAAAATATGTATCCATTTTTTCTTGATTTATATCACTTTCCAGAGGAAGATAACCAGAACAATCAGGTACTTTCTAAAGAAACTCAATTGTAGTAAAATTATGATCTTGGTTCATTAAAAGACTTTCATAGGGAAGCAGGGAAAAGCTCGTCATTGTTATATAATGGGTAGATATCATGTATCAGTAGATTAGATTTTTCACAGTGAATGAAATTCCCATGATAGCTATGCTACAGGTAACCTCCTAGGCCATTAAGGTGTGCAGGCAGAAACCTGAAACTAAATACTGGCAGGAAGCTCAATGATCAGAGCTTGAGAATTGGAGCCAAACACATCTGCATTTCGAGCTCGGCTCTACCACGTATGAGTGATGTGAGCCATGACAACCTCATCTATCAACTGGTGGCAATAACAGCACTGCCTTTTAGGATTAATTTAGATATATTCTGTAAAATGATTATCACAATGTCTAGCATAAAGTAGGCATTGAATAGTATGGTACCAGGTTTCATGGATCCGGTAGGAAAATGTGCACAATGGATTATATTTTCTCCTTTGACTAGTCTCCATTAAATTGTCTACTCAATCTCCAAATTCACATCCTCCATCTAGCATATACTCATCTGTATATGAGTTACTTTGTTTGGTCATATTTTGGAAAAAGAGCTGTTCCTAAGAAAGTCTGATGTCCTTGTACCTGATGGGCCACTGTATCATTCAATGATATATCCATAAAGAAAGATGATATAGTCATTTAGTTTAGCCATAAACCTGAAGGAACAGTCTTGTTACAAAAGGCTTGTTGGTTTAGAGACCTATTTCTTTTTCATGTTAGTTTTGTTCTAGCTCTCGAATGAAGACAGTATCTTAAACATTAATGACAATCTGTGCAGGAGAGAAGATTGTGATCAAATGAAGTGTATCCTAGAGCAAGACTCAGGTTTCTTCCATCACTAAATCATTTTGAGGGAAGCGGAGGTTGGATCCACTTCATTTTGAGTGAATGGACTCTTACCTAAAAGAGAAAGTACTCCTTTGGGGGCACAGAAGTAACTGTGGGCCTAAATAGCTAGGGAAGCATTTATACTGACCTCATTCCTCAAATTCCTTGTCCCTGGAAGTTGGTAATTGAGAGGTGTGGAGTTTAATACTTCTAAAGTGAGAAACAAACCCTAAATAATCCTATGTAAGGCTTGGCATCTGTTCCCAAATGTCATACAGCTTTGCTTAAGCCCCCCCATGCGACTCAGGCATCACATTAAGAGAGATGCCCTAAGTGATTCCACCCTTGTTGCAGCAGTTACCTGTTTTTTTGAAACGTTGACAGCCAAAGCACAAGATGATCACAAGTAATATAAAAAAGAAAACTGAAATTAAAATAATCAGGCAAATGTGGACTGGAAGAAACAGGGAATCTGAAAGAAAGAGCAGAGCAATTTGAACTTCAATAAACCCATGGCATACACCACTATTGGGTTACGAATTTTACTACTAATAAGCAGGATTCCCCTTCAGGTCCTGCATTTTCTTTATTTTTTTGTATTTGAGTCAGGGCTAAAAATCAGTGGAACTGTTTTAGTGGCAAATACAGAGCCTGAATTGAGCATGTTTGGGGGATAGAATTTTAACTGAGGCCCTAGTGGAATGAAAGAAGTCTCTCTCTTGCCCTAGCAGGGTTGGCTCAGTGGTAGAGTGTTGGACTGCTAACTGAAGGGTCCTGGTTCAATGCCAATGGTATTGCCAGGGGTTCAATGCTGAAGGTACCTTGGTTGCAGGCTTGATCCCCAGCTCAGGTTGGGGTATGTGTGGAAGGCAACCAATTGATGTGTCTCTTTCACATTGATATTCCCCCCCCCCTCTAACTCTCTCTCTCTCTCACTCCCATCCACTCTCTCTGAAAAGCAATGGAAAAAGTACCCTCGTGTGAGGATTAAAAAAAAAAAGAAGAAGTTTCTCTCTTGTCTCTTATTAATATTCCAGTACAAATGCTTCCTGGTTATAAAGGAAACAATCAAGCAGAACCCTGGACACCATAACTCATGCTGGGAGTTGAGAAGCTCAATGTCTATAAGACAGCCTCAGAATTGTCTCTAGAAAGCTTTTAGGGTGTAAAGATATTGAAGACAGATAGACCTTTCTTTTCTTTCATGTTTTATATACATATTTTAAAAATATGTTTTTATTGATTTTTTTTGGAGAGGGAGGGAGAGAGAGGAATAGAGAAATAGAAACATCAATGAGAGAGAAACATAGATCAGCTGCCTCTTGCATGCTCCCTACTGGGGATTGAGTTTGCAACCCAGGCATGTGCCCTGACTGAGAACTGAACCGGGACCTCTTGGTTCATGGGTCAATGCTCAATCACTGAACAACACCGGCTAGGCTATGGATCATATTTTTGATGAAGCGTCTCTAATACAGGATTTTCCTTCAAAAATGTTTGTTTCATTTGTAGCATTTAACTTCTAACCCATATGAAATTTATTTTTGTATATATTTGCATGCATGAGTCTTTTTCTTCCCGAGGTATAGTCAATTATTTTGTTTCATCTTTTTAATAATTCATTAAATGTCTCGTTTTTTTTAATAATGCATCAAAATTCATACATTATAATTTGGTATACACCATTTCCTTATGATCTGGATCTCTTTCTACCTTTCCTGACTTTTATTATTAGTACAATGATCTATTCCTGTGACAGTGAATAATATTCTGTGTTCATGAATTACCACAAATTATTAACTGCTCATTGTTCATAATTACTTTCTTTATTTATAAAGACATTCCAGAGAGAAATCCTTTGGAAGTCTTTTTTTTTTTTTTTTTAAGTTGGATAAAGTAATTTTGAAGTTAGTATGGAAGAATGAATATCTACAAATGGTAGAAAAAAGTTTAAATAAATAAAGACGCCCTAGCTGATTTTCTCAGTGGTCAGTGTCAGTCCATGGACTGAAGGGTCTCAGGTTGGATTCTGGTCAAGGGCACATAAGTACCTCAGTTGTAGGCTTGATCCCTGGCCCTGGTCGGGGTGTGTGTGCAAGAGGCAACCAATCCATGTGTCTCTTTCACATAGATGTTTCTCTCTCCCTCTCCCTCCTTTCCACTGTCTCTGAAAAGCAATGGGAAAAAATATCCTCGGGTGAGGATTAAAAAATAATAATAATGAGGAGGTAGAATTTATTTTATCAGATAAAAACTGACTATATGGAGATGTAAAGTATAGCATAGGGAATATAGTCAATAATATTGTATTAACTATGTATAGCGCCCAGTGGGAACTGAATTTTTCGGGTGATCACTTTGTATGTTATATAAATGTCTAACCACTGTGTTTTAGATGTGAAACTAATATATTGTATGTCAATTATAATTTAAAAATTAAAAAACTATTTTAAAACTGACTATAATGAAATGATTATATTGATTTTAGATGATATATATCTTCATAGATGCAAATATTCCCATTCAAAACACAGTAGTCCTCCACAAACATTTATGTTCTTTTGAAGTGTTTTAGATAGAGTATATATTGTTTTTCAAGTAGGTTCTGTATCTGCCTTGTGACTATTTTGTGGCTAATGTTAAGTCCATGCTGTTTTCCCCCCAGATTTTCCTTGGCGATTTTAACCTCTTTGTCCTAGTTCATAATTAGAAAAATATCTTACATATTTTTCTTTTGGTTGCATATTTGCCTGTACCATATATTTGCTACTTTTGAATGTTAGCAACAACATTTTTTGGATAGCTTTTCCAGAAAATCAAAGTTTGCCATGAAGTGTTTTTGCAGATTTCATGTTTATGTTAAAATTTTAACCTGTTTTAATATTTGTGAATTACATAAAGGTTTGAGAGCTTCATTTGTTACATAAAATGTGAAAAATGATAACAATACTGCTCATCTAGTTCATGAAAGCCTTTTTCTCCAAAATTTAATTATGATATAATTTGATTTTAGATATTATTCATTTAATTGCATCAGGTATGGCTCTGTTTTTCAAATATTATGGTTCTTTTAAAGCCTATTACAATTTGAATCTTATCTGAAACTAATATTTGAATTTATCTATATAATTCTTATTAATTTGCATAAGAAACAATTCTCTTTAGTGAAACAGTAGGAAATATAAAAAAGTTAAAAAGAGGGTCTAAAGGAAATTATTTCTTACCATTGATAAAAGGGTGAGATCAAAACAAATACTTCGGAATATTGCACTTTGCCTGCTGTGTCTGTTTTTTTTCCAAACTCTCTCCTCATTCCTTCTCAGACTTTTCAGGTTTCTCTTATTTACCTAAAGGACAGCTAAAAGGCATGCTCCAAAATTCAGTTCTAGGATCCTGATTTTTTATTTTTTCTGTTCTCAATCTTTCTGTGATCTTATCCAGTGTCATGGTTGTAAATATTCTTCTTAGGTTGAAGACATCCACATTATGTCTCAAGCCTTGGACCTTCCACAAAATATTAACTCACCGTCAACAATTCCACTGGCATGTCTTATAAGCATGGACTTATCTCCAGGATATGTTCATCTCACACACTTCCCCCTCTCAGTAGATGAAAACTTACCTTTCATCACTCAGGCCCCTAACTTTAGAATTATTCTGTATTCCTCTCTTTCTCTTACATCACATATTCAATCCATCAGTAAGTCCCACCAGCACTCCATTTAAAATATTTATAGAATCTTACCGACTCTTACTATCTTTTCTGCTATACCTATTTCCCAGGTCATTGTTATAGACGCCTATCTAGTCAGGGTAACATTCTTTTTTTTTTTTTTCCCCCAGTCCATTTCCTAATCCTCCAAGAGGATTAGAGAAGACTTTTAAGAGAAAAGGCTGTCCCTCAATCAGGCTAGAGGCTCTGTGAAGTGACACCGGAAGAACCACCACTCTGCTTCTGTAACCAACCTAAGACTTCTGCACAGGTGTTAGCTAAGGGCACCTTTGTCACACATAGGACATAGCCTTCTCCTCTTTGGCCTTTGATGTCCACCCATCATGAAGGTGATATATTGATATATTGACCAATAATCAGAAACCTGTGCTTTAGTTCCACATTTTACTTACTGTCAGTTTGACTGGCTTCTCTCAACCTCTGTTTACCTATAAATGGCCATAATACTCCCTTCTTACTGAACTTTCAAGAAGTTTTAAAGACAGTATTAGTACTGAATGTTACATGACAGGAAGCAACAATTTTTGCTTCTACTAAAACATTTGTATTACAAAATGTCACAAAACCCCATGAAGTATGATTAGACTTCTTTCTAAGATGAGAAAACTATAATCAAGAAGGTTGGTGGCATCTTTTAAGTCACTGAGCTAAAGACTTGTTAAGCTTACACATGAAATCTGTGAATGAAGATGGGCCTCCGTAATAAATCAGTGACCAAAAGTAACCTCACAGGGTTACTGGGCAGGTCATGGTGGGTAGTTATACCCTAGGCCCATAACTTCTTTAGTAAAAGGTTTGTTTATACCTTAAGCAAGACTTATTCATGCTTTTGTGCACCTAGGTTAACAGACCATTGAAATGCCTGAGTAATCCTCTTTTTCAGACTCCTGGGATGCACAACTACCCTCAGTGGATCACACAGTCTTGTTAACTATCATGTAATATAATCATAGAGACTTCCCTGCCTTGTTTTTCTCCACATTCATATAATCTTACTTATGTTCCCTCCTTAATTCCAATGTATAAAAAGAACTGTAAAACTGTCGTTCTTGTGAGCATTTGACATCTTGCTTCCAGCCATGTCATCAGTTTGGCTCAAATAAACTCATAAAAATTCTCTCACGTTTGGACGTTCTTGTATTGGTAATATCCTGAGGGTCCAACGAGATAATGAACTTTCCCTTAAAGCTGTCATGTGTATTTCAGTTAAGGGTTATCATTATCCATCTAAATTTTTTCCTTTAAGGCCCTCCTCTCAGCACCTGACAATATCTGTGTACCAAAGCCAGTAACAATTATAAAGAGTCACATTCAAATAGTGCCTGATAATGTACAAAGTTTTTTAACATTAATTATCTCATTTATTTTCTCTATATGTTGCTTTATTGACAAAGAAACCCTACCAAACACTTACCATTTAAGATGAGAGTTATTTGTTTCCCTTCGCCTGACAGAGGGTTGCGAATGTAACAAACCACATGGTCCTGTGATTTGTTTCTGAGGAGAAGAGTCATCTTCACGTGGAATAATCCGGATCCATCCTGTGCATAGGATTTTGATGAATGTGGAACTACCTCTCCCTTGCTGTCTCTCCACTCCATCTCGGGCTGTGGGAACCAGCCTCCTGAGTCACATTCAACTTTAAGTCCATTAGTGCTAGGCGCCTGAATATGGATCTGTGTCCCCAAGCCTAATGCTGGGCAAGTGAGACAGAATCAAGTTAGTTATTGTATTGAGGTTGAGTTGAAAGTTGAAAGGAAAAGGGTTTCATTAATCTTGTATTCTGCAATATCAATGGGGTAATACTCAAATCCACATCCAAGCTACAAGTTAGACTATCTTTGGTCACTCGGCACTGTTCATTTACTGCATAGTATATATTTTGCATTAGACATAAGGGGTTATCTTCTATTTATAACACTTGAAATAGTAAAATATAAAAAGGACAAGAGATTTAAACATGATGTATTTTCCACGTATTTCAGCCATAGGGTCATAAGGCCATTGACATGCAATGTTCTATCATAAACCTACCTGCTACACTCAGGTTCATGCTGGCCACATCACTGAAGTTACCATCCTTAAATGAACACTGGTACAGTCCATTATCAGAAATGCTGATATTATGAATTCTGAGAGTCACTTTGCCCTCCCCAATGGCCTCTTTCACAAACTCTGTGCGATCCACATATTCCTGGGCAGCTTTTCCTTTCACTTCATGGCCATCTCTGTATAGGTGAACAAGCCTGGCATGGTCACCCTTGAACCAGGACACCTCCATGTGTTCTGCACTTTGTGGTGGGGACAACTGGCAGCTAAGCTCAGTCTTTCCTCCTACTGTAGCCACCAAGTGTCCCGCGGGAATGGTCACTGTCCACTTTTCTGTAGAGAAAGATAGAAAAGTAGGGTAAAATTTAGGCCAACCACATCTTTGTTGCTATATAGTGAAAGACATGCTGTATTCTTCCTATCTGACATAGCCATTCTAAATATTCAGCTCTGAATATATCCCCTTCTGTTTAAATCAATATTTTATTAATTTTAAAGACCTCTGTTACTACATTATTTTCTTTAAAATATACTCACTTGGGTTCTGGGAAGATGGCAGAGCAGAAAGTACCAGCAATCTGACCCTCTACCTAGGTAACAATTGCACTGGCAGATTCTGTCAGAGGGCATATTTTGGAACTCTGGAGCCTATTGGAGGCCTTCAACTTCCAGGATAAAGTGTGGTTGTAGATTGCATTAATTTTGGTCAATTTTAGCTGGTATCACAGTAGTTTATACCCATCCCCCACCCTCAGCTGGGCAACTCTCCCTGGAGGAGCTTTCACATAGCTTATGGGAGCCCAAGTAAGCAAAAAGGACCCTGTCCTTCAAATACCAGGGATGTGAGCTATGATTGCTGGCTGATTGCTGCTTCCAGTCACAGAGATTGGAGGTCAAAGAGGCAAGTGGCCATTTTTGTTGTACCTTTTCTTATTTTTTCAAGCTGCTCCTCTCTAACTAAAGTGACATTCAGGGTATTTAAAGGATCACCATCCTTTCATTCAACACTTCATTTTTCTCTTTTTCCTTTTTGGGAACCAGACATTAAAGATTAGAACATTCAAAAGCAAGTGCCTATATAGGGGAAATTAGAAAGTGACCACATATATCCAGGAAAAGGGACAGGCTCAGAAAAGACCTGAGGAGACAGAAAGCTTACACCTCAAGCTGATCCTTGGCATGCAGACAGCCTATAACAATAAAACAAATCAAAACAAAAACAATAACTGAAAGACAACAAATCCTGGAAGAGAACGGGAATCAGATTTTGAGTTAACACTTTAAATTCCAATGTTTTCATTTAAAAAAAATCACAAAACATACAAAGAAACAGGAAAATATGGCACAGTCCAAGGATCAAATAAATAAATAGAAACTGTCCTGAAAGAGACCTGATGGCAGATCTACAATTAAAGACTTTAAAATAACTGTCTTAAAGTTGCTCAGAAAACTATAGGAAGAAGTGAGATAGTCAACAACAAAAAAGTATGAACAAAATGGAAATATAAAGACAGACCTGAAAACCTAAAAAGAAAACAAAAGGAAATTCTGGAGCTAAAAAACACAACTGAAATGAAAAATTCACTAGAGGGATTCGAAGGCAGATTTAAACAGGAAGAAAAAGAATCAGTTAACTTGCAGACAGGACAATGGAAATTATTCAGTCTGGGGAACAGACAGAAGAAAAATTGAAAAAAAAGATTTGTGGGACATCATTGAGTAGACCAAAATATTTATTGCATGAGTCCCAAAAGGAGAAGAGAGAGAGAAAAGGACAGAGAGAATATTTGGTATAATAATGGCAGAAAACTCCCCAAATGTGATGAAAGACATGACTATAAACATCTATGAAGTTCAACAAACTCTAAGATGCACTAAAAGAAAACCACAGGTGTGAGGTGATATTTCACTGTGGTTTTAATTTGTATTTCTCTGATGATTAGTGATGTTGAGCATCTTTTCATATGTCTACTGGCCATCTATATGTTTTATTTATTTATTTATTTATTTATTTATTTATTTATTTATTTATTTATTTATTTTTTAAATATATCTTTATTGATTTCAGAGAGAGGAAAGGAGAGGGAGAGAGAGAGATAGAAACATCAATGATGAGAGGGTCATTGATCGAACCCGCAACCCGGGCATGTGCCCTGACCGGGAATTGACCCCCAATTGCCTGGATCCTAGATCGACGCTCAACCGCTGAGCCACGCCCTGCTGGGCTGTAAGTTCTCTTTAGAGAAGTGTCTATTCAGGTCTTTTGCCCAGTTTTTAATTGGATTGTTTTTAGTGTGTTTTTTTTTGGTGTTGAGTAGCCCGAATGTTCATTAGTAGGTGAGACGATGAAAAAGCTGTTTTACATTTACACAATGGAATACTACTCTGCTGTAAAAAGAAAGAAAATTTTACTCTCTGCAACAGCTTGGAGGCACCTGGAGAACATTATGCCAAGTGAGGTAAGCCAGTCAGAGAAAGACAAGTACCCTATGATTCCACTCATATGTGGAATTTAATGAACAAACTGAACTTCCAAGCAAAGTGGAGACAGAGTCATAGACAGAGAGCAGGCAGACAGCTCTGGTGGCGGCAGTGGTGGTGGGGAATGTTGGGCTGTGTGTGTGTGTGTGTGTGTGTGTGTGTGTGTGTGTGTGTGTGTGAGGAGGGACTGAGCAAAAAACAAAAAAGGAAAGAGAGAACTCATGGACATGGACAACAGTGTGGTGATTGCGGGAGGAGGGGAAGTGGAAGTGGGCATAGAGGGGATAAACGGTGATGGGAAAAAATAAAATAAAATTTAAAAATAAAAAAGAACAAGATCATATTTCACAATGGTTACTCTTCCCCTTCCCCTGCCTAAAGCATGAGGGGATTTTTCTCCAATATTCACTGTGAGATCCTAGTAAAAATCCTGGAGGCAAAATTCACAAAAGTGAGTTCTCCCATAACTGGGACTTCTAGGAGCTTTTAACTCTCAGACTTGTCCACTCGGAGCCTCCAGCAATTCAGTAATTTCAGCTTAGATCTCTCTACCCTTGCACTGGTTTCCACAGAGGTTTCTAGTGTGGAGGTTGTGAGTCTCTAACTCTCCACCTGTCTCACTTCCCCATTTGTGGGACAGCAATTTGTCCTATGACCTCACTTCCCTGTTGGACCTAAAAGATTTGTTGATTTTCAGTTTTTTTCACCTTTTTAACTTGATGTTAGGATGCATTGATGACTTCCAAGCTCTTTACATGCTGAACTGGACACAGGAAATGTGCCCTCGGTTCTCTCCATAGCTGTGACTCAGTGAGAAAAAAGCAGATGGTCTTACCTGATGCTGATGCCATCACTTGTAAGAGAAGAAAGCCCACACAGCACCCAGAAAGAGAAGAGGGTTTGGGCTTCATCATGCCTGGGAAGGAGACAAGAAGGAAGTCACAGATATGGGATATTGGTAGGAATTGTCAAGATACGCGAAATTAAATCATGATCACAAAGAGGGACAACCCTGAGGCTCTTCTTTCAGAGTATAAGTGCTCTCAGTGCTTAACAAAAAGGCCATGTCCACCCAAAGCGAAGGTCTTCCCAGTCCTTTTCCCCCCTGAATCACACTCCGCTTTCTCTCTCTCTTTCATGTTGCGACCTAACCTACAAAGTGGACATTTTCTGTAGTAGGTGTAATAAAGGTAACAGAAAAAACATTCTAAAGTGGATGAACTGGGGGGCGAAACAAAAAACGGCAAGCACAGCAGCAGGAATGCCCTAGCGCGCGTGGTAAAGCAAGGAAAGTCGTTTGTGATCATATTCTTGAACAATTAAGATGAAACCAAATTCTGGTGGAACTCAAACAGCTTGTTAATAATTTTTTTTTTAATTCTCACCCAAGGAGTGAGGATATTTTTCCCATTGATTTATTTTTCTATTTTTTTATTTTTTGTTGAGGGAGAGTGGAAAGGAGAGGGGAAGGAGAGAGAGAGAAACATCGATGTGAGAGAGACGCATCTATTGGTTGTCCTCCACAAGCACCCCTACGGGGGGCAGGGATGGAACCTGAACCCAGGTACACACCCCTGACCAGGAATAGAACCCGCAACCCTCCAGTGCACAGGCCGACACTAACCACTGAGCCACGTGCGCCAGGGTGATAACCAGCCCTCTGCGTACAGGCAGGTAGGTAGGTTGGCATACCACCAGGAAAAGCAGATTACAATTTCCAGAGATGCAGTAATCTCTAGGTGACTCATAGTTTCTCAGGTATCTCCCTCCTTTACCACTCCCATTCAGATCAGTAACTTAAATCTTGAATCTATGAAAGACAAATAACTTTTTTTAAAAAGCAAGCTGTAAGAGAAATAAAACCACATGTCTATATTAAGACTTATATCCAAGTGTTAATGATATCTTATTTGTGATACTCAACAGCTGGAAATCATAGTCAATAACTAGAAATGGACAAGCAGGTTGTGGTACATCCATATGATGTAATATACTCAGCAAGAAAAAGGAATTAACCGTTTCTACACATGTGTGAATCTCAAAAGGACTGTGCTGTGCTAAAGAAGTCAGATAGAAAAAAATGGTCCATACTGTGTGAATATATGAATATAAAATTCTAGAAATTGCAAATAACCCCTGCGGTTGCTCGAGGAAGGGAAAATAGAGAGGAGGGAACAAATACAAACGTGCTGACTTTTCCATCATGCGGGGAGTGACGGATGTGTTCAATATACTGGTTAGAGATAGTTTCCCAGCTGTATACAGATGTAACCTTAAATTATCCAACTTCAGCATACGCAGTTGGTTGTATGTCAGTTATACCTCAATAAATGCTTTTTGTAAAATCTGCTTTTAAAAATGCAATTAAAATATTAGTAATAACCTTTTATGAAGTATTTATATTTAATAACTGTACCACTTATCTCAGGTCTAAAACACTGGCATCATTGTAACTTTTCTTTGAAATGTTTAAAACAGAGTCTGGGGCCCTGGCCGGTTGGCTCAGTTGGTTGGACCGTCATCAGGCACCAAAAGATTGAAGGGCCGCATGGAGGCAAAGGATAGGTGTCTCTCTCTCTCAAAATCAGTAAAAACATGTCCTTGAATGAAGATTAAAAAAAGAGAGACTGGGGAAGGGGCTCCATTTCCGGGGCCCAGAGCAGATGGAACCTGTTTTTAATTAGCAAGCCAATACTGAAATTTGAAAGTAGGTCTTCTCCTTTGAAACAACTCACGCCTGTTAACTTTGGAAATCCCAGATGACACTATTCTGTGATGAAGAGCTTGGTAAGGCATTCCAGGAATAAAACTAAAAGATCCACTAACCCCGTGCTCAGGAGGTGGCTATCGCCTTGTCCCCAACCACTGTTCACAATCTGATCACTTACCTGAGCTCGGGGATCCAGAGGCTATTTCTTTGCAGGTTCTTCAGAAAGTCGCCTCAGCGCCTCCAGGAGACTCAGCAGCGCTCCTCCTCCAGTAGCTGGTAACAGGCCGGCTCTGGTGCTGTTTGCCAGGAGCTTCCACCTACTGCCTGCTGGAGAAACTTTTGTTTCTTTCTGAAAATCTAAAAGTCCCTTCATAGGGAAAACAGTAAGGTGTCTGTTTCACACATTATAAAATCTCAAATCAATTTGCAGCTAAGTCTTGCATTACCGAAGAGAACTCCATGTTATATTTGCAAGAGACAGGTCCCAACAGGATGTGCCTTAATCTGAAATGACATCTAAGCTCAGGCATCTTTCTACACATATTTTCTCTGGATATTTCCTTGACATCATGAGAGTGCTGAGACCAACCTAAGGGGAATTCATGCTCTTATTAAGTTACATGCCCTGTAAGTTATCTTTATAAACACAATTTGGAGTTTCATCTTACTCATCCCCCCTACTGAACACTCTTTTCTACTTCCCCACACTAGTGCTGTTTGCTTCCTGAAAACCGTATTACATCCAATTTAGAGAAGAACACTGGAAAATAATATTATGAGCTTTTTAAAACTAACCAAACAATGGATCTTTTAAATTAAGAGGAACCTTGATGAGGCTTGGGTATTATTGACATCTTAACAATCTTAAGTCTTTGAATCCTTGACCTCAGGATGTATTTCCATTTATTATGTCTTCTTTAACTTCTTTCAGAAATGTTTTCAGTTTTATTGTACAAGTTTTTCACTTCCTTGATTAATTCCCGAGTATTTTATTCTTTTCAGTGCAATTCCTATCAAAATCTCAATGATGTTTTCTGAAGAAATAGGAAAACCCATCCTAAAATTTATATGGAATCTCAAGGTAACTCAGTCAAAACAGTAGTGAAGAGGAACAAAATTGGAAGAATCACACTCCGTGATTTCAAAACTTACTGCAAATCTACAGTAATCAAAGCAATGTGAAGTTGGCATAAAATTAGATACATAGACCAGTGGGAGAGAACAGAGAGCCCAGAAACGAAGCCTCACATATATGGTAAATGATCTTACAAAAGAGTGCTAAGATCACTCAGTGGTGAAAGGAGAGTCTTCTGAACTATTAGTGCTGAGAAAACTGGATATTCACATGCAAAAGAATACAGCTGGACGCTTGCTTTACATATACAAAATGGATTAAAGACCTAAATATAAGAGCTAAAATTATAGAGCTCTTAGATGGAAACATAGGGGGAAATCTCATGATATTAGACTGAACGATGATTCCTTGGTTATGACGCCAAGAGCACAGGCAACAAAAGAAAAAATAGATATATTTGGCCACATCAAAATTACACAGACAACTGCAGACATTTGCATATTTTCAGAAAGACGTTGGGAGAGTTACACAGAGAACTTGCAAAGAATATTCAAGTTTGAGAGGAGAGAAATGGAGTCAGGGATTTTTCTGACACTGGCGCCCGCATGCCAGGAATGTCTGAGAAGTTGCGACATTTTGCTTAAAATAAAACGCCCAGTGAGCCCCTCGCTTATCTACAGATATTATACGTAGATAAATACATTCAAGTTTAGCTCAGATACAACAGGACAAAGTGAGGGAGGGAGTAAAGAAAGGACAGTCACCTAGTGGTCTCTGCCCCGAGGGACAGTGGGATGGAAGATGCTAAAATTTGTCCTATCCCCCGCCCCCCATGGCCATCTCTTATACTGCATGTTCTGAAAAGTGCAAACTCTCCGTGTCCTGGGAACCACAAGGGTCTGACTTACCTGCTCTCCAGGCCAAGGCCTTACATGAGAATTCCTGTGTGAATCACTCCCTTCTCTGAATTCCTATCTCACTCGAAATATCCCGCGCATTTGTTCTGCATTTGACAGTTGTCACGAAGAGAGCACTTCCCACGGACCTAGTAGTGAGCAAAAGGTTTCATATTCTCTCCTTTAATATTCACAACTATGGAGCCAGGTGTCCGGAGACACTGAGCTCAAAGGAGATGAGGGGCCTTGCCTAAGGGCACAGGATACTACGACCAAGTGGTGTCATTCAAACCTGTGTCTGTCTAACTTCAGATCCGTCATTCTTTTCTCTGTTCCCAACTCTGAACTCTCCAGCTATATTTCCTTAAAGGAAGGGACCCATCTAGGATTTATTTTCCTCAGTCACAGGCCCAGCACAGGGTTGGGTACACAGTATAAAATTTCTGAATGATGAGGATTAAAAACTAGTTGATGATTGATTGGTCAGTTATTGATTGATCACGTATTGATCATTGGTCAGGGATAGTTAAAGTCAGTGACTGGCTAGAAACTCATCTAAAGACATGTCAGATGATTTTCCTTAAATCTAACGGAACTTGCCAATGGGATATAGCACACTGCTATTTGCTGCAGGTGACAGAGGCAAATTTTTTCAAGTCACATTTGCCAAGTCGGAATGCAGGGGAGCCAGCAGCCCTACAGAAGTGAGTAAACTTCCAGACCTAATTCCTGCAAGGAGGGGAAAGGACAGGGGGACGTCTCCGTCTAACCTGAGTTTCAGGGCAGGCATTGCAATCTGACAAGGGGCAGATCTTACTCTTGGTGAGATCACCTCTTCCCAGTTGATGGGACATTGTTCTGACAGTTCCTAGCTACAGAATAAAATCCAGGTGGCAGGCCAGGTCTGGCCTGGCAGACAGTGAGCACCAACCAGGGGTCAGAGCAGAGGGTGGTCTGGAGAGCCACCCAAACAAAGCATGGGGCATGGGGAGGTGCCTCCTGGATATTGGAGACCTGTGCTCAAGTCCTGCACTGCCACCTGCTGGCTTTCCAACCTTGGACAAGTGACTGGACCCTATGAGCCTGTTTTCTCACATGAGATGAGAACTTGCCTTCCTTAAGAACTAACACTTTCTGACCTCAAGGCCTGTAATCTTAGCTGCACCACTACACCACACCAATTATAAACAGGAATGTCCTTTGTCTAAGGTGTGAGCTCAGCCCAAATTCTCCAACCCCATTTCCTGTCCTAGACAGAAGGCTAGAGTTTGAAAGGGACCCAAAATTGTATGTTATACACCTTGAAGGGTTAGATGTCTGACACCTGCCTGTGCTTACAACTTTCACATCACTTGTCACACTATATTCTAAGTCTGTTTAAGGACCAGACCTCCCCAACCACACCACGAGGTCCTTGAGAGAGGCTGGGTCTGGTTTCTGTCTGAGTCCCCAGCACCTACTGCACACACAACAGGCGTCCTTGAGGGAAGTGTGAGGAAGGAGCCAACCTCCACCATTTCCAGGCAGCCCTGGGGCAGGGTGGCAAGGAGGAAAGAGCACAAACCTTGTAGCTGGTTGCCTCGGCTGTGGGAAACTTGCTGGCATCTCAACACCTCAGCTCCTTCAACTGTGAAGTGGGGGACAATGCCCTGATTCCTAAGCACCTTTTAATAAGTTGGCAGGGAGTTCTGGTAAAGTCTGAAAATGACATTTAACTGGGCAGAGCCATTAACTTGGCTTTACTCTGAGTGTCTCCTTTTGATGTGGAAAGTTCCTGTACCAGTTTCTCTAAGTCCTGACTCTTTGTGGTTCATATGAAACAATGTCATCTTTAGTTTTTTGTGTATTATGTACAGATTAGAAAATGAAAAATGTGTAAGTTTGTGCAAAATTAAAAAGAAAAAGTCAGTCATTCAGAATGTAGAGCTTTTTAGCTTGGGGTATAAATTTTAAGTCAGGGCAAATGAGTGATGATAGGAAGAGAATGGTGTGGCATTTGGATGTGGGATGGGACAGGATGGGGACAGGACCATGAGCCAGGGTCTCAGGCTCTGACTGCAGTCGCTGGCCCCAGGCTCCTCTCAATCTTCTCAGCCGCTTTCTCATGAAAGGCAGCAGAGAACTGGGGCCTGTTTATCTTCTTACCAGTAAGGATCCAGTGCTCCTTGGAACGCTCTCTAGAGCCTGGCCAGGGAAGTTTTAGGGTGAAAACCAGCGCAGAGCCACACAGCGCCTCCTCCCCCAGGTGGATAGAACAACAGCACAAAGCTGCCTGGTGAGGGAGCATCGCGGGGCCAGGCCAAGTGCTCTGCGCCGCACACACTCACCTTGCACCTCAAGATGACCCTGCGAGGTGCACTTAGTTCTCCCCATTTCACGTGCAAGGAAACTGAGGCCGCGAGAGGGAACGTGACTGATGAGAGCCAGGCCACGTGGGCCCGGGGCGCCTGACTGCAAGGCCTGTGGACTAGGAGCCCCCACTTTTCTTCTGCTGCTTTTCAATCGCAGCTCCAGCGGATCCCCCTTCGGGCCCAGTCCTTAGACCCGAAAGGCTGGGGGCCCTGCCGTAGAGCTTAGTTCACAGCGCTGTAGGAACGATTCCAGGCGTCTCATTTCACAGATGAGGACACGGGCCCACAGTGACAGGGAGACACAGGGACCCGTGTTTAGGGATCCCCGATGTGCCGGTGGCAGCGCAGCCCCCGCGGCTCCTCGGCCAGACCTGCAGTTGCCCGGGGCTGGGCTGTTGGCTCTAGGATTCTGCTCTGACCCTTCATGAAGTGCTGTCCGCAGGGAAGACGGCAGCTGCCAGGCTCTCAAATGCTGGTGAGCAGAGGAGCCTACATGAGCCTGGGCTCGCTGGACTCGAGATTCTGTGTATTCACGGCTACTCCAGCATTTCCTAGATGAGCCACTAGTCATATGTGTGAGCACGTGTGTGTGCACGCAGGTGCCGGTCACACTGTGCCTGAGCCGTGGCCCAGCGCCAAGAGCTTTTTTCAGCTGCAGAAACTGGCTGAGTTTCTAGTGTCAGCCCTGCCCCTGTGTCTTGAGAACCTGTTTGCCCAGGGACTTGGGGACAAGGGCTGCCTTGGCAGCCACCCAGTAACTCTGAGCTGTGGTCTTCCTCTGACCCCTCCAGGAGTCCAAGAGAACGCTGAGCCCGGAACAAGTTCTCTTTTGCCCAGGACAGGACAGGTCAGGGACAAGCCCTGTCCCATAGAACCCAAGGCCCAGGGGGCTGGAGTGGGAGTTCAGGGCCTCCCAAAACCTCACGTTGGGGAGGAGCCTTGACTCGAGCTGTCAGAGGCCAGGCCTGAGCCACACGAGCCTGGGGAGCTGCTGGCAGAGCCCGAGGCTGAGACACTGGGCCCGGAGGTGTGTCCAGGCCGGCTGCTCAGGTAGGAGTCATCTGGGTCTGGCAGGGGTACAGGGGCAGTGATGAGGGGGTGCAGCTCTCTCCCTTCTCCTTCCTCTCTTTACTCCATCCTTAGGTCTCTGCCCCCACCTTTCTCAGCCTATTCTCCTAATAATGATCCCCTCCTCTTGGCACTGGGCATCCACCTGTCCCTACGGAGCCCCGTCCTCTCCCACTGTGAGATCTGACCCCGGGAGCACCCCCGATGCCGTGGTGGCTAGGGGAGGGGCCGCACCATGAAGTATGTGCCTCTCCTGGCCTTCAGGGACCGTGAGGTTGTCTCCTCCAAGACCAGGTCTTCTCACCTCTCTCCCCAGCACAAAACCACAGCCACTGCCTTCCACAATGCAGGGGAACGGTGCCCCCTAGGGTTGTGCAAGGGCAGCCCTGGCAAAGGGCTTGGCACGCACTGTGCTCCCTGAGTGACTGAGATCAGTCACATCGTATTGCATTTGTTTTGAATGGAGAAGAGCGTAGGCAGGTGGCAAAAACAGAGTCACCAGGCCACACAGGCTGAGAGTGAAGGCGGTGGCCAGGGAAGGAGCAGTGGCTGAGGGCTGGGGTGGCAGGAGAGAGCTCACGAGGTCTCTGTTACCTGAACTCAGACCCCAGTGGGGTTCCTGACCCTGCCCAGCCAGCTCTGTGCCCTGCTCAGAGCCCCCCTTGGAAAGGGCAAAACAAGAGCCGCTTTCTACCCTACCTCCAGGATACACCGTCCATGCTGTCTCCCCTCTGACACAGGACTAAGAAGAGGGGACAGGTGGTGTAGCACAGCTTTTAGCGTGAATCAGGCCTGAATTCAGAGTCCAAAGAAGCCGCAGTTATGGGACATGACCAATGAGCCTCGGCCTCCGCACCTGCAGAACGGGAATAACTCATGCAGTCAGCGTAGGGAGCGCGGAGGTGTCTGGGAGGTGGCCTCCGATCCTCCTGGCCCGCGCTGGCTAGTGTCGGTCCTTGCCCTTCATTGCTCTGGAACAGGAAGCTCCCAGCAGGAGGCTGGTAGAGTGGTTTTTCAGGAAGAGCTCCTGAGGAGCCACAGGTAGGGCTGAGCCTGCCCAGGGTTCTTCCTGGGCCCAGGAGGCGGGGCAGGCGGGCCAATGCCCAGGTACAGCCTGGGAGGGGGTTTCCTTCCACGAGGAAGACTCGGATCCACCGTGAGGATTCGTGGGCTCTGGGGGCTGAGGTCCACTGTGTCATCAGCATTTCATGCCCATGTTCAAGGCCTCATCCTTAGTGCTTCAGTCCCTCGGCCAAAGGCTTCCCGCCCGGTTACAGTTCTGGTCTCTCACTCACAGCCTGCCTCTCACTCACAGGCGGTGACGGGAGGCGCACCTGCAGGCCCCGGGAGCTGGGGGACGTCCTCGGGGGAAGAGGGGGAGCCCAACCTGGGGATCCTAGACCAGCTCCTGGCACCAGGGTCCGGGCAAGGGCTCCAGGGGGAGGAAGCTACAAAGGTCTGCCAGCTTCTAGATCAGCAAGAATGGCCGGGACCCTCTCCTTCCATTCTTTCAACTAGGTGCCCTCTCTGCCTAAAGTAATGCGCCCTCTCCCTTGGTGCCATCCGGCCCCATGCTGGCCCCAGGGTGGGTTCCTCCTCAACGCCAGTCTTTCCATTCTCTTCTCATGCCCCCCACCCACACCCTCCCTCCAAACTCTAGCTCCACCTGCCACACAGCCCAGCCCTTTCCTGAACCCTTGTGCCTGCGTACACGCCTCTGCCACGTCCACGCTGCCCCCTGCGCCGGAATGCGCGCCTGCCCCTGCCAAGGCTCACCCCTCACCCGCCACAGCCTGTTAAAAAGTCTCTGGGGCATGAGATGATTGAGGTTCTCAGGTCCCCGCCCCTGAGAGGCTTGGGTCTGAGGGACACATGTCCCACATCAACAGGCACCTTTAAAGAGGAACCGGGGGGCAGGCGGGACTGTGGTTGTTCCCCAGGCTAGGGGGTCACAGAAGGCTGCTGAGGAAGGAGGGGTAGAGGGCACAGCACAGGGTCCTGGGCGGAGGGGGCCCTTCTGGAACTGCTCGTGGTTCAGTGCAGCAGCATGGACTGCGAGGTCGTGGGAGAAGGAGGGGCCCCCACGTGAGCAGGGTGCCAAGGAGGAAGGTGCCCTGGGACAGCCTGGTCACTAAGACAGTGTGGAGAGTCTGACAGTGACAACTGAGAGGCACTTGGTACCAAAGGCCCTGGCATGGCTGGGGGGGGGGGTTTGCAGTGAGAGGAGCAGCAGGAGGCTGGGGAGGGGCAGGCAGACAGCACCCTGAGGAGAGGGGGCAGGAGAGGGGAGCTGTCCCCAGGGACCTCGGAAGAGAAGGCCATGAGGCTGGCAGAATGAGCTGGCCCCCGAATTTCAGGCAGAATTCTGGTTCCCTGAGTCTTCTGCGAGGGGTCAGCTTAAAGCCTGAGGGAGAGGAAGGCCAGAGCCCACAGTCAGGCTCCTGGCCTTCTCTCTCCTGTGACCTGCACCGGGAATAGGGAAGATCCGGGCAGCGAGAGCCCACAGCAGCTTCCTCGGTTACTGGCTGAGCAGCTGCTCACGGAGCATGTGCAGCTCTTCCTTCAGGCCTGGACTAAACCAGGGCTTCTGTGGGCAGCCTGGTCACTACTAAGCCATAGCAACCCAGGCGTCACTTTCAGTCTGAAAACAGTCTCAACACAGATAGGACTCCAAAATTACATCTCCCAGTGCCATATATTATTCAACACCTCTGTGACCATTTATGACTAAGACGTCTCCTCTCTGTGATTCCAGCCCTCAGGCGGGCTGCCTGCCTTGGGAGAAGGGATGCTGCCAGCTTGTTGCGTTTCTCTCTCACCTCGTCAGGCTGATCTCTGGGAGCTGTGGTGCTGAGCAAGGTGGAGAAGTCAGGACCAGGAATGATCCAACTTGACCAGGCCGTTCCTGGGATGGCTCTGGGCGTGGGTCGCACAGTCTTGGGCTGACTCTTCCCTGTGGGGGCTCTGGTGGGGCAGTCGGGATTCCCTTGGCCAGGGGACACCCCCTGCCCCCAGCCCAGCCATGCCTTGGCACTGCAACCCCGATCCACTTGCACAGCCGCCACGAATCCAGCAGTTCACTGTCAGGTTCTGCCCACTGAGGCCCCAGCCCCTTCTTGATAGCTCATTGGGCAGGATCTAAGAAGATCCCCACACTGTCTTTTCCATGCATGTGGCCCACATCTAGTCCACACTTCCCCTCCCCCAATAAAACATCCACACATTCTTTGTCCAACCCCAGGGTGCAGCCCAATCCCAAACCAACAACTCCCGTCCACCCACAATGGAAGCAGCGAGTCAGCCCTGGCTCCTATCCCCTCCACACTTCAGGCTGAGGCAGCCCCGGTCCTCAGTGACCCCAACTGAGGGGGATGCTCACCAAGCTCTCAAAGCCCCTCTCCCCAAAACTCTCTTGGGCAACCAGCCCTCACACTTGCCCTTTTATTTTTGGAAAAACACAGCAAGAATTTATCCAAAGAAATGTTCACAAAATCCTTTGATACCCTCTTTATCGAGCCTCTAGAACTGTCAGCCCAGCTCTCAGCATTTCCTGTGCAGATCTGCCCTCATTCTGCACTTTATGTGCGTTGCATCTTGGCAGAAACCTCTGTTGTGCCCTTTCTTAAGGCCTGGCTCAGATGACACTCCTTCCCTCTAAGCCCTGCCCCACCTCCTCACGTGGACTTTGTTGCTTCCTCCCCTGAGCTCCTCCGCTGAGGACAGGGTGGGTGAATGTGCTGCAGGCGCCTGTCCCTCGTGGCCGCCTGGCTTCCCCCGGGCTGGGCCCCAGTGGGCCTGTCAGAGTCCCTGCCTCACAGCGCAGGTGCACCACAGGTGCCCACCCAAGGTAGGAATGACGTGGTCCCTTTGGTCTCGGGAGCTCTCTGAGAGGATCTTCTGGATAAATGAGGCCTCATTCCTGAGTGCCAGCACCTGCCTAAAATGTCAGACCGTTTGAATGAAACGCTTGCTCCTGGATTTCACAGTGTGTGCCTTCTCAATAGGAAGTCCCTGGTGGCCATACTGTTACGTTTCCTCAGTGACTCGGGCTCAATGCATTCGAGTCCTCAGCTGCTGTCCAAGAATGCCCTTTGCTGAGATTGGTGGAGCTTGGTTCATAGGTCTGTTCACCCCACTTGGCCTGTCTTTGGCATCATTCTTTCTTTACCTGCTTTAATGACGTTTTGCGTGCACTGTTGGCTCTCATAGCTGTTCTCCTGTCCCTGCTCAGCCCTGCCCACCTCTGGCAGGCTCCTTCCTGCTGCTGGCTGGGTGCTCGTTTTGTGTGGGCTGAAGCAGCAACAGACAGGCCCTGAATCGGGGCTCTGGCCTTGGTGAGATGGCAAAGGCTTGGGCTTCACAATATCTATTCCAACAATGGCAAGGCCTTGTCGGCTCCCTCCTGGCACTTTCTGGGCTCTGGATGCTAAATTGCCTGGTAAGCTAACAGATGGATGTGGCTGCTGTGGGCCCAAAGCTGGTCTAGGGTGAGGTAAACTGTGCAGGGGTGGGGCTTAGCCCCAGGCACCTGTGAGGATGGGGTTGGGGGACAGGGCACATGGATAGTAGAACCCCGAGGGCCACGCTGGGCCCTTCCTGGGGTGGGGGGAGTAGGAGGAAGTCACTCACTGGCACTGAGAGGCAGGCAGGGCATAGACCGCGCTGACCAAGGACACCAAGCTCAGAGGTGCTTAGCCACAGGCCCACGATCACCCTGCAGGTCACTGAGACACGCAGCTGGGACTAGACAGCAGGCTGCCTGGGTCACAGGGCAGAGGATCTTCCCTGGACACAGGGTGCTCTATGTTCTTTTCAGGAGCGCTCATTTGTCACAGCTCAGGTAGGACTGTGGACCAAGGAGATGTGAGATCTGGCCCCACTCTGTGACTCAGAGTAAACACGTCTCCTCCTGGGCTTCAGTGTCCTGCACTGGAACAAAGGGAAGGATGACACCTGGTGGGCTGGAGGTGGGAGCATGTGAGGGGTGGGTGCTTTGCCGGGTAGCAGCAGGCTCCCTCCTCTCTGCTTTCCTCCATGGAAGTGACTGCCAAGAAGCCTGGATCAAGGTCCAGCTCTGCCTTTACTTCCCTGTGTGACCCTCCCCTCCCTGGGCTTCAGTTTCCTCTCCACACAGGCAAGAGCTTGAACACCTTGACCTTTGAAGGTCTCCCAGCCACAAGATTCTGGGACTCTGCTCCCGACAATGTCACCCTCCTCCTCCTCTTCTTCCTCCCCTGGTGTGTGTGTGTGTGTGTGTGTGTGTGTGTGGTAGGGCAGGGAGAAGGAGAGAGCCCTGCAGAGATGAGGGTGCCCTTAGGGGAAGGGGTAGCCAGGATGTTACATGCCTGTGGGGCTCAGAGCTTTCTCAGCAGCTGATGGCACTTGGCTGTTTAATCATTAAAGGGAAGGACTGAAGCCAGGAGCACCTCAAAGTCCAGGCTGGCGGTGAGCGGCTCACAGAGGAGCGTGGAGCTGGAGCGATGGAGCCCCGAGCTCCCGGAAGTGGAGCCGGGACTGTGACAGCCCCACGCTCTACACTGGGCTCCGGAGTCAGCCTGCACGCCTACGACATCGGGGTCCTGGTCATCTACTTTGCCTTCGTCGTGGGCGTGGGGATCTGGGTAAGTAGTTCTGGAGGCTGGGCCCGGCAGGGGAGGCAGAGCTGGCCATGGAGCTGGGGGCTGGGCTGGGCAGAAGGAAGGAGGGTCAGGACCTCCCTGCCCCTCCTTTCGTAGACGGGCAGAGTGAAACCCAGAGAGGGCTGTGACCTGCCTGAGGTCACAGAGCCAGCCAGAGGCAGCCAGGCCTGAGCCCATCTCCTGACTCCCCGTCTCTGAGCACCTGCTGCCTTTGGCCCCACCCATCCCGGCCACCCCAGCCCCATTCCTTCCCCCTTGCCCATGCCCAGACCCCAACTCGGCGGATGCTTGACTCCTGGCTTACCCCTCACTCCGCTAGTCAGCGCCCTCGCAAGGAGCAGAGCTTTCTCACAGAGTTGGGCTCCTGTGTCCAGGGGAAGGGAGCCAGGTGGGTCCCACGGTAATTTGTTCTCCACTGTTCCCTGAAGCCTCAGTGTCATGGATGGGGCCAGGCTTTGAGGTCAGCGAGCCCCGAGCTTAGATCCCGACTCCAACATGGGAAGCTTCTTTGAGCCTCAGTTTCTCACCTGGACAATAAGAGTAAGGACCACAGTGCAGAGCCGTCATGACCACACTGCGACATGACTCATTTACGCATCTGGCACAGAGCCCGGCACAGAGGGGCAGCAATGAGTGGCTGCTGTTATGGAGGAAGTATCTGAGAGAAATGCCAGCACCTTTAGACTCTGCCGGGAGGCAGACAGTGACTAGAGTCCCAGATGGTCACTTACGAGGCTGCGGCAGGGCAGGAACCCTCTCTGGGCCTTGGTTTCCTCATCTGTACAGTGCCGTGAACGGTCCCTGCCTCCCAGGGCTGGTGTGAGGGAGAAACGGACAGACAGATGGTCCCTGACTCTGGGGAGGCACCAACTCCTTGGTGGCTGGACAGGTTGCTCCCCAACTTGGGGCCTCAATTTCCTCAAATATAAAATTAATTCTTTCTGCTCATCTGACCTCCTGAAGACTAGAGGTGACACTGGAGAGTCAAGGAAAGATTTAACAAGCACCAGCCTGCACACCCCAATAGCTGCCAGGTGACTAATCAACCATTTCCCCTCGGGGAAGAGAAGCCTCTTTACATTTCCCTTTTCCTCCCTCTCCTTCAGGTACTTCTCCTACCTCTTAGCATCTTAGTACCAGCTCTGCGTTTACCCTTCACCCCCTGCTGCCCTGCCCTCACCCGGGCCCCCGAGAAACTCCTGCCACTCCCCTCTGTCCTCAGAGCAACCCCGAGAGGCCGCTGCTGACTCCTCCTAGTGCTGGACTGGGGTTTGTTCTGGGTCCTGATGGGCCTACTCGGGGTGGTCTGACGTCAGGGCCTGCAAACAGTCATATATCTGCTGGAGCCCAACGTCCACTGTCAGAGTGCAGCCCCCGTGAGGAGTCCTGCAGGGAGGAGGGGACAGGTGGTTTCCCTGCAGCTCCCGGACCCCTGAGGCTGAGAAACCAGCTCATTTCCTGAAAGGGAGCTCGGAGGGAAGGAGGGAGGGGAGGGTGGGGATGGCAGCGCACAATCGCAATACTCTGGCACACTTGCACAGCCCTGCTCCATTGTGGGGGCTTCGTGCCTCCACTGGCTCTTCAGTTCTTCACGGCAGTTCTGGGAGACAAGCAGTGAGGCCTGGGGAGAGGAGGTGACAAGGAGCGAGGCTCAGAGAGAGGAGGGGGCCACCTCCGTGACGTGTAGATAAAGAGGGTGAAGCACCTGCCTCAGTTCTACCCTCTGCGTCCACAGCGCCTGGACTGAGGGGCGGGGAGTCTGGGTGAGGGCAGAGGCTGGGGAATCTTGGGAAACTCTTACCTCTGGCCACTTCCTTTCCAGTCATCCATCCGTGCAAGCCGAGGGACCATTGGTGGCTATTTCCTGGCTGGGAAGTCCATGACCTGGTGGCCGGTGAGTTGACCTCCCTCCCTCCCCTTCTCCCACATCCAAGTCTCTGTCTCATCTACTCCCACCTGGACCAAGGGAACAGTCCCCAAGTGGGTTTCCTGGCTGCCACCTGAGCGACCTCTTGGACAAGCATCCACTGAGTGCCCTCTACTGAGCCGCAGGCTGGACCTATGGAGATGGTCCAGATGGTCCTGTCCTAGAGAGCTGAGTGGAGCTGGGCAGACAGACTCACAGACAGCATGACCACTGCTGAGCTGGAGGGGAGCAGAGGGGCCTGTGAGCGTTTGCAGAAAGCCCCGACCTCCGGACAGTGGACGTGGGATCAGCAAAGATTTTCCTGGGAAGGTGACACATCAGCTTAATACTGAAGAGCGGTTAAATGAGGGAAATTATAGCCCTAAAATCCCCAATGACCTGCAGGAGCTGATCCTGAGACCTTTGGGACCCAGACTCACCCATCAGGCCACCCTGCTGGTTTCTCCCCTCCTCCATTTTCAGTTACCACGTCCTACTCTCTGGGAGTCTTTAGATCTATGGCCTGGATCAGCACAGTATTGTCCCTACGCAGACCCTGCTCCCAGTGGCTTCCCTTCTTTCCCTCTCACTTCCTGTGTGACCTGGAGCCAGTGTCTTTATTTTTCTTAATATTAATTCCCTTCTTTTTAAGTTAGAAAGGTTAATACTCATCTCTCCAAATCTTTGTGTAGATCAAGTGTATTAGCACACATAAAATATATAAAATGCCTAGCACAGTGCCTGGCATACAGTAGGCACCCAATAGCTGTCGATTCCATCCCTCTTTCTCTTTGCTGCCCCTCCTCCCTCTCCTCCCTCTGACCTCAGATTCCTGAGTCCAGGTCCTGTGCTCGCTGCCTCATCCCAGCTCTGAAGCTCATGGTCCTGACTCCAGATTGACTCAGATGAAAAGTGACCCCTGATCCTTGACCCCGCTTGTGCCTTGCAGATCGGAGCATCTCTGATGTCCAGCAATGTGGGCAGCGGCCTGTTCATCGGCCTGGCTGGGACAGGAGCTGCCGGAGGCCTTGCTGTGGGTGGCTTCGAATGGAACGTAAGGGAGCTGGCCTGGAGGCCTTCCGGGGACACGGGGTCTGAGCCCACCCTGCCCCGTCCCTGGCCTTAGCCCTGAGATGAGCCTCAGATGTGCTTGGGGAGGCTGCATGGTGAATAGAGAGCCCATTTTATAGATGGCAGATGATGAAACCAAGGCCTGGAGGAGACAGAGGGACCTTCAGAGGTCACACAGGACTGAGATCAGGTCCCAGGTCCCTCCTGCTCAGGGCTGTCCCCTGCATGGCATCACCTCTCAGTAGGGGACACCCCTCCATTTGCATCCAGGGCATGGACACCATTTTCTCCCCACTCCCCCAGGCCACCTGGCTGCTGCTCGCCCTCGGCTGGATCTTCGTCCCCGTGTACATCGCGGCTGGTGTGGTCACAATGCCGCAGTACCTGCAGAAGCGCTTCGGGGGCCAGAGGATCCAGGTGTACATGTCTGTGCTGTCGCTCATCCTCTACATCTTCACCAAGATTTCGGTGAGTGCCCACTGCAGGGTGGCTGTCTCGTTTCTGAAAATGCTGAGCATCAGGCACGGTTTGTGGGTGGGTGGATGGAAGGAAGGAAGGAAGGAAGGAAGGAAGGAAGGAAGGAAGGAAGGAAGGAAGGAAGGAAGGAAGGAAGGAAGGAAGGAAGGAAGGAAGGAAGGAAGGAAGGGATGGGAGAAAGGAAGAATGAACCCGTGTACCTGCAGTGCATGCTCTCCCTCAGTGGTGGGTAATCAGAGATGGAAGATAAATGTTTGTTGAGTGAATGAAAGCCCCTCCATTCACAGATCTCATGATCTAGAGTTCATTCATTCATTCATTCATTCCTCTTTCTATCCACTGATTCTTCATTCAGGACCACACACTAATTGCCTAGAGTGTTACAGTTAGAAAGTTCCTTATTCTTTCTCTATTGACCTAACCTTAGAAAACAAACCTGACTCACATGATGTGCCCAGAGGGCCCTGCCTGCTCTGGGGCTGGAACTAAAGCTGGGGTCCTGTGACCCGCCCCAGCCTCCTGCTGCTGTGCCACGTTGTGGCTCTGTAACGGGTTCACGAAAGAGTCATGGAAGGGGATCGCCAAGCACACGCTGAGGAATCGAATCACTCAGCTGCCAGGGCCGCATCCTGTTCCCCCAGTGCTTGTGAGCCACCTACGGCAGCTTAGGCAAAGGCCGTGACCCCACCTCCTCTAATGAGCCCGGACATGCGGGGTGTGCGGTGGGCTCCTGCCCATCGGGTCAGCCCTGGGCCCGCCTGGCAGCTGAGTGGCCTCTGCTCTGGCAGGGAGCAGTCAGGGACCCTCTGGGACCCTAGTGTCCTCCCAAGTGGCCTCTTCTCTGACCCCAGCTCCCGCCTCTCTTCCTCAGTCTCCCGCCGCACTCCCCACTACGCCCCTCTCGGCCAGCAGGCTGTCCCCTGTGCTGCCAGGTCTCACTGTTCTGTCTCAGAGTCCCACGGGTCCTCCTCTGCTTTAAAATCCTCGGCGGCTCATCGTGACCCACCCATTCTCCTCCGCACGGTGCGGAGGCCCGTCCTCGTCGTGTGAGGAGGGCTGACAGCAGCTGGTACTGCTGAGCAGGGAGGTGACACCCTGGGGTCTCACCGGGTGACCTCCTGGTCGGGTCCTTGCAGACGGACATCTTCTCCGGAGCCCTGTTCATCCAGATGGCCTTGGGCTGGAACCTGTACCTCTCCACGGTGATCTTGCTGGTGGTGACGGCCGTCTATACCATCGCGGGTAGGGCCGAGGGAAGGTCACATCGGGGATTGGAGACCTAGGGACCCTGGGGACAGGGAGAGGTGGGGAGGGAAGCTCTGGTGGGAGACAGCAGGAAGGGCTGGAGGAGAGAGCCGTCCAGAGGGGGGGGCAGAGGGAAAACTACCCCTAGAGAATGAGAAACAGGGAGAGCCAAAGATAGAGACGGACAGAGAGGCATGAACAAAGGAAAACAGGAAAAGACTGAGAGGCTCCGTGCAGCAGAGAAAGGGGCACATAAAGGGCAGAAACCGGAGGAAACAGCCAGCCCAAGAGAGGCGGGGAAGGAGAGACCCCGGGAGACCCACTGTAACGGAGCAGGGCAGTGATGAGGGGACTGTCACCTGGAGCAGAGTCTCTGAGGACTGCTTCAGGCAAAAGCCACAAAGCCGCCTCCTCCAGAGCACCCCCTACAGGCCTGGGCACCCAGGGACACAGCTCGGCAGACTTAAGGTGGCTAAGAGGGCCTGGGAGGACTGGGAATTAGAGCGAGCCTTAGGGTGAGGGGAGGGATACGACTGGGGGAGCTAACAGCTCACAGAAGGATACACTTGGGACATTAAACAAGCAGCTCTGGCAGGGGGGCTGCAGGCAGAGGCTGTCAGGTGGGGAGAGCTGGGCCTGAGCACCGATGACTGTGACCGGCCTCCACCCTGCCGGTGGGACCGAGGGGAGCACAGTTCAGGGAAAGGCAGCGGCCGGGGGCCACCTGCTAAGAGGGCTCCGTGTCTTCCCTGGTCCCCCCAGAGTGGCCCCGCACAGGCGGGCACCCAGAGAGCAAGCCCTGCTGGTGCTGACTGGTGCACCCTCTCCTTGGGTCCCCAGGGGGCCTCACGGCCGTGATCTACACAGACGCTCTGCAGACGGTCATCATGGTGGGGGGAGCCCTGGTCCTCATGTTTCTGGGTAAGGACAAGAGCTGAATACACCCCAACCTTGCCCCTAAGTTCCCCTCACCTGCCTTTGGCTGTTACCTCCATGGCTTGATCAGAACTTCCCGGGGCTCAGAGCCGTATCTCCCCTCCGGGCTGGGGGCAGGACTCTGTCTATGCCAAACCAGGGGAGCCCCACACCCCTCCTGCAGTTCCATGTCCCATACCAGTTCCAAGCCCAGGGACTCCACCCGGGACTGGGACCTGGGAGGGTGGGGGCATGTGGCAGGCCCCGCGGGGCCTCAGGGCTGTTTCACTCACTGTGGTCTCTCCCCACAGGCTTTAAGGAGGTGGGCTGGTACCCAGGCCTGGAGCAGCGGTACAGGCAGGCCATCCCTAACTCCACAGTCCCCAACACCACCTGTCACCTCCCCCGGCCCGATGCCTTCCACATGCTTCGGGACCCCGTGAGCGGGGACATCCCTTGGCCAGGCCTTATTTTTGGGCTCACGGTGCTGGCCACCTGGTGCTGGTGCACGGACCAGGTGACGCCCCTGCCAGGCTTGGCCCCGCCCACCACAAGCTGGGGCGGCTCCCCGAGGGAAAACTGGGCATCTGGGTGCACAGAAGGTTGGGACCTGCTGTCGGACCGCTGTAGGGGCACAGGCAGAGCTCACCTGTGGCCTCCACTGCCGCCCTTCAGGTCATTGTGCAGAGATCCCTCTCCGCCAAGAGTCTGTCCCACGCCAAGGGAGGCTCAGTGCTGGGGGGCTACCTGAAGATCCTGCCCATGTTCTTCATCGTCATGCCCGGCATGATCAGCCGGGCCCTGTACCCAGGTGAGAGCTGGGCTCCCCCGCAGCGTCGGACTGCAGCAGGCAGGGCTGCAGTTTTGTTAAGAACATATAGGTGTCCGGCCGGGGCGGCTCAGCTGGTCGAGTGTTGTCCTGTGCACCAAAAGC
Source organism: Miniopterus natalensis (assembly GCF_054644295.1). Taxonomy (NCBI): domain Eukaryota; kingdom Metazoa; phylum Chordata; class Mammalia; order Chiroptera; family Miniopteridae; genus Miniopterus; species Miniopterus natalensis. The sequence continues at coordinate 28,276,233 of NC_142089.1, forward strand.
TTGCTGGTTGGATTCCCGCTCAGGGCACATCCCTGGGTTGCGGGTTGGATCCTGGGGTGGGGCACGTAAGGAAGGCAACTGATCGATGGATTAAAACAAATAAATGAAAAAGAACATAGAGCAGTGTGTTAACCTTTGTGGGCCAAATGTGCAATAACTATTTCAGTAGAAAAATTTGTATCTGAACTTAAATCCTGCCTTCCCTCTATAAGGGAAAGACCAGATAAGGCATTCTTGGTGCCTTCCAAGGATATTTGCCTTTTTTTTCAGGATATAAGGCCTAAAATTCAAACAAGTCTATTGCTTTGCAGGGTAGTATGTGGTAGAGAAATGTACCAGGGAGAGCTAATCATAGCACCCAGACAGCCACCAGGGAACACTTCCCTGTGGGGTGGGAAAGCAAATGCCGGGCCAACAGAGAAGGCCCTGGAAGATCGGCTCTAAGTGCCATCACCTCCTTGCAGATGAGGTGGGCTGTGTGGATCCCGACGTCTGCCAGAGAGTCTGCGGGGCCCGCGTGGGGTGCTCCAACATCGCCTACCCCAAGCTGGTCATGGCCCTCATGCCTGTCGGTGAGTCCTGCTTCCGCCACGTTGCCCGTCACTCCCACTCCCAGCCGTCCCAATCCCCACGGCCCGGGAGGGGTGCATTCAACACGGACACGGGCAGGACGAGGGAATAAAAACAGTCACCTCCCCACCCCCTTCCAGTACACACACGCACGCACACACACACACACACACACACACTCTCTTTCACAGGCATCTATAAGGCACCGCAGGGATAAAGGGCGGGCCCCTGCTCTCGGGCTCCACAAAGTCTCCAGGGCACCCAGGCTGGCAGAGTGTGACCAGTGTGGGAACACAGTGGGGCTGGGGGAGCCCTAAGGAGGCACCTGGCCCACTTTGGGGAATGTTGGGGAAGGTTTCTCAGAGGAGAGGAAATGGGGCTGAGCGCTGAGGAGCATCTTCGGCAGGCAAAGCTGGAGGGCCATGGAAATGTGTGGGGAGGGGGGCTGCACGTGCAAAGGCCCAGGGCTTGGAGAGGGCATAGAACCTGAACTGAAGGTGGCCCGTGGGGGCTCATGTGCAGGAGGACTGAAGACAGGCGCCATGGAGGAGAGGTGGTGGCTACACCTCGACCTGGAGTGTAACCTTTACTCAGGGCAATGGAGGTCGCTGGAGGCCAGCACCCAGGATCGGATTTGTGCTTTAGGGGGACCACTCTGCCTGGGGTTCGGCTCAGGGGGAGGCAGGGGGATGACTAACAAGGGGCCTGTAGTGGTTCTGGTGAGTGGAGGTGGTGGCTTACGCCACTCAGTGTCTAGAGATGGGGAAAAGAGGTTTAAAAGATATTTCTGAGGCAGAATTGGCTGGACTTGATGATTCATTGTATTTGAGGGATGAGACAGACAGAGGTCCAAAGAGGGCTCCCGGGTCTTAGGCTTATGATGCTGCTGAGATTGAGGATGTAGGAGGAAAGGCAGGTTTGTGAAGGGAAGTCAGTGAACTGACTTATCCCCTTCCCCCTCCCAGTAGAATAAGAAATGAATCAAATACATGGTGGAGATGAGAGGTGGGAGGCCCCAGCGATGACAGAACAGCCACAGAGGGAGGTGGACGGGAGGGAAGCTGGTGGGGGGTCGAGGATACCTCTGAGGAGTCTGGTATGGAGACTCGAAAGATATCATTAACCAAAGGAAGAATCAGAGGTCCCAGAGGAAGATGCTGGCCTAGTTTGGGACACCTTGAGTCTTCCAGGGAGACACGCAGGAGGTGGTTAAAGATTTGGACTGGGGGCGGGAAGGGGACCACGGTGGGGCTGGGTGGGGAGTCCGCTCCCCAGGGGTGAGCAGTCATTTTTCTAGAGGCTTGGTATTAGAGTCAGAGACTTCAGGGATCAGCAGGGCCTGTCTTCTCTTGCTGCAGGAGGGAAAATCGGTCCCAAAAGGAAGGACTCACTTAGTTCAAAGATCACACAGCTGGTTGCCTGCAGAACCAGGAAACTAACCTAGGCTTCCTGCTTCCCAGGCCTGGTGCCAATTCAATGAAAAAGGCAAATACTGAAATAGTTTAATTAGTAACAATCACCTTCCTCCCCACCAGTGGCCACTAACAAGTGTCTGCAAGCCCTGAAACCCAGATGAGATGCCAGGGCTGCAGAGAACCCCAGAGACCACCTTGTCCACACCCCCTTACTGGGGAGGCTCAGGGAGGGCGGATGGCTCACCCAAGGCCACAGAGCAAGCAGAGGCAGGGCGTGGCCGGAACCCAGGGTCTAGTCCTGGATTCCTTACCTGCGTACGTGGGAACCTCAGCCAGCACCTTCCCCATCCCATTTCCACTCCAGACCCCACGGCTCCTGGCAGGGCCTCAAGGGCCAGGTGTCCACGGAGCCCCTGTCTCCCCCCAGGTCTGCGGGGCCTGATGATCGCGGTGATCATGGCCGCCCTCATGAGCTCGCTCACCTCCATCTTCAACAGCAGCAGCACCCTGTTCGCCATCGACGTGTGGCAGAGCTTCCGTCGGAAGGCAACAGAGCAGGAGCTGATGGTGGTGGGCAGGTGGGTGGCCCATCCTCCGGGGCACCCCTTCCTGTAGGCAGCCCCCTCTCCCCTCTCCTCCCCCCCTGGGCCGCCCTGGGGAGTGTGGCTGGGCCTGGGCCCTGGACTGGCACTCGGAGCTCCTGGTTCTAGTGCCGCTTCCTCCATGACCTCAGGTGAGTCCCTCCCAGCTCTGGACCACTCCTTCCCTTGAGAATGAGAGAAAGTCTCTTCCCTGCCTGTTCAGCTTTCTCTTAAAACTGATCGACAGGGTCAGTGCGAGAGGCTGAGGGAGCGTTCCCGCAATGAAAGGTGAACTGGGCGAGCGGGAAGGAGCTGGCAAGCCGCCCACCCCCAAGGGCTCTCGGACCGGCTGTTATCCAGGATAACAGAACGGCTGCTGACGCTCTCCAGCAGCCTCACCCGGAGCACCCCCGCTTCAGGCCTCTGTGCTGCGGACCCAGGGACCCTGTGTATGGTCCCGCAGCCCCGAGGGTGCGCAGAGTTTAACGAGAAAGGCAAAAGCACAGGCAATGCAGACAGGGACCTGCATTGATGGAGACGTTTATAGTAAGTTTGTCTCCAAAGGATGCAGAGCCTCAAATGCCAGGCTAAAGAGTTAGAACCTTACCTTGTTGGTATCAGTTTTATGCTTTTCAGGGTACAACTTGGTGGCTAATTTTTCTTTTTCTCCCTTAGGCTGAGGATTTGTGGCTTACACAGAGTTAAGGGGCCCTTTCTGAAATCTTTGCTTCATAACCTGCGGCTCTATAACTCAGGTTTCTGGACTAATGTGTTCATTCTCCCCTTTGGGTAGATGGTGCTTGAGTTCAGACAACTTGCTTTCTTCCACTCCCTGCCCTTGCCTGCACTGTTCCCTCCTCCTGGATGCCTTCTGCCCACAGCTCCCTAATAGATGCCCGCTGCTGGCTCACAGGGGCAGCCAGCCCTACGCACAGGGGCTGGGAGGCTCTAGATGCAGGACAGATGGTACAAGGATAAGGGGGAGGGAAGCTGCTGCTTTAGGGAGGCCTGAGAGAGAAAATGGGAGGGAAAGGAGAGGAGAGGACAGGCACAGGTATGCAGAGACATTTCTAAAACAGTGTCCTTTGGTACTTACACACCGAGCGGCCAGGTTTGACACTTATTTAATCAACCAGTGGAGTTTTGTTGCCATCTGCTGGCCACATGCATTATTGCACCCAGCTCCCGCACGCGCCTGGTCACACATCAAAAGCATACATAGCATTTCGGGGACCTGGGCCTGAGCCGGGATCAGTTGTGGGAGAGTCAGGATACGAAGGTGGATTCTATTCTCTGAGCTAAATGGCAACATAATGTTTAAAGGCTTAGAGCTGGAGAAGCCTAGAGAAGGGAGTAGTCCTGGGAGCTTGGAGCCATCCTGGGGAAGGGAGGTGCCCTGCACAGGGTTTGGGTGAAAAAGAGAAAGAAAGACATCCCAAGCAAAGACCAGAGGCCATTTACTGGTGGTGGGGTGAAATGCAAGGATTCCTTTCTGAAGAGCAGGCGAGCTACATGACAAGGCATCTAATTTAAAAATCCTTGTTCTCTTAGATTCTAGAATTCTGTTATTCTGGGATTTTAAGAGTCTAAATTTCTGGAATCTTAGCATTTGGGATGCTGATCTCCTAACATTCTCTGATTCAGCAACCATGCATTTCCCTTCTCTCCTTTCCTGGTTCCCAAGCACCACCTTCACCCCACCCCACGCCCCGTCACCCTGAGTGCTCCTCACAGCTCCCTGTGCCCTCCTGGCAGAGTATTTGTGGTGGTCCTGGTCGTCATCAGCATCCTCTGGATCCCCATCATCCAAAGCTCCAACAGTGGCCAGCTCTTTGACTACATCCAGTCTGTCACCAGCTATCTGGCGCCACCCGTCACCGCCCTCTTCCTGCTGGCCATCTTCTGCAAGAGGGTGACAGAGCCTGTGAGTACCACAGTCATCACAGGTCAGAAGAGCTGGTCTGGCCAAACCCTGGAATCTCTGCGACCTTCTCTGTGACGAAACTGACTGCCCTTCTCCCCATCCATAGCATCAGGTCTAGATTCATTCATTCACTCAACAAACATTTATCAGTCTTATCATGAAGGTTTGGGGATGCCATGTTTACAAGATTCATATAGGCCTGTCATCACTGGGCCACCTGGGAGGAAATATAATTCAATAAGCAAAAAAAAGAAAGAATAATGGCTGCTAGGAGAGTAAAGAACAGGAACACCTAACCTATGAGACACCTGGGAGGGGTCAGGGAAGCCTTCCTGGAAGAAGAAACATCTTAGCTGAGACATGAAGGATTAATGGGAGGGGGAAGAGTATTTCAGATACAAGGAACAGTGTGTGAAAGCTCAATTCAGACCAGAAGATCTCTAGGGTCTGCTTTATCTATAACACTGTAAGGTTTTATATTAGGCAAAAAAATAGCAATGATGATGATGAAATGAAGTGTGAACTTGCAGGATGACACATATGTCATTCATGAAACTGCACGGAAATCTAACAGAAGCCAAGGAGGAATTCAAGGTAGGAGGACTGTAACACTGGTCACTCCCCAGAACAGCCTAGAAAAGGCCCAGATCTGCTGGAGGGAAGGGACTTTATGGACAGGACTCCACAGGAGCCACGTGAGAGCTTAAGGTCATCGCCTGTCCCAATGGACAAGGGAGCAAGATGTCCACAGATGCCTCCTGTTTGCAGAGATCCTATCTCCCTGCTGATAACCACAGTGCACAGCAAATCTCATTTGAGCTCTGGGTGTTTCTGCTCATTCCAGAACTTTTGAAATTGGGTTTAGCATCTCGGCTTTAAAAACACAAGTCATCTGACTCTTACCTAAGGAAAGAGGTACAGGTTAGGTTTGAACAGTGCTGTAAAGATGACTTGGGAGATGCCAGAGCTTTCTTCTGTTAAAAAAAAAAAAAAAAAGGCAAAAGACAGGGAAAAAAATAGAAGCAGCAAAAGGGAGATGTCTACACTGATTTCCAATTTATCATAACAGAAAGTTGGAAACGGAGATCCTGGTGTTTGTGCTTATTACGAAAGCATGTTCCATTCCTGCTGAACAGCAAGCATCTATACAGAGTAGTGAGTAGTTTCTCCTCTCATTGCACCTGAGAAAACTCCGAGTCAGCAGGGTTGAGCCCCTGCATCGGCTGCTCTGGAGTGGAGCCGGGTCCAAATCCTGCTCCATCCGACCCTGGAGCCTGTGTTATTTCCAACACTCTACTCTGCCTGCCTTCATCTTAGGAAAAAAACCCTCAGCATTAACAGGGAGTTCACGCCGACAAAATTGCAAACACTGTAAGCAACCGGGGGAGAGAGGTTTGGGGGCAGAGTAGCTTTACCTTCCCAGGGCCTCCCACCCAGACCTCACCCCTGCCTGGTCTGCCCTCCCCCCACAGGGAGCCTTCTGGGGCCTCATGTTCGGCCTGGCAGTGGGGGTGCTGCGCATGATCCTGGAGTTCTCGTACCCAGCCCCAGCCTGTGGGGAGGTGGACCGGAGGCCGGCCGTGCTCAAGGACTTCCACTACCTCTACTTCGCCCTTGTCCTCTGCTGCCTCACTGCCATCGTCATCGTCACTGTCAGTCTCTGTACAACCCCCATCCCTGAGGAAAAGGTAAGTTGAATGCTCATGATGATTCCCCCAGTGCCCCCCTGTCCCCACCACCGAGTTTCACTCCACTGGGTTATGGTCTCACCTGTGCCATACAGATGTCCCGGGGAGGGGGAGCTCACTGGTTATCAATTCCAGTCTCCAAGGGCAGGCTGAGCACAGAGGAGAGGCAGTGACCCCTGGGGGCCGGGAGGGTCCCCTGATAAGGTCACTTTGAGTTGGACCTAGAAGAATGGGTAGGGATTGGTTGAGTTGTCAAGAAATAATATATGAGAAAAGAAACAGCGTGCCCCACAGTAAGAGCTTATTGGGGGTCCTCGCCTCCCCCGGGCTGATGATTTAGCGGTACTTGGACACGAGGCCCAGTCTTTTGAAACCTAATAAGAGCCAGGCCCCCACCTCCCAGCCCTGTGCTTGCTCCTCTCCACCTGCAGTGTGACTTCCCTTCAGAGGGAACTGAGTCAAGACACCGTTTTCTTTCCCCCCAGCTTGCTCGCCTGACGTGGTGGACACGGAACCACCCCCAATCTGAGCTGGAAAAGGAAGCCCAGGAGGGAACACAGGCGACATCGGAGATGCCACCTGGGGCGCACCCTGCAGGAGGCGGAGGGGCCAAGAACTCCAGCCAGGGCCCGGGGCATGGAGGTAGGCGGAGGGTGTGCTGGGGTGTGTATCACAGAGGAGTGATCGGACACTGGGTCGTAGGTCCCCAAGACCCCACTGGGGGTCACTGGGGATGGGTCCCTGTAGAAATCCAAAAAATATCCTCCCTCTCTCCCCACATGGATGAGAAACTATTTGAGGAGTAAGACAAACAAGTAAGGCAGGTGGGAGCTAGGACATGGCCCTCATTACTGGAGAAGTGTAGGTGGAAAGGTCTGGTTTATATCCACGGAAAGGTGCCCTTGCTAATGCCGAAGCCCAGCATTAGATAGAGGGGCCCACGAGTCACCGACCGTGTGCACTGCCTGCGGAGGCGGCGGGAGGGACTGAGCCAAGCGCCCCTCCTCCTTCCCAACCCACCCCAGGGAGGCCCTTCCCTCTCCCGGGCTGAGTGAACCTCAGGGCAGGGAAGCAAAGGGTGCTGCACCGAGTCCCACCCACGGGAAGGAAACATCACGTACGGCAAAGAAACAGTCGTCCCCCCCATATGTTATTTATTTCCCACTGGGCTTCATAATCTGCCTGGAGTCTCACACAGGTGGTCATCCTTCCCAGGACGAGAGCAGACGTGTCCTTACGGTACCGTTTGTTCACGAGGCTCCTCCAGAGCAATCCCCCCTCCTGGCAGCGTGTCCCTGAGCTGCTGGTAGACCATGTAAATACCGCCTCCCAGAGCTTAAAAAACAAACCCGAGGACAGCAGAGCAGACCAGAAAGAAGCGTGTATATCCCGGGTTGTAGGCAGGTCCTCTCCTGAGTCGTTGCTCTCCAAGAACTACCTGCGTGACTGAGAGCGCGCTGGGCCAGCCTGGAAACTGATAGCACTTAGTGCAGTGGGGAGCCGGGTCCCTGTCATTACTGTCCCCGCAGCTTTGCGGCTGTGTGACCTTAAGCAGGTCGCTCCCCCTCTTGAGTCTTTTCCCTCCTCTGCGTAGCAAGGGAGTCAGACTGGACGGCACTGGGGGGCTCCGTATCCCCGAGACTCTACAGTCGCATCGGGCTAACCAAGCAACAGGTTCCAAAGCCATTCAGACCATAAAGTGTTTCCAGCGGGTCATATTCAACTTCAGCGACAGGCTTTTTATTCAGATATTATTTTAATATACTAATTGCTAATCCAAAAGAACTTTGAAAATATTTATTCTTTTAAATATTTATTAGCTCTTTTAAACTTAGTTTTTAATGAATTGTGCTCCCTTCTAACCTCAGAGCGAGCCCCTTCTCCACGTGGGGGACGCTGTGCCCACGCGGCAGAGTCTCGGGCACACTCGGAACATTCCTTCCCCAGACCCCTCAGAACCTGTCCCCACTGCCCAGCACTGTGACGCTAGGGGGCCGGCAAGCCTACGTTCTCACACGATGAACAGAACCGCCTGCAGAACAGGGCTCACTCCAGTGACTTATCGGGGAGGGGAAGACCCTGAGCTCGGAGAAGCTGAGTGATTTGCATGTGGCCTCAGTTAGATGATGGGAAGCCGGCCCTGGAACAGGGCTCCCAGCCAGTGCCCTTCCCGCAGCATCGCCTCAGCCCGTCTGGCTCACTGCCGCCTCCTTCCTGGGCGAGGTCATGCTCCCCACTGCGTCCTCATGTGGGCGTGTGACCCGGATGGGGATGAACAGCATTCTTGTCACCCCTTAACACACACAGCCCCCCCCCCACTGAGATGCTCTGCCCAATGCTGGCTGCGTGGCCAGGTGAGAGCTCCGTGGAGTCCCAGCTCAGCACCCAGGCTGTGGCCTGTGGAAAGCGCTCAGCTGTTTCTTGGTCCCCCCTTTCTGTGCGTCTCGTCCCTTTGGTTTCTCACCACCTCTCCCCCTCCCCTGCTCTCACCTCTCTCCTTCCCGACCTTTCCCTCTGCTTCCCTCTGCGATCTGGCCTTTGTCCCTCAGCCCCACACAGGTCCTGGGGGAAGCTGCTCTGGGGCTGGCTGTGTGGGCTCTCGGGGACCCCGGCGCAAGCCCTGAGCCCCGCGGAGAAGGCCGCGCTGGAGCTGAAGCTGACCAGCATCAGGGAGGAGCCGCTCTGGAGAAGCGTCTGCAACATCAATGCTGTCCTCCTGCTGGCCATCAATGTCTTCCTCTGGGGCTATTTTGCGTGACTCCGGCGACCTGGCTTCAGCTGAGACACAAGACGCAACCCCAGCCTGGCTGGTCACAGGCGGGCTTTCCTCCCACCCCGCTGTCCAAACCCGAGACCAGAGAGGCTGAGGCTGCAGGAGCGCCTGCAGAGCCCCCGACCCCCAGCCCCGCCTGCACACTGACCCGTGGTGAAATGGGGGCCCAGAGACTGCACTGGGCCTGCCCAGGGCCACACAGCAGGATCCACACTGGTCTCCTGACTCCAGCTCTCTTCCCATTACATCGCCTTCAAGTCCTACCTCAGAAATGCTGTCTTCACCTTCTTGAGGTTCGAGAGTGGAGCATGCGAGAGAAAAATAGCAGGCAGGCTGCAGAAACCCACGTGCATCCCGGCTCGCCCATGGCCCTTCCTCTCCCCCTTCTGCTTCCCTCCGTCTCTAGTCCCCTATCCCCAGCCGACAACCTCTGGCAGCATCTTCCCAGAAGGACCTTACACTGCCACTGGCAGTTCCACGTGGGGGCCGACAGACCCCCAGGAGTGAGGGGCAGTGTGGAACCTAAGCATGGGGACAGACGTGCGGGGCAGGGAGCGCTGGGGTGAGGGACTCCCCCTGCCACTGCTATCGTCTGTGTCCTCCTGCTCTCACATCCCAACACATGCAAGTCTCTGTGGCCCTGAGGAACTGGGAGCCCGGCTGGAGAGACATGACTTGTTGAGAACAACAGGCAAGGGGACAGGCTGCTCTGCGCTCAGTGTGCGACGCCCCGCGGAGGGCAGTGTGGGCGGCTGAGGAGCCTCTGCAGCGGGCCTGGGCCCCCCGCCCTTCGCCTGCCAGGAGCTGCCTACCCTGAAAACACCTCGACCCTGCTTAGCTGTCCCTCCTCCAAGAAGCTGCCCGATGCCCCCACTCCTGCTCCCACCCCGGACCTGCTTCTGTGGCAGCTCTGATCACTGTCCTGTACAAAAGTGGTTAAAGAGCAAAAGTGCCCGCAGGGCTCCCACAGAGGAGGGCTGTGATTCGTTTCAGATACCAACCCTGCACATTCAGCTCCCCTTACAAATCACGTTGCGTTAGCCTCGCGCCACTGAGGCGGTGAGCTTTACCGACCAGGGACAGGAGAAAAGGAGCCCTTGGCCACTGCAGCAGGGCCTGTCCTTGCCCCACTCATGTCCCCAGCCACTCTTCAGTCCTGTTTCTTGGCAACTCTCCCCTGAGGGCTTTCTCTGGCTGTAGACAAATCCTGGCGGCCTGCACAGAACAGTCTGGAAGTGCTGGGAATTCAGTGCCTCGGAGCAGCCCTCACACAGTGACAAACAGGAGTCTGTGGATGACCACCACCAGTCCCTGCCCTTCAGGAGGGACAGCTCAGACCCTTGTTCTAAACCAGCTCCAGGGGTTCTCAGAGGATTGAGCCCGGCTGCCCAGTTAACCTGCTCATGGCCACATCTCGTGCCCCCGCTCTCCTGCTGGAGTCCCCCGGGATCGCTCCCAAATAAACCATGAACTTGCACCTGGTTTCTTGTACTGCTTCTGGGGAAACCAAGTCAGAGAGTCTTTTACAGCTTGAAGGTGCTTGTGCCCTGGCCTAATTTTGCTATAAGTTGCTTCGTGACACCCCCCGCCCTCACGCCTCAGTCTGGGCACCCTTACTGAGGGAGTGCAGAGGTATAAGCTAGTGTCCATGAAATCTAGGAGGCCGTCGGGCGCCGGCATTGCGCGCTGATTCATTCCCGCATCTGTCTCCTTGGGGCAGGGGCCGGTGGGAGGGGAGGGGGTGCAGGGAAAGCAAGCCACACGCCCGCCCACTCGAGTGGAAACAGCGCAAATAGAAAAACCGAGGAAAGCAGTTTTCAGAGAATTGAAATGGGTTTGCCACGAGCAATAATAGCATTAAGTAGCAGCTTTGGACTGTGAAGGGGCAATGTTTAAAAACAAATAGTGCTCTTAAAAATACCCCGAAGAAGCGTGTTTAAAAGTGATTTGCGATTGAGCTGGGACCACAGAAGCACTCAATTTAGTGTGTGAGCCCCGTGACTGTCCCCGGGTGTGAGAGTTCACGCTGCTTAGGAGGGGGTGCAACTGCTCAGAAGCCCCGGCAAAAGTGTCGGTTTCTCATTAACCCAGAACCGGTGCCTCTAGCCGTCCAGCCCTAAGTGAGATGACTGTAATTTCTTCTTTTCTCCAGGGTGAAAAGTTGGGAGCACTTTAATGGTTCTATATAAGTATAAATCCTAGATACTTAAATTGAGCTAGTTACAGTTTACTTTCATATTTCAAAATCAAATCTCAGCTTTAGCCCAGACTCACACAGCAGAAAAGTCAGGTTTTACTGGGTGGTCTTAGGTGAAATCTACAACCTTCACTTGAAGAAGAAAGAAAAGGGCCACCATCATACTTCATCCCCTGAATAGAAAACAAAAGCCCTAGCCCATCTCTCAGTATGATTTGCATGTACATTTTAGAATTATATACATTCAAAATGGGAAGGAGCCTCAGGAGTCAGCTAGTTTGCCCCTTTTCCTCCTTAGTCCAGGTCAGAATTTCTCTGAACAGCCTCCCCGGCAGGTAAGGCTACCAGCCTCTGCTTGTACACCTCCAAAGACGGGAAACTCACTACCCCCTGAGACAGAGCATCCACCATTGGACTACACTGATTAGAAAGTTCCCCTTTCTTGCCTAAACTCTGCATCCCTGCATTTCCAACCACTTGTACAAACCAAACAATGTGAAAATAATTTGAATCATCTAAAGTTACATCCCCACTATTTGTGATTTATTCTGAAAGAAATAATTCACAAAACGTGGAACTCCCGTAGAAGTCCAAGTTTATCTGTGATGAGACATTAATGGAGACTATTAAAACTGATACTTTTACAAACCCTCATGATTATTTTATAAAGAGCATTTCCACATCAATTATCTCAGTTCTCAATACCACTCTAGAAGGTTAAATTATTTACAAATGAAGGAAAGAACTCAGAGAAGTGATGTGCCCAAGGCAGCCATTCAGGAGTGGAGTTGGACCTTGAACCTAGAATTCCGACTCCACCTCAGGCCTCTCCCATCCCACGGCCCTTGTATACATACCTGTGACTGCTACTAGTTTCCAGGCACGTGGGATAAACATGCAAAAAATGTACAGACCAAGCAGAGGCCAATCTAATAAACAAAGGCCGGCAAGTAAGCAAGTTGTTGCAGTGCATTGCAATAAGGACTGAAAATAGAGGTAGAAACAAAGGACTTTGGGAAAACAAAGGAGCAACAAATTACCGGACAGAGTAAGGGAGGGCTTCACAGATACAACATTTAAGTGGGGTTGTGAAGGATGGGTAGAGATTTCTGGGTGGAAAAATGGAATGGATTGTTCCAGGCAGAAGAAAGAGCACCAAGCAAGACAAGGAGGTAAAAGGACAGGCAGGTCTGGGGCAGAGGCTCAGTGCGGTGGAAGCATCAGGTGTGTAGAAGTATGAGGCAGCTTGGAGAATTAGGCAGAGGCAACCCCAGGGACGAGAAATGCCACTGTGACCCGGGCACCACGGTGTGTCCAAGGATGGGGTCGGGTCGGGAGGGTAAGGCCAACAAATATATATCCAAGGAGTATCTTTTTTCACTGTTGTTTTTTGTATGTTTTTAAAATATATCTTTATTGATTTCAGAGAGAGAGAGAAAATCAATGATAAGAGAGTCATTGATCGGCTGCCTCCTGCACGCCCCCTACTGGGGATCGAGCCCACAACCCAGGCGTGTTGCAGGGGATCGAACTGACGGGGATTGAACTGCAATCTCTTGGATCACAGGTCAACGCTCAACCACTGAGCCATGCTGGCCAAACTCCAAGGAGTAACTTCCTATTTGTTTTAGAAAGATCATTCATAATGGCAACAGGAAGAGTGTAAAGGGTCAGGGGCTGCTAATGAATGGCGATTTATGAGGTGGTTGCAATATCACTGGAAAGAAATAAGAGTTTATCGACAGATGGATAAACAAAACATATGCACACACTGGAACACTATTCAGCCATAAAAAAGTATAAAAATGTTGACGTATGCTACAACAGGGGTGGGCCTGGAAATCATCGTGCTCAGAGAAATGAGCCAGACATAGAAGGGCAAACGTTTTATGATTCCACTAATGCGAGGTACCTGGAATAGACAAATTCACAGACACACAAAACAGAACAGAGGCTACGAGGGGAGGGGGAGGGGGACATGTTGTTTAATGGGTCCAGAGCTTGGGTCGGGAATGATGGGAGTTTTGGGGATGGGTAGCAGTGATGGGCACACAGTACTGTGAATGCATTTAATGCCACTGAATTGTACACTTCCCAATGGTTAAAATTATAGTTATATGTATTTTACCGCAATAAAAAGCTAAGGATTGGTGGACATGTGGGAATATGCTAAAGTGAATCTAGTAAAATGAAGAGTTCAGATTTGAGCACCGATGCTGAGATACCTGTGAGACGTCCCCCTGGAACGGCCCAGTGTTCTTTGTATTGTGGGTCTGGAGCTTGGTGAAGAGATCGGGGCTGTAAAACTGCCTTGTAATTCCTGCTTGGGAATTCCGCCTACCTCACCTAACTAGGATTAGACCTATGTTTTTGTGTTGGGGTGATGGTATTGCCCAGAGTGTAAGTAATTTGGGGATATGAGTTACCTGAGACTTTATTTTGTGGAGAAACAGGGAAAGGGAGAGGGTGAAGCTCTCTGTCCAGCCAGGCTTCTGGGAACTGGTTTGGGTCCCAGGAGAACTTGGAGTGGGGAGAAGTGAGGAGAGAGGACCTGTCCCAGCTTCGGGCAGTCCTGTGGCCTCAGCTGCACAGCCACCTTGCCCAAGGTCTCACCCCTGCAAGGGCAGCCCATATCCAGTGCCTGTAAGTACAAAACGAGGCCATTTCAGCCTAAGGTGAGACAGCTCGGGTGGGCCATTTTAGCTCCAGAGGCCCCCGAGGGGTTGGCCAAGGCTGCGATCAGGCTGCATCACAGCTCATCTCCTTCCTCCCACTGATATGGATCCAGGGCCTCCCTAATAAACATCCCGCACACGAACCCAGCCTCAGAGTCTGAATCCTACCTGTGACGGTCTAAATGGCTAACCAAGCTCCTTGGACTTCACCTAGTCGTAGTATTCATTGTAGCCTCAACCTTTGCTGATAGATTTCTGCCCACAGATCCTGACCAAACCACAAACCTTTGCGTTCTCATGTGTGCTCGTGAGTAGCTGATGGCTATTTTCTATTTTATGAAATAGAGGGTTAACAGGCTCCAATGAATCCAGCTGGACAAGTAACAAAAAGATGACCACAGCAAAAGCCACGAAGCCCTGTGTTTTATTTTCTCTCTCCTCCACCCCCGAAGTGTTTGCGGACATTTGGAATAGGGTAATAAATGGTTCCCTAGCCATGTTTCTGATGACTCTTCAGGCAAACTCCTGGCTGTCCCATGTTCTGAGTCCGATTTCTAACCAGCCAATCCATTCTCAACATCCTTGCTTCTGGATGTAAAGGGGGAAGAAAAAATAAACCTCTTTAAACTCCAAGGTCACAGAAACTGTGCTAGGAAAAGTTCCCCACGGAAACACTGGATGGTCACATAAGACAGGTTTTCCTATTAAAAATAAATATTTCCGAGACTTCTATGCATTGGCATGAATGGAATGAACCAAGAGCAGGGACAAAACATAGCTCATTCAAAACCTTTTGAAGGGATTTAATTTTTTGTCTGCTTTTGCTTTGGTTTTTGTCTTTGTACACTTCCTTCACAACCAATTTGAAGCCCAGTAAATTACACAAAGCACGTCTTGCATTGTACTCAAGTTATTCTCAGAACACAGATAGCTGAATAAGGGTAGAGAGGTGTGTAAACCTTCCAAATAAGAGGGATTTCAAAGGGATTCAGTCTTTAGAATGTAGCTGCCTGCAAACGAGCTGAGCTCACTGAGCGCCCCGTGCCAGCCGCTGCTGTTTCTGGGCATTAGCCCGATCGGTCCTCCCCACGCGCCTGAGCGGCGGGGCTCCCTACAGTGAGCGGAGCCTCCGCAGTTGTGCCACTTGGCGGCCTGGGGACGGGTGTTACTTTCTTTCTCAGAGGAGGAGGTGGAAGCAGAGCCTGGCTCGGCACCTTGCCGCGATCTCACAGTCGGTGCCCGACGCCCACGGGCGGACTGGACTCAGCCGCGGCTCTCACTACCTGCGCTGTGCCCTCTCCTCGGCTGTTAGGAGATTTCATCACGGCAGGACAGTCCATCACCCGGACCTCCTCTGCCTTAGTGCGAGCTGCTCTCTGTGTACACCACCCTGTACCTCTGGAATCTCACACATCCTTTAAGGCCCAGCTCTAACATTTGTAAAAACTTCCCTGTATTTCCTGAAATTAAGGTGAAGTGTTAGAAAGGAATAAAAAATCTACTGGCCCATTTCAAAATGACTGCACAGGATACACAAAGCCCTATATTTCAGCTCTTTTGTGCTGTGAAATGGAAAAGGTTTCCATTTCAGAGAGAAAACACTGTGAGCGTAAATAAAATGCACCGCATGTCTGCACTGGGGTCACGGTCCATCTCGCCTCACAGGTGGATGCCGCTCTGCTCCAGACACCGATCTCATCCACCCGCGGAAGAAGTCCTAGGACAGCAAGTTCTCCCGTAAAGATCTCACCGCAGTCTAAACGCACTCGGCTTCTCTCATCTGAAAGCTTGTATGAAGTTAGGACATCAGGCCAAAGTAATTTTACCCTTAACTGTTTAACAGCTGACCTTGGAGGGACGGCTGGCATTTTATCTGTACGCTCCGGACGCAGCAAGCTCATCCACCCAGAAGGAAGCACCGCAGACAGAGCCCGCAGCAGCCGAGGCCGAGCCCAGCACAGCAACACCGCAGCGCCCGACAGGGCGTTCTCGTTCTTGCTCGTCCCGTCCCGCCTGCTCGAAATCATAGGCTGAGTTTGAAGAGGGGAAAGAAATCCTGAAATAATGAGACGTCAGCAAGGAAGAACAAACACCAAAGTAGCATAAATGCAAAAAATGAAACACAGAACAGAGCGGCAGCGGCGGGGGGCACGGCGCCCCTCCCGCAGCCCGGCGGTCCCCGGGCGGACGCGGTGACCGACGCGCGCAGCCAACCCGGAGCCGGCAGGCACGCGCCGGGGTATTCCCAGTACCCTCTCTTCCGAGCAGCTTAGGAAATAAATACCTGGTAAGTCTGTATGTTCCAGTCAGCAGTTCAAAGAACAAATATTTTAATCAAAGTGCAATTTTTTGAAAAGTTCAAGGAAGGATTCAGGCCTCGGGGTTCAGATAGTGAGTTTTACTATCTGGGGGACTTTACACTGTAAGAATATAAAGCCTACCTTGACTGATGATTTTCATTTATTTTCAGAAAAGCAAACTTTCTAATGCGGCCGGATTGCGCTGCCTCCTCTGGTTCAGATTCAGCTTTAAATGAGCCCACCTCCGCCTCCACCTAAGGCGAAGTGCGGCACCAGCTCCCGGAGAGCGCTCCGTGGGGCGGCAGCCGCAGAAAGGCTTCCAGCCGCCGGCTCGCCCGTGCGTTCCGTGCGGGCGGAAACAGGAGGGAGACTGATTCTCACTCGCCCTGCCCCCCCATCGCTACACTCGGCTGAGTAACCGGTGCAGAGCCGCGGTTCCACACCAAGGGCACCGCCACCCTGACTCCTTACACCTGGCAGGGCTTCGGGGCTCACTGGACACCTCTCCACGTCTTAGAAACACGAGGAACTTAAAAAGGGCACGTCCTTTATAATCACATTTAACCTGACAGGCCAGAGGATCGCTCAGTGTGTGCAGCTTGACATTTCACCTTGACAAGTTCTGTTAAAGAGAAGGGGATACACTAACTTGCATGGCATGCAAGGTGTCGCCTACACAAACGCAAGGACGGACGCGAAACGAGCAGCCGGGACAGATGGCCGCGAGCCGGCAGCAGAAAGAAACGAGTTCTGCGCCAGCAACAGGAACATCTTGCAACGTACAAGACATATGTGCTTTACCAAGAAGACTGAAGTGTTTCATAATAAAAACAGGACAAAGTGAACCATGAGTGCTGAATAAAGTTTTAATTAAAATGGGTTTTAGCCTTCCATGTGAATATACAATATGCTTCACAGATGGATTTTATATTTAAACCTCACGCAAACCAAAAAGTGAGAGAGACAAATAAAGCTTCTGAAATGGCAGAGGCTACAATGTATGCAAACACAGAGAGTCCCGTACAAACAAACAGGGCGGGGAGGACAACCCTCCCGTCACCCGTTTTCTGCTCCCACACTGCACACGCCGATCACATAACCTGCCTTTGCCGTAAACGGGCTTCTCCTCGGTTTAACTATGTGACAGGCACACAGGCAACAACCTATGTGTTCAACCACAGAGGAAATAGTTACTTCACAGTATATCAACGCAACATTAGATAACCATTAAACATTCATTTATGCATCATTTTGGGAAAAGAAATGTTTGCATTAACATTAAAGTAGTAAGATACAAAATCTGTAAAACACTAACAACTTTGTAGAAATGCACAGAATATCACAATAAAATATATAAAAATAGTGCCAAGTTACCTTGAGTTTACTTTTATATGAGTACTTCTATAAATCTTCCCATTTTATGCACTACTGCTTTTTAAAAATAATATTTGAAAAGTCCAGATAAGCTGAAATATTTACCTAGAGAAACTGATATAAAATAACAATGATTTTAAGTTTATCCGAAAGTGTTTTTATATAAATCTTTATGTCTGAGTTATAGTGGTCCTTACGTACATAGTTTCATTCTTGATCCAAGGCAAGAAGGAATTATCCCTAAAGTTCAATGACTAGAGAACTGATGGAAACACAGGCGTCCAGCAGATGAAGATGTGACAATTATGCTCTCTGTGCACAAAGGGCCAACAGCTGTACTTTTCTATTTCTTCCTAGAGGGGAAAAAGTCTAAACTATCTGAAGCTCCTTCCAATGCATTTAAACAGCGTGAGGTTAAGCTGGAAAATCTCTGGTGATTTTAGTGCTTGAAAGTATCTTAATGCCAGGAAATACTTTTCTAGTACAAAAATATTTTCTTTTTAAAGTTCAGTTGAGGTTTGCGTTTTATGTGAGAGCTTTAAGACAGATCAAAAGTAAATTCAGGAAGAGCCTTTCTTACTAGGTTTTCTGAAGGTTTCATTTCATTTAGAAGCTGTATTTACTGTCAGTACTCACTGGCACTCTCTCCTGAAACTCTAGCTCCAGGCCAGGGTGCCCTCAAGCACAGTTCATTCGCCTGTATTTCACACCTTACTTTCCTCCTTTCCCACCTATTCCAACCCAACCCATTCTTCAGGCTGAACCCATCCCTCCTCTGTACTCATGAAACCTTCTCAGATAAGTGGTTTTAGTTCTCTCCATCTTCTGAACTCTTACTACTCATGGACTCTTCAGCACTTACGAATTCCTTTGTGGTATCTCTTACTGTGGTCTGTTCAAGTATTTATGTCACATGCTAACCTGGACTAAAAAGTCAGTGATAACATTTAAGAATTATTTTTTTATGTCATCTATAGTGTTTGATGCACAAGTGCTCAAATAAATAAGCTCAAAGGTGAGAAGCAGATTACGAAACCCTTACCCTTGGGGTCAATATGACCTCTGGAATGTCAGATGTATGTTTAATGATACTGTGAGAATGAAATGGCATTACTGAGCACGTTCTGATATAGGGTACAATTCAAACCCTATAGCGAGGCATATGAAGGAGGAAGGACCTTCTGCTGAAATGTGACTTCAACACACATTCCACCCTCATCTCAGGCCCGTTTCACCACCTACCCTCCGACTCGAGCCAGTTCGGACTCCTGCAGTCCCCGAGTCCGCTGGGCCGTCACGCCCGAGCACTCTCTGAGGCCCTGACCGTCTCCTGGTAAAATCATCCCCTAGATGAAAGGCTGATCCTTGGTGATGCCTTCCGTCGCTCACTCACTCACTGCTTCCTCTTTCATGCTCCCACAGCACCTGCCCAAGCATCTTCCTCCTGTACTTACTTACACTGTCTACACCCACGATGTACTTCACATTTTACCACACTGTATTGTAAGGTGTTTGTGGGAGGTCCAGATTTGTCTTATATTTGCCCAATGCCACTCACGGCATCTAGTTCATAGTAGGCTTGCATAATGAATACATAAATGAATGACCTGATAACTGTTGAGGTGAAGAGAGAAAAATAAAACCCTGGTACTTAAAGGTTAGTCATGGATAACCCAAAAGATACATAACTCACACGGAAATGAAGAACCAGTCATTATCCTTCTTGGAGGTCAAGGTATTTTGTGCCCAAAATAAATTTAAAAATTCAGATGATGAAGAGGTTAACAAAGTAAAGATGTTTTAAAAGGAGAAATTTAAATCAGGGGGGAAAAGCATCCTATCTTCTCCTTATTACAGAGGAAGCCATATAGGTGCAGACCCCGGGCTTCCCAACCTGGCCAGTATCACAACCACCTAGACTAGAGAGACTCAAGAGCACAGTTAAAGGGTCTGCAGCAGGCGGATCTCCGCAGGGCCAGACGAGGAAGCCATTTTTTAAATGGGGGGTCCTGATCAGTCAGGATTCGGAGCCAACCAACTGGAGGCAACCAAAGCCTCCCCAGCTCCGCACCCAGGTGTCATGCATATTCCACTCCTGAGTCCAAATTATGACAAGTTCCAACCATCTGTGGTGGCAACTAGATCACTGAATTCTTCAACCCCATAGAAGTCTTCACCCCTAGGTCTTTCTGGGAGAGTGCAGACAAGTCCCAGGCTGGCTAGTTCAATTTCCTTCGTGGCTCTATGGAGGAGTGGTGTGTTAATAAGTGAGTGAATTGATCAACAGGTAGGACGGAGTAGGGAGCAGGAAAAGCAGATGTTTGGAGGTATTTAGACATAAAAACTGTGAAGAATGGAAAACAAGCCTCCCCCAAATATAGACGTGAACCGACCATGAGAGTCAAGTGTCATCTCTTAAAATCCAATATCTAAAGAAAATCAAGCAATAGTAGAAAAAACTTCTATAGACTACTTATGAGAAAGTGCTAATATCTGGGTTTAAATCCTAGTTGGGCAACTCACACACCCACTGTGTGACCTGCAAGAGACACTCCAAACTTGAGTTTTGTCATTTATAGAAATGCAGATTATAATCCTGCCCTACCTAATTCACAGACATGTTAAGGAGAGAGACAATAAAACAATGTATGTAAAAATGCCTGAAAAATGCTTGTTAAGGGGCAATGCAAAATGCAAGCTACTATTTATCATGAAAATTTAGTTGAAATCGTTTCCAAGGCTTTGAATGTTTACCAGGCAAAAATTCACTGAAGTCAAATGTTCTTTTCCTTCCATTTTCTCAACATAAACATTTGCAAATACTTCCTAATTCAAAAGCTGGCATCTTTTCTCTCATTTGGCAAAAACAATTCCCATCCTTGGATTTCCAGTGGAACTGAAATGAGCTTGACTGTTTTTGTTTAAGATTATCAACAAAAAGCTCTCCAAATTATGCAGTTTCCATGCCAAAACACATTCTTCATGCAGCACGGTTATGGGGATATCATATGCGAACAACTGCGGGGCCTCAAAGGAGACTCAGGAGGGCGTATTTCTTCTGTCCTTTAGGGAAATGCAAAACGTTTCCAACATGTTCTTGTGGAGCAGAGTGGTAGATTCCTTTCTCATATAACTTTTTACTTAACAGAATATTATTAAAAACCAGGTGCAAAGGGAGCTACACCAAGTAACTGTTTCAGAAAACATACGATTCAGATGAGTCCAGCAAATAATCAGCCAGATACATCATCATCATCATCATCCTAAATAATACTGTTTATGGAGCCCTTACCATGCGCTAACATTGTCCTAAGCACTTTATATTGTTAATTTAGTCTTCATAATGACTCCATGGGATTGATAACATTATTTTCATTTTACAGATGAGAAAACTGAGACACAGAAATCAGGTAGCTTGTCTGATAGGGTCACACAGTTACTAGGTGGTTAAAGTGGGATTTGAATGTAGAAGCGTGACTCCAGAAGCCATGTATTTAATCAGAAGGCTAATTTTCTGCACGTTGAATAATTCATATACAGTAAGGTGCAATAGATAAAATATAAAATATAATACTCATTAGCTAGCAAATTCCAAAAATATATAAATATATTTTAAATTTCATTTTATTTATATATTTTTACTTATTTTATTTATATTTTAGGTTGAGATCTCTAAAGAAAAATTTTGTAGCTTAAGAATCTTTCATTTAAAACTTCTAAAGAATTACCTGGTAAACATGAGATGGGTCTACTTAAAAAAAAAAAGTATGTATATATGACACACACATATATATAGTCACGTGCCCCATAAAGGATGTTCCCATCAATGAGGGACCAAATATACAACAGTGGCATAAGATTATAACGAAACTGAAAAATCCCCATCGCCTAGTGATGTCGTAGCCGCCTTTAGGAAACGCACTTCGTGTCTGTGGTGATGCGGGTGTAAACAAACCTACTGTGCTGCGGTCAGATAAAAGTATAGCACATGCAATTATGCACAGTACATAATACTCGGTACTGGTAATAAACGACTATGTTACTGGTGTATTTACTTTACTATACTGTTTATCATTATTTTACAGTAGACTCTACTTATAATAAAAAGTCTGCCGTGTGCCATTACCCCAGCAGTAGCCTCACACATCTCGTGTTTACTGCGTCTCTCGATTGCATCATTTTCTCTTGTACTTGATTTAATCTCCTGTTGTTTTGCACATGCCGTACATGCTTGCAGCCTAGGACAACGGGCTACACCACACAGCCTAGTGTGCCGGAGACTGTACCATCTAGGCTTGTGTAAGCGCACTCTACGGTTGCACAAGAACAAAAGTGCCTAACGAATTCCTTAGAACACACCCACGTCGTTAACAGCACGGCTATACCATACCTGTGTGACTAGTGTCCAACAGTATACTCGTCTGAAAAAGGTGACTGCTCAGTCACATTCATTACAAATGCTTAAGGGCTACAGAGATGTCCCTCTGGCAGGCATGATCTAGGACTGCCTCATTAGGATGATTTTCTCTAACTTCTACCTCTCACATTCCCCAAATCAAAAGAATCTGGTTCATTTGTAAACTATAATGCTACAAAGTTCAAAATAAACTAAGGGCAAAATAAACTTATGTCAAAACTGTTTTAACAGGATATACCCTCAAATTAAATTTAGTTTTATTTTTAAAATAATACCTTGACAAGTGAGAGATACCACATATAAAATTCAAATGGGTAATATTCTCAGCGACTGAAGTCATGCACCCAGGTTCACCTCTAAATCTGCAGAAACCGCTCCCAGGGGGCACAGGTGCGTGAGGTTAACCTGCAGAAACCGCTCCCAGGGGGCACAGGTGCGTGAGGTTAACCTGCAGAAACCGCTCCCAGGGGGCACAGGTGCGTGAGGTTAACCTGCAGAAACCGCTCCCAGGGGGCAGAGGTGCGCGAGGTTAACCACTCAGCAGCCGCGTCTGCCTGCAACGTGATGAACCTAATGGCAGGGGAAGGGTGCTAAGTCACTTTTAAGGATATACTGCTTCTCAGGTACAATGCTAGTCACTTTGCTTCATTCACCTAACATGCTTTTCATAGCAACAATCCTGGGTAGGCATCATTCCCATTTCATGAATAATAAAACTAAGGTTCCATACCCCCAGATACCACCACAGCACAGAATTCAAACACAGTATATATGGCTCTTTCCATAATTTTGCACAACCTACATACATTGAATAACTAGTAAATTTAAGAGCCATACCAAAAATCTGACTAACGTGGTCTCATGACTTGAAACAATTTTGAATTTTTTTATATTTATTCACATAGCTAATGTTCTGTTTCTCTCCAACCGGATCCTCAAGACCTTTCAGAATACTACCTCTGTGTTGACTTGGAGTTTTATTATTAGTTACTCTTTACTGAGGACCATGCATTGTACGAGGTGCTCCACATGCATTAACTCTTTACAGGATCACAACACTATGAAGAGATCTTTCATTTTACAAACAAGAAAACAAGTTCAGAAAGGTTAAGTAACATAGAGGTGACAAATTTAAAGAAAGAAATCTGAGGTCTGTTCAACTCTAGAACCAAGAGCATTGCTATTATACCAGATGGAAAATTTTCCAAATGCCAATTCCTTTCCCAAGATCATTTCCAAAAAGCAATTATGATAGTACCTGATACATGTCAAAGAATGACCACAGTGATTTTCCTATTCAATCTGAATACTTCTCCTAGGGATGGAAGGCGATGTTTATTAATATCCCACTTCACAGGTAGTAAAAATGAGGTTCAGAGAAGTTGTAAGGAGGTGCTTTTCCTACTATGGGATGCTACTGGAAATAGAACTTTCTGAAAATCTATATATACATAAAATCTATATACACATAAAATCTATATGCACATAAAATTTATATACATAAATTCCCCTTCAATATTTTGTTTGCATATATCACTAATTTTACTGAAAACCAAATACGCAAACAAAAACTCAGGGGAAGAATGATGTTCACTGATAACGGTGCCTGTAAAGGATACTTATTCTCAATTCTATTACATATGTTCAAAGACATTGAAGGTTTTCGTTCATCTTATTTCTGAACTGTATCACAAACTCAGAAAGCTAAACTTCTTTAAATTTTTACTGCAACAGAAATGCCGTGATGCTTGTGACAGTTTTTGACTTAGTCTATTTTTCCGATTATCAGAGCCACCTATGCTCTTCTGTTTGCTGTCTGCACGGGACTCCGTTTTCCCGCTTTCATTTCCAGCCTGTGTGTCCTTAAAGATAAAGGGTCTAGTAGAGGGCATGGAGTCGGGTCTTGTTTTAGTATCCCTTCAGACATTCTGTGTCTTTTTTTTTTAGTTTAATCCATTTATGTTTAAGGTAATTATCGATAGAAAAGGGCTTACTTTGGCCATTTTGTTGTTTTCTGTTTTGTAGTTCTCTTGTTCCTCTAACCTTCTCTTAATCTCCTTCCTTTGTGTTTTGATTTTTTTTTGGATTCATTTTTATTTTGTGTATCTTCTATATGTTTTTGGTGTTTTTTTGGTAGTTACCATGTGGCTTGTTAAAATGTCCATACTACCCAAAGTCATCTACAGATCACTATCTTCCCATCATTTCATTGCTATACCTCTCAAAATCCCAATGGCATTTTTTACAGAAATAGAAAAAAACTCATAATACTCATATATAACTATAAAAGACCCAGAACAGCCAGAGTGATCTTAAGAAAGAAGAACAAGCCTGGAGGTATCACACTTTCTGATCTCAAACTAAATTACAAAGCCATAGTAATAAAACAAAAAGGTCAACATATAGCAATGAAGCAGAATATAGCCCAGAAAAAAGCAACATACGTACAGTCCACTGGTCTTTGACAAGGAGGCCAAGGACACACAATGGGGAAAGGACAATCTCTTCAAAAAATGGTGTAGGGAAAACTAGATAGCCACATGCGAAAAAGAAAAAAGAAATTGGACCCCTACCTTACACCATATACAAAAATCAACTCAAAGAAACTGAAGATTAATGTAAGACCTGAAACTATAAAACTTCTGAAAGAAAACTTAGGGGAAAGTTTGACATTGGTCTAGGCAATGATTTATTGGGTATGAAACCCAAAGCATAAGCAACAAAAGCAAAAATAGACAGGTGGGATAAAAAAAAAAAAAGCTTGTGCACAGCACAGGAAACAATCAACAGAATTAAAAGTCAACCTGTGGCATGGGAGAAAATATTTGCAAACCATATATCTGATAAGGGGTTAAAAATCCCCTTTATTTGTTAATAATAACAAAGTTTCAGTTATACAAGAAGAATAAGTCCTAGAGAATACTGTACAGCATGGTACTGACAGTTAAACAAAAAATAGGACACAAGGAAATTCTGGGA
Source organism: Miniopterus natalensis (assembly GCF_054644295.1). Lineage (NCBI taxonomy): Eukaryota > Metazoa > Chordata > Mammalia > Chiroptera > Miniopteridae > Miniopterus > Miniopterus natalensis. Next base: position 28,301,126 of record NC_142089.1, read on the forward strand.
GGCATTGAATACATCTACTACCTTGATTGTGGTGACAGTTTCACAGTTGTTTGCATATGTACAAATTCATCAAAAGGTACATATTAAATGTATGCAGTTCTTCATGTATCAATTATACCTCAATAAAGCTGTTAAAAAATATAGTGCTGCCCCAGCCTGGTGACTTGGTTGGTTGGAGTGTCGTCCCCTACACCAGAAGGTTATGGGTTTGATTCCTGGTCAGGGCACATACCTCGGTTGCAGGTTCAATCCCCGGTCGATCCACAGTGGGGGTGTTTTCGGGAGGGAACTGATGAAGGTTTCTCTCCTCACATCGATGTTTCTCTCTCTCCTCCTCACTCACACTCTTTCTCTCTCCCTTCCTCTCTCTAAAAATCAGTGAAGTCATCTCCTTGGGTGAGGATTAAAAAATATATATATGTAGTTCTACTAGAATGTGTGGTTACTAAGTCAAAGAGAGTAACTGGGGCTCCGCAGAAAGAAGATCGTAAGTACTTCACCTGCAACTATCTCATACACCAGCTCTGGTTACCATGAGATCTCAGGTTGGTTAAATTTTCAGTGATATTTCTTTCATACACTTCCACCAACTTCTAACCTAGTTCATGAAATGATCTCTTCCTTCATTTTTAGTGTTTGAATGTTGGAAATCTGACCCAGGTTTCACTGCAATAATGTGAGTGCAGTTTGCATTGTGATCTGAGGTTCTCTCTGAAGACATATTAGCTCCATCATTTAAAAACTTATGAGCTGTAACAAGCTGAGTTTTTAAACCAATTATCTGTTGAGAGGCAGAGTTGGGGTTACCATTTACTGGCTGCCTTTATCACTGGTCAACCACAGCAGCTTGATCCTTAGTTACCTGGTCTGTAACATTGAGATTACTTACACCTACCATAGCTAAGAGTTGCTGTGGAGATCAAATAAGATAATGTATGTAAATCATCAAGTACAGATGGTGACCTTTAATAAACAATACTTTAATTCTCTTGTTTTAAAAACTTCAAATATGACACTAAGGTGGGGATGGGAAGTGAGAAAAAACATGCCCCCTCAATAAACCTGCACACATTTATATACTACACAAGTCAGAGCAGAATACATTCTCTTCCATCAGGCTCATTTATGTGAATTTTCATAGCTGGAATACAACCTGCTAAGAGTAAGATATTAGTAAAAATGAAAAAAGACTGCATTTCATTGAGACAGTTTTGCTTAAATATTCAGATAAATACTTTATTTATCATACTAATTCTTACTTAATCAAAAGAGACATAGTTTCTAGATTAAGCAGGTTGGTTACGTCTGAATGCTAGAAGACAGAGAATTCAATCCTCAGAAATGCACTGCTTTGTGAGTGACCAGATAAGACACTGAGGAAAAAATGTTTAAGGCTCATCTTGGGAGCCAAGAAATTTGCATTTCATAGAAGGGATTTAGGCTCCATTGGCATATAAGGTGCTGGGAACAATTGCAGGCAATTGCTTTCTTGGTCCATTGCCTAACCCTGTACTTATCACCCTCTGCAGCAGCTGCAAAGGAGCTCGCCCTGGTCACCTGAATGCTTTGTATCTTAGTGGGTTAGCCAAGTAACAAACAAAAAGGCAGGTTGTCATATTGACTTCTTTTTTCTTATGAGAACTCTTTTTAAAAAATAGATTTCACTACAGAAACACCAGCTCTCTCAACTGAGGAACCTGAGGGCCAAGGTACTATTAAGATTTTTCTCTTATCTTTCTCATTTTCATCTCTTTGGCTACAAGTATTCATAAACTAGCTGACAGCAACAGTCTTGTCAGGGCATCTTATTTCTTTTTTTTAAATAATCCTCACCTGAGTATATGTTTTTATTAATTTTAGAGACAGAGGAAGGGAGAGAGAGAAACATTGATGTTAGAGAGAAACATCAATGGGTTGCCTCCCCTATGAGCCCCGACTAGGGATGAAACCCACAATCTAGGTATGTGCCCTTAGGGAAAACTGAACCTGCAACCTTTTGGTGTACAGGCTGATACTGCAACCAACTGAGCCACGTGGCCAGGGTGGGGCATCTTGTTCTTATATCCAGATAGAGCTAGGTTTTATATTGCTTTAAGTGGCCCTTCATTTATTTTTTCTTTCAAGTAGTTATTCAACAAACACTGTATATCTACTGTGTGCCACAGTTGCAGAGGAAAACCTAGAATGAGAGAAAAAGACACATAAGAAAGTCATTGATAATCCAGTTTTTGTTAAGTGCTATAATAAAGATATGCCCAGACTGTGGTGCTGGGGCTACAAAAATGATACAAAAAAATGAAGAAATCTATATTTGTGTAGAAGAGCCTACACAGAATAAGAGAGTGAGAATGAGGAAATCCAAGATATTATGCTACACCTGTTTATTTGCCTGAGCCTCCCTGAATAGTCAAGGTAAGCCCTTGGAGTTCAGGAACCCTGACTTATCTCACTAACTCACGTGCAGTACTTTTGTGGAGGTGAGTCATAGAAATAAGCAAAATGCACTTTTTTGAATATGTCTCCTCACAAAAACTTGCAAGCAGAGCTTCAACACAATCCTGCTTCCTAGAGCTTCCTAATCTTCCCTATATATCAGTTATACAATTATAGGAATGTTGGAACATTTAAAGATCATTCTAAATTAACCCCTTCATCAACTTCTAGTTAAGAAACTAAAACTGAGCTCCAGGAAGGATAAATGACTTAACAAGGTTATATAAACAGTAGCAGGACCAAGGAGGACTCATTCTAACAATTCATTTTTTCTTAGTTGAATTAACACTTTCCTTTATAAAATTCCCATTTTTTTTTACTTAAAGGTAAAAATACATTAAAGGAAAGAAGGCACATTTATCTTTCATATTAAGTCCAATTACTACTGTAAGACTCAAAAATACAGAAAAAAGGCTAAGAGAATAAACAACGGCACCTTTCTGCTTCTATCAATGAGAAAAGACAACCATTAATACTTAAAGGCTTGTGCCCTTTAAAGATAATACAATGGAAGGATCCACAGTAGTAACTGGGGATAGCAATAAAGACCACTCCTCCCCCAGGCAAACAGAAGTAATCGGACACTTAGCAAAGATGCTATGTATCTAAGGATTTGCACCCCGGCCTTCAGAGATGTCAGATTTAATCCACAGGACATGGCTCTCAGAACACTTCTGAGGATCCCCTTTGAGACCCATTTTTTGTGGCCCTTGTCATAGCCAATGGCAGACATAGGTACAATAAGTCATTTTTGTGGTACTTATTCACTTGAGAGATTTTCTATGATAGCAAAACATTTTCTTTGAAATTCATATTTGTTCTTTTCAACAAGCAGCAACCTTGAAATGGAGAAGTTTTTCATTTGTTTCCACAAAAAACCAAAAACCATAAATACCTAAGTTTTACTGAGGATATGATTTTTCAAAAGCATTATTCAATGTTGACCATCAAAAGCTTATTGTATAAAACATCATTATACAGCCTGCCACCAGAGGTGGCTAGTCCAGCATTTCCCCAGCTGGTGTCCACGTGCACCTGATGACAACATCTGAGAGGGAGTGTGGGAAGGTGGGGAAGACAGAATGAGATGGCCATAACAACTAATACTGTCACATGCCTGCTTTTGTTTAGGAAATCCTGGGTTACTTCAATAAATATTAAGTGAGTACCAACAAGTGCCAGACTCTCTACTAGATGCTAGAGCAAAACAGGTTCGTGCCAGTATTTCTTCACACCTCTAATATGCTAGTGTTCACTATGACTATGATGACCTATGTCCTAGCTTCAACAGGACAGCCCTGGTTTGCAAGTGTTCATTCAGCATGAACAGCCTTCCCTTTCACTCCTGTCATCCCACTTATGACTCCATAAGTTGGGGGGAGGGTAAATATAGTGCACAGATTTTCCCCTAAACTAATATGACCAATGAAATACTTGTATTTACATTTCCACAACCGTCTCCTAAAATAGTGGTCCAAAGAACATGGTTTGGTAAATACTGACCTATTACAGTCTCTTCATTTGATAGCTGGTGGAAACTAAGGACCACAGGCTTAAAGAGACTCAGCTACAAAATGGCAGAGATGGGACCAGAGCCAAGGACTCCTGGCTCCTATCTCTGATGCATTTTTTGATATGTCACAGGCGGTCATACTACAACATTCTTAACAGGAAGTTATAAAGTCCTAGGGTTAGATTGAAAGTATTATAATATTTTCTCCTAATACAAAAATAACTCACCCACTTTTACAAGTTAATTTCATTTAAATGAGGTTCAAGTCAATTTTTTTCTTTTTAAATCATAGCTGTAGAATTAACGAAAGACGGAGTCAATGAGAAAGCATTACCTTGGAGTCGACTCCAAGCTTGTAAGGCAAGTTTACCTAGTCTCTGCTTTCCTTCCATTCACTCTGGTGAATGTGAGGCGACCGATTTCTTCATGTCTTCCAAGTGTCACTGGTCTCACAGGTATGTGTTTGGGGGTTGGGGAAGAAACTCATTTTATCAACCAACAGATTTCCCAGTGCCTACTGCGAAGAATTCTGCTATAATATTTTACTCCCTTTTTGGTCCCAAGTGTCCTTTAAAGTAAGGATACTACTTTCTTGGGCCATTTGGTACCTATGAAAACTTTAAATAGATTAAATTACAATATAATCCCCCCTTTTTTGGGGCCTCAACATGCTTACTAAGAAAGGCTATTTTCTGATTCTGTTTGCATCAAAAGATATAGCCCTGGAAAAAAATCAGGCAAAGAATTATATCTTTAAAAAGAACTTATTTACGTTTTGGGTCATACACGGCCTCTGCTATTCTAGATAACTGCTGTGCATTTTAGGCAACTTAGACTATTCTTTTAGAGAAGAGGGAGTGAATGGTTAAACTTTAAAAAGAAAGTAATTTCTTATGAGCTAAGAAGTATAAACAGCCTTTTCAAAGGAGGGAAAAGTAGAAAATACCAGTTAAAACAGGGTTTCAACTCTCAAGAAATTCATTTCTACACAGTAGAAAAGGGAGTTAATATTAATTAAATCTTACTCAGACAAGATAACCAGTTAAGCATATACAAAGGGAATTACAAGGTGATTAAGGCAGAGCATTTTTAGAGACTCTATTCTTGGGTTTTTAGGAGGAGACATGAGATACACAGGACAGTATCCTTCTCATAGTCACACTGGACGTACAACTGTGCCCAGAGCTTTCACTTCTAGAACACAGCACTCTTTACTGTGATTAAAAAAAAGGCTTGCCTATGATAATTTACCATTTGAAGTAATAAGCTTATTCAGGTCTAACTACTGTACTCAAATGAAAGCCACATGTTTAAAAAAAAGGAATGCAGATATTGATCACATGAAACGTTTTCATTGAGAAGTTGACACGGACTCTCACACAGTTTATCGTGGACGGTCTCAGAAGCTTTCCTGTGTGTGAGAAACAGAACTACAGGCCTTTTTGTATAAGTTCCTGTATATCTTGTCCATGCTGTTCTCAAAGATGGGTCGGTGGGATTTCCCTTTATAAGAGGCTGCCCTGTTGGACCAGTATTCACCATCATCCAAGTGGAGAGCGCCATGTGGCCGCTGCAGTGAGCTATAAAAAAGGGTGCACAAGGTTACACGGTGAAGCTAGAGAGGCAGCTCTACATCAGTCAAACACGGATGGAGTGCTTCACAGGGGTGTGCACTCCGGGCTATGAGAAATAAAAGACGACAAGGCCTGTGCCTTCAAAGAGTGACGCTATTTGCATGAAAACAATTACAAAACAATAAAATGAAAATTGTGTGTGCGAGATGGAGTTCAAACGGAATGCAGAGGAGAGAGGGGGTGAAACGCGGTAAAGCAGAGCGGAGGTAGTGTACTGTGGCCAGGAGTGAGAGCGCGTGGCCTCTAAAGTCGCCAGACCTGGCACTGACTTTCATTCAGTACTTCACAGGCTGGGGACCTTGGGTGATCTGCATACAATGGTATAGTATACGGCAGGGAAATTAATAATCTGTAACTATAAACATGGATGAATCTAAAAAAATCAATTGAGGGGAAAAGGCAAACTTCAAACAGTACAGTTATAGTTACATATATATAAGGTTTAAAACAAGAAAAATTATATAATTTACTAATTATAGATATGTGTGTCGTATAAGGAAAAAAACAATCGAGAGAAAAGTCACAATAGCCATTAACTCTACAGAAAGAGACGCAATTGCTTAGGGGCATAAGGGGGCTTTATGGATATGGGTTATGTTCTGTTTCTTAAGCTGATGGTAAGTGGTTATTCATTTTTATTTATTATTATTTAGGATAAGCAAACCTTAAAATATTCCTTTGTTCCACTTAATACATTGTATATTAAATTTTTAAAAATTCACTTCCATGAACCAGGTCACTAGGTCTCTCAACTTCCTGATGGCTTTGCTAAAATGGGATTCTACCTCATACTTCCTCGCATTATTTACGACATCCTGTCAAACTTTCTCACACTTGGTACCACCTCTTTCACCCTGGAAAATTCTGAAAATGACAGGGTTTCTGGGATAACAAAGGTATTTTAAAACATGATTCTCATTACTTTTATCTTGTCCATTCAGTTTCACAGAAGCGATTAAAACAATTTCTAATAGTGTCAGTATCATCTTTGAAGTTTTTCAAATGGCCTTAGCCAAGTCTCATTGCTACAGCTTTGATGTAGTTACCACATTTCTTTCATTAGCTTTGCTCAAGAAATAGTCTTGCCAACTGAACAGGATTTATTTCATACCATCTCTCACCATGCCTAACTCCTGCTGTCACTCCAAACAGTTTTTGTGGAGGGGGGGATTTGAGTCATGTGATGAAGAAGTCACACACACAAATTTCTGCATGTTCTTTGTCTCTCTGCAAACATTCTACCAGCCTGAGTCCCTGCGGCTGCCTCTGTTCCCTCACACTAGGAGTCCTACGTGTTGTGTCTATTTGATTGACTTTTGTTTATTTGTTGTTCTGCAGCAAGTCATCATATGCTAGTATTTTACAAAACACAGGTGTGTCCCTATCTTCCTGTTGTCCACAATCATCAACTTTACTGCATTCTAATGGCCAGATAATAATGTCCTGGTCTGAACTCTGTATTTTGTTTAGTTACCAGACTAGTTCTACAATAAACCTACTCAAGAGAAACTTGAATATCTAACACACCATTACCAAACTCTCAGAAAGGTAACTTTAAAAATCATTATGTAGGTTTTTCCAAGGTTGTGAACCAAATCCCTAATCCCCATCATAAATTATTACACTTAATGTTATCAGGCACAGCTTTGCTACTGCTTTGGTTTCATTAGACAACACTTTTGTTCATGTCTCAAAGCTGCCTTAAAATACCACCTCAATAGCTTGCAATGAATAAATAAAACTCGGAAAGTGTTTTAGCTTTCTTGTTTATAGAACCCGTCTGTTAACAAGTGCTAAAATGGCAAAAATAGACATTCTAGTGCTTTTAGATCTTGAAAAATTTGGCAGGGAGTTTATTTCTATTTAAAATTGCAAGCTTTTTAAATTTAGTAAACAGCACTGTGGTTCTCTGGGAAGAACTGGTTCAGCCTGGAAGTCTGAATTGCGAAACAGAGGTGTGAACACAGGATGGGTTCCAGTCTCGCCCTTGGACAGGTAGGTGCGAACAGAGTGTCAGAACCCTAAAAACAATATTCACCTCCAGACATGGAAGCATTGGCTCTCTGACGAGTGAACTGTGAACACAGAGCCAATTCTGATTTTCCACTATTGTTATATTATATAAAGAGGAATACACATTTAAAATGTAAAGATGAACATAACACTTCCTTTTTCTAATCATCAGAAACTTTTCTAGACCCCTAAGCTACAATTTTTACAACACTGAAAAAGTCACATAAATATGCAGCAACCCAAAATTTCAGTGTATCAATACACCTTCTGGACAAAGATCTTTAAAAATAACTAAATCTTAATTTAAAAGGACTTTATTACACAAGATTCAATGAATTCAAACTAGAATTAAGCAACATTTTCTCACTTAAAAATGAAGGCTTATTCTTATTCAAGAGATTTTAAGTCTATGTATTATTTACATTTTTTCTTACATTTGATAATATTAAAGATAGTTTTTTGGCTATTTATTACATCTTAGTAAAGTCATCAAATTAATCAGATAGTGACCAATGGAAAAGAGATGAAAACTATACTCAATCCTGTGTTATTTAAAAGTATATAGCCAAAATTTAAATTACTCAGTTTGAGATTCTATTATAATTTCATAATTAAAGCATTTTTATTGAGCATACTCCTACTGTTGGTAACCTGGAAAATATGCATAAGCAAATAGTAAACAGTTTATATCAATAGCTAATTCCACAAAAGAACAACATGACTAAAATTTTGGGCAATAGTCATAAAAGGCTAACTCATATTCTAAACATGAACTTCAAATTATTTTTGTCCTTACTTCTCTCTCTTTTTGTGGCCAGCTCCCATCTATATGAAGCATCACCTCAAGCCTGGTCTTTATTTAGGACTAATGCTCGAATACAATAGTGATGCCACAAGTACCAAAGAAATTTGATATACATAGAAGGTGCTAAAAGGAGGAAAGGGCCCTGGGAATTGGCAAGGCGACCACAGCGACTGTCTAAAATTTTGTAAAAGAGAGGCAATATGAAATTGAGAAGGAAGTCTGCATGGGTAGCAGATTCTTTCCCCAGTCCAGCTCCCACATCCCAAAGTACTGGAAGTCAAAGGTCACTTAATACCTCCTTGATAAGAGATTTCTTCCTAATTAATTTCATACTCAAAGGCAGTGAAGCCATAGGTCAGTTAGCATGGATATATAATAAAGCCTGAAATAAGCCCTGGATATGTGGAGTTGCAGGGAAGCCAAACAGACTAAAAACCTTAAGTAAGATGAAAGCATCACCATTAATTGACTATATTTGTTTTCACTAAAATATTTTTTAATGCAAACATTAAAATATCTTAATAAAATTTTATAGTTAAATATTTTAAATATATAATAATTAATTAATGCTAATTTGAGTCTAAATGTCCCACAAATCCAGCAGATTAAGAAGCAGTTTATTTTTGTATCAGTTATGAGAAAGATCTCTATACACAGGATTAAAGAAGTTCATACCTATACTCGGGGTCACTGTCATAGGCGTAGTCTCTGTATAAAAGACCTCTTTTCATTTCCAGTTCGTCTTCTTTCTCTGGGTCTCTCTCATCCTGAAAAATATAAAGATTTTCATTAATTCACTTTATAATTAAAATGACACTTATGTTTCCTGGGGAAATGCTCTCCTCTTCCCCCACTATAAGAAACTGATTTAAATGTTTGGATATCTTAGGAAAAAAAAAAAAGGGGGTTAAGTCAGAATTTATTATTGTGTTCAATAATACTAATATAGTTTTATTATATTTTTGCTAATACTGCTTATCAAAGACTGGATTCCCAGATGTTTCTTGAATCAGTGAGTGAAAGGGAATGGTTACTGTATATTAAGATTTGTAGTAAGATGTGTAGTAATACCTTACACATTGTTATGTGGAATCAAAATACGTGGGCATTCATCCTTCTATGTTCTAACAGACACATTCAAGAGTATATTAAAGAGATAGGTTTGTAAACTATATCATTTACAGTAATTATGGTCTTAATGTATGGTATTTATATAATTTAGTACCAAATATCTTTCTCACCTACTGGCCAATACCCTTATTACTTAGTCAAACTAGAACAAAAATAGAAAAAAACCACCAACAAAAGGAACTAGTAAGCACATAGACTGTTATTAAAGATCAGTGTTAAAAAGGAATTCAGTTTATGTAAGAAATCAGCTGAAAGTAGAAGAAAATAATTTAAAAAATTTGCTGATAGCATGAAATTGGGAAGAGAACATTCAGTTAAAAAGGTAAACTATATAATAAAGCAAATTTAAAAAGAACAGAAGATGTGAATATATACTTAGAGTTATTAAAACTTCTAGGTGAAATGAAACCTTTTATCATGATGAAGTAACTTCGTTTAGTTCTATTAATGGCCCCCCCCCTTATTTTTGGTTTACAATTCATACAGCTACAATGGCTTTCTTTTAGTTAGTGCTTGGATGGTATATATTTGTCCTTTTATTTTCAACCTTTCCTTATTATTAGGTTTTAGATCTTTTTTCTTAAATAGCATATAGCTAGATGTTACTTATTTTTGTCCAGTTTGATAAATCAATAAAGTAAAGCACTTATTCTATTAATATCACAGAGAATGTAATTGGATATAATGAACACAAAAGAGACTACAAAAAAGTGTAAGATATAAAAATATGTAATGTTTTCAATTTTAAGAAATATATTATATTGCAAGAATAAATAAAACAGATATAAGTAATATTAAATTTAAAAATTCTATCCCTGGGAAAAGTTATTTATCCCTAGATTATATAATAAATGATATCAAACATAAACATAAATCAATATTCCTTGTTTAATTTTGTCAATACAGTTGAAAAATTAATTTTTGAAAACATTGTAATAAAAAAGACAAAATTTTAAAAGCTTATATACGAAAAAACATACAAAGGTACCTTTTTAAAAATCTGAGCATAAATTATTCATTAAACAAAACCCATATTTTGAGCTGGGTAGTTACTATTCTAGACTCTGAAGTCAGAAAGATGACCAAGAGAGGATCCTGCACACACATGGAATTAGGCTTAGTTATTCTATGAAACTCTGAACAGAACGGATCGAAGGGTAAAATTATTAGGAGACATAATAAAGGACAAAATAAGGAAAAACTTTCTAATTAATGAAGCATTCTAAAAACAGAACGGCTATCTTAAGAGGGAGTAAGCTCACAATCACTAAAATATTCAGGCAGAGCACCGACACCCATTTAGATGAAGGATCTCACAGGGTGGAATTGCCTTCACGGTTCTCCCCATCAAAGTTTAAGACGCTGTTTGGTGACGTTATATATATATGTTCAACACACAGACATCTCTTATAAGAGTCCTTGTATAGTATTTTTTTAAAGGTCAGGTTATATAAAAACAGAGGCAACAAACATCACATCTTATTATAAGTTACTGATTCTGGACCAAGCAAGCATTTGAAGAGATGTGTCACTCTTGTCAGTGCCAGACAACACGTTCCCAGGACACGGAGAGGCGGTGCACTTCTTTTCCTCATCAACGCTCCCACTTGCCCACACGTAAACACAGAAAAAGATGGACAGCACCAATATTTGTTGAGTACCTGGCAAGGTATCTAGGACTGAGGTGCTTTTTTTTCTTTTTATATGGATATCATTTAAGCCTTCAATAACCGTATCAAAGGTATCGAAACTCAGGAAAATTACATAACTTGCCCAAAGATACAAATTATGAAGTGGCAGAGCTGGAATTTAAATCCAGGTCTAACTTGATTTCCATTATACTGCCTCCCAGAATGCGAATAAACTGGACTATGGAATCAAAAACCCTCCATCCGAAGCCATTAGATCACTCTTCTACATGAAAATTAGGCTCAAACTCTTTCAGCTAACATCTAGGTTTTTTTCCTATGAGGGTATTGAGAAATAATATAATCCAGATGAAACTTTTCAGAATTTCCATGGTTTCACTTACCCTCAGGCAACAGCAGTCCAAAAATATAAAGTAGAAAATTCCAGAAAAAAACAATGCATGAGTTTAAACTGCATACCATTCTGAACGGCATGATGAAATCTCACGCCATCCCACTCCATTCCACTCAGGACATGAATCATCCCTGTGTCCAGCATATCTAAACTGTATGTGCTACCAACCCATTAGTCACTTAGTAGCCATCTGCTTATCAGACGGCAGTATCACAGGGCGTGTTCAAGCGAGCCTGCGATGCTGGCAATTTGGATATACCAAAGAGGAGCCAGAAAGTGCTTCCTTAAAGTGAAAAAGTGAAAGTCTTGACTTAACAAGGAAAGGAAAAAAATCGTATGCTGAGGCTGCTAAGATCTATAGTAAGAATAAATCTTCTGTCTGTGAAATTATGAAGAACAAATAAATACATGCTAGTTTTTCTGTCACACCTCAAACTGTAAAAGTTACAGCCACAGTGTGTGACAAGTGCTTAGTTAAAATGGAAAAGGCACTGCATTTGTGGGCGGAAGACATGAACAGAAAACGTGTTCTGATTAATGGCCACGTGTTGCCCCAGAAAGCACTGAGCCTATACGAAGACTTCAGCAAGGAATCTGCTGAAACAAGTGACCATGTTCACATAACATTACATTATACTGTTATAACTGTTCTATTTTATTATTATTACTGTTAATCCCTTACTTTGCCTAATTTATAAAATAAACATTATCATAGGTATGTATGTAAAGGAAAAAACAGTGTGTGTAGGGCTCGGTACTGCCTGCAGTCAGGCATCCACTGGGGACTTGGAACGTACTCCAACCCATGAGTGATCTGACTTCATGACTTCTGCATTCCAGGATAAGTCTAAACCTCCGATCCTATTTTTCCATGATCTGACCCAACAAGAACCGTCTGTTTTAACTGGATTATTCCTCACAACTTCCAGAATGAGTTTTATCTAAAAACATGAATTTCTAGACAGGATAGATGGGTAGGATTAAGTCACATTCTCTCTTATTTCTGCCAAAAGGCAACAAAGCCAGGGGTTTAGATGTGATAGCAAAAGGACTGGGGTCTTTGTTGAAGTCTTCTCTTGAATAATAGATGTGTAAATCAAAATGTTGAATGTTTGCTACTTTTTCAACAGAATCTTTCCTGATCAGACTTCCATTAGTATGTCTGAGATGGCTTCTCTTCTTTTTTTGTGACTGTCAAACTTCTGACATAGTATGTTTTATTCTGTTCTTTACAAGTCAAATATTTATCGACTAAAAGAGGACTTTTTCTCTGTTCCAGAAGAGGTTGATATTTGTGAAATAAAAAATCTTTTACTTTTAAAATTTCTTCTTAAGTTAAAAACACCACTCCTGATGTGTATATTTAAGGTTGTATGTCTTTATGAATATCCTTCAAACAGGACCAGCATGGACCTTGGTCTGACCTGTGTCCAAGGAGTATGTTTCAACATACAGTTCACAATATCTACCTCTGGTATATGACTGCTACTTTCTGTTTCTGAAGATGTATTGTTTCCATGGATCTTATGTATGCCTGTTTTTACACCTTTGTATTTGGTTATATTATCAGGCTTATGTGTATCTGATTGACATTGAGTATTTGTGTAGAACTTAGTGGTTAAAAGAGTATTAATCTAGATTCAAATCTTGGCTCCAATTAATCATCTTAACTATTTGACCTGCTATAAGTCACTTAACTTTTCTGAGCCTTAATTCCTCTCCTCATCTGTAAAATAGTACTTATAATAATCCTTACTTTGTAAGATTTCTGTGAGGATATAATGGAATAATATATGCACAGTGTCTGGCCTGTAGTGAACATTAATAAACAGCTATTATTCCTATGTAATCAATTTGTTTTTCTTTGGAAGAAACATGGCATTTCCTACTTATGCTTTTAAAAATGCCAAAATGAAAAAACACAAAAGCATACACACACAATCGGTTAAAGTAGCAGTGAGGATGTGGAACAAGCAGACCTCAGACACTGGTAGTGGTAGTAAAAACTGTTAGAATCATTGGGGGAAATCTTTGGCATGTCTACAAAACTGAATGGACACATATCCCACGGCTGAGCAATTCCACTGGTAGCTATATACCCAAATTAAGGAGTAGACACTGTAGGATGTCATTTATATAAAGATCAAAGCACACAATACTAGTCTTACCATTAAAAGTCAGAATAGTGTTTACCCTTGGAGTGGCAGGAGGTGTGAGAAAAAAGGAGGGACTTCTAAAGAGCTGATAACCTTTTGTTTCTTGATCTGGTACATAGTTTACATAAGGTGATTTTATTATATTTCATGAAGCTATTACTTAATGATGTGTGTATTTTTGATATTCATGTTATACTTTGAAAACAAATTTAATTAAAAAACCTGATGTGTATAGAAACTTAAAACGGCACAAACCAATGCCAATGTCACATAATCCAGTTGTTTCCCCAGGACTGAGCTTAGTGCCCAATATGACACTCATGATAAGTAATGGTTTCTAAAACTAATAAATCAAACACAAAAATAATATACAGTAATTATTTCCCCTGTCATTCATGTAAAATATTCTCATATTGACGTTTTCTAATAATAAGCCTGACAGATCTGATCTGCTCTTTTCCTCTTTTAAACATTTAATTAACATAAAAATTAGCTGAGAGGTTTTTTCAAAATACATACTTTCTCACCTCCTCCCTCATTCTACCATTTAGAATCAAATCTGTTTGTAGGACACGGAACTGGTTTGTGCTGGGCCAAAAAGCAAGAGTTCCCATATTTTGAAGGCTGTGAAAAAATTATAATAAAGCCACTACTTACTGACTCTTCATGAGATAATAATCACTAACTTGTTCAGATGATCTGTGTCAAACATTTTGCACAATGACTCAGGTCAAGAAGGAAGTTAGATATGGAGGTTGTATCTTTTCCTTCTCAATGATTAAATATTGCAAACTTTAAGCATCTTGGGTGGCTTTCATGCCCAGTTATAAAAAGCCTTCAAGAGAAAATTTTAGAAACTAACATAAAAATGTCTTTGATGAGCCTGGTGTGATTTCAAGACATTTTTTACCCGGTCATGGATCTCGTCGCAGTTTGAAGGTGAACACCAATCAGAATGGAATCTGTAGGCATAAAAAACAAAGGTGACTTGTAGCCAGAGGGTGAGAAAAAGGAATCTTGCAAATGCCAGACACAGAAAGTCATTTGTTTTCTTATCCCCATGTGATAATATATAAAGATTAGAATAACATTTCTCTTCTTTCAACCAAAGATGAGAGGTAGATATAAAACCAGGTACTAATTCTCAGCTGTAGTATTAAGCACTCACAATATGTTCAATAGCCGATAATAAACTTTGACATGCATTTGGAATAACATACCCATATAGCTGATCATTTTAATAATTTCCATACATAATTCTTTACAGCTTTATCTCTACATAAAGAATATAAATTTTCATATCAGAACAATAATTCGATGTAGAGTGCATTTAAAATTAGTTCTTATTTCCACTAACTGAATCATACTCAAACTGTGTGGAAAAAATTCCTTTCTGCATACAGAATGATAAAACATTTTATGAAATGAAACAAAATATTTATAATAGATTAAAATATTATTTATAATTCAATCATGTTCTTACTCCTTCAGAATACAGGTGAACAATATAAATATCGAATCATCATATTGTACATCTGAAACCAATATAATGCTGTGTGTCAGTTATACCTCAATAAACAAATAAATAAAGAATACAGGGGAACATGAAAGTTGAATGGTCTCATCCCAGTACAGATGGTATCACTTGTCTAGTCTCTACTATGACGTAAGTGTATTTTTGAAAAAGTAAATATTGAAAAGTAGGGAAGAAAAATATGTCTTTTGTTAGAGTCTGAATGTTGGATTAAGATGTCGAAGAAGAAATAAAGCACTGCCCCTCTTTCTTATGCCCTTCCCAAACTCGAAACTGGAATTAGTAGAATTAAGCTATATAAGTAACAATGAAAATTTCTAGATCTGATAATGATGAATGCATATGAAATGTTATCTATAATTCTGTTATAAAGAAATGAGTATTAAAATGCTAATAGGTTGCTTGAAACTTTGCCTTTTTATCTCCCTGTTTGTTCTTCAAAAGTTATAATTTTATGTTTACTCAGAGTATAGACTATTAAGCTGGATAAATGATTTACATAAGCTGTTTTAAAGAATGTAATCAATAATGGATGATCCACTACATATAAATTTTATTCTGCATTTTTAAAAGGAAGTGTTATTGTGTCTCTACAAATATACTGACAAACTTTATTTGCTACATATGTACACATCTTGAAAATCTGAGCTCCAACAGGATGGTATCTTCAATAATACCATGAGAGGATCCACTAGTCTGTGCTGTGGTATAAGGAAAGATTGCCTAACAATATTTTACTACATTTACAAAAATCAAAACTGTAAGCATAATTTAAAAGAAATATCAGTTCCTTTTTAATCAGATTTGCTAGTATTTCTCAGTCTGATTTTAGTAATAATCCTACAGCCTAATATCAATTATTCCACAATATTAACATTTATACTTTGAGAAGAAAACTGCTTCTGAACTGTAACACATCAAAATTGAAACCATTTTATGGTGTGAACCTCTATTGGAGGTGTTTTTAAAATGGGCTTAAAGCAAAACAAACTTTCACTATAAAAAAAAAATTCATTTGCTTAGAGTCTGATAAAATTTTTAAAAGTCTGTTTATTCATATACATGATTAAGGAGTCAGCATTTAACAGCAATCTTTGAGAGAACTTAATTAGTTTTAATGAGTATTTACCCAGATAAATTCCCATAGTTGTATGTTCTGTCATACTCCCAATTTTTCCTGGGACATATAATCTACATTTACAGCAACTTAAATTGCTTATTATTCCAATGGATTGTATAAACACCCATAAATATACTGCTGAGTGACCTAAAAAGCCAGGTCAAAGATGTCTTATTTTTAAAGATGTGGTACTGAGTGTGCTAAAGAACAAAATGATTTTGTTCCTAGTAATGTCATAAAGATATTTTATTTTCCTTTGTAGACCAAATCTAGATATTTTTTAGAAAATACATTCAAAGTAGAGGCGTTTCACCTCAGTGAAAGTACCCCCAAGTTTTATTGTTTTAGATTAATTCAAAACTAAATTGCCATTATATTTTATTTTAAACCTCAAATTTCCTCAAGTCATAGATAAGGTAGGTAACGTTTAATATTAGAATTATTCATTTCCTTCTAGCAAAGAACGTATCCACATCTACTACCCAGCATCAAAGTAAATGTGTAGACATCACCATCTAAGCCATCTTCTGCACTGAAGTATGGAAAAAGGACAACTGACCTTAGCTATTCTAAATGAAAACAATTCGAATATAGCCTCAACCTTGAAAGCACAGGCTTCAAAAGCTGCAACAAAATTACATACAAGGATAAAATAACAAAAGACTGAAATTGATATTGTACTGTAGTGGTAAATAATTGGAGAGTTCTGCAAAACATGTGAGAAAGTAGAAAAATAAAACAATATTTATAAAAACATATCCAAGGAGATGCAGGTAAAAAATTTCTTGAAAACCTACAGATACGGCAAATAACCTAATCAACAAAACCACAAGTCCTTAATTCTAAAAGGTTAAAAGAGAGTAGCACCAACAGTGTATCTAAATATCTGAGCAGACATGGAAGTCAAAGAAAACCCCTTGATACTGAGATGCAAGTTACCAGACTTCAGCAGAAAAACCTCTCAAGAACTTCTCTTGAGCTTTTAAAGCCTATAGATATAGAGTCTTTCTGTCTATCTATCTGAATTCGATGATCCCCATAAGCATGATTATTATTGGACTAGAGCAATATTAATCAAAATTCCTTATCTCAAGATTAGGGTCTCTAGCACACCTCCATATAACCTTTTGAATGTGTATCAGGCTAGTGAGAAAACAGATGAATGAATTTGTTCAGAACAGGAATGTTTTAAATGCAGCCTCCAAACAGACATATCAGCTTTATGACAAACTTGTGATAGACCTTCTGCAACTAATTTAAACTTTGCCCACTATGCCTGATGCCCTAATATGCTGTAAAAACAGTGTACTACTTTAGCTTTTTAATAGCACCTATAAAGACATGTTGTGGATGGTATCATATCCGTTATGTATTCAAACTTCTATAATTTTTTTTTAAATAGTAAGGGTTGGGTGTTTTCTCTTTTTTAATTTATGACAACTATTGTTTTCTATGTTACTATTTGTGGGAGAGGCAAGGAATTTCCAACTTGGATTCAACAACAATAATTAAAAAAACAG